>NW_028292584.1:6631668-6967918 GCF_029948245.1 Actinia tenebrosa
TACACCAAAATTAAAAAAATTGCCTGCTAAAATATTTTCAAAATTTGCAGGGCCTGGATGTTTAAAAAATAATTTCGAAGATCACAATTTAAGCCCAGAAGTTTATACTTCGTCCAATTCATTTAACGGGAGAGTATCTTTTTTAGTCGGGCTACCTTCAAGGCCGACTCTAGGTTTACCTTTTCTATCTTCACGTCGCGAATGTGCCATGAAAACGAGGCAACCACGTGATTAAATGACATCATAACGCCACGGGGTTAAGGAAACCATATTTATGCTTTCTTCGTTTCGATGTACCTTCCATTAGCGACCACTGGTTTTCTAGAATTTGACACTTATGGCGAGTACCTTTCCTTCTGTGTCGCTCCAAGTACATAAACACCTACACGTCGTTAGCGGTAGACCCACACACGCACACTCTTCCTAATGGTATCAATCGAAGACTTGATTACATACTGGCAGGAACCCAACTTCTTAAGCTAATGAAACATTGTAGAGTCTACAATAAACCAACAAACAGCTGGAAGCAAACAATTGGTACTGATCACAAGATTCTGATATCTGATATAAGCATACCATGTAACAGAAACTCCTTAAAACAACAACTCAAAAAGAAGGCAACAAAAAAGGTCCAAAAGAGAAAGTGGGATGTTACTCATCTTAGAGATGATGGTGAATGTAAAAAACAATACTGCAAAAGAATTGACAGTATCTTAAGCGATTGCAATTTTGATTGCACAGCACCTGAAGAAATCAACAAAAACATTGTTTATGCCATTCATGAAGCGTTAGACAGTGAAATCCCGGTAGCGCAAAAGGAGAAAGAGTTAAAAAAACCATGGGAATCAAGTGAACTATTAGATCTAATCAAGAATTCTGACAACTCTAAAGAACAACGTGATAAGATTAAGAAGTTAAAATTAAAGCTCAAAAATGAATATTATGAGAAAAAGGCAAATGAACTGAATGATGCTAGTAACGCAAGAAAAGTTGAACGTGAGTTTGCTCTCTCAAAGAATTACAGTATGATCCCAAAGTTACAGAATAGGGTTGAAATTAAACCCTCTGACCTTAAAAGTTATTTTGAAGATCACTTCAAGAAGAGAGCTGACATTGAAATGCCTGCAGAGCTTGCAAATTCTGAGAAATATCCAGATTTATTTAATGACCGGAAAATAGAAATTAATTCCAATCCACCTGAAAAAGAAGAAATTATATCTGCTCTTAAGAGTTTTAATAATGGGAAGAGCTTTGGCACCGACAATATACCACCTGAAGGGTTGAAGTATGGAATCCACTCAAATCATTTAATTACAGCTCTCTGGATGTTATTAAATAGTATCTGGTTAACAATGACGATTCCTGCTGATTGGCTAAAGCTTTCTATCACCTGTCTCCATAAGAAAGGAGGTAAACATCAAGCAAGTAATTGCCGTGCACTGTCAGTGGGCTCTAACATCTCTAAGATTTTGTCAAAGATAATTATCACACGACTGAAAGAATGTTATGAGGAAAATATTTCAAAGGCTCAGTTTGGCTTCAGAAGGGATAGATCAACGACTGATGGAGTTTTTCTACTACGACAGATAATAAAGAACACTGAAGGTGGTATAATTGTACTGTATATTGATCTAACAGCTGCATTTGACAAGGTACCCAGACATATTATGTATGAAGTTCTGAAAGTTAGAACTGGATGTGAGAAGTTAATTGATATTCTATGGTTATTATATGATGGAACAATCGGGAAAATATGTGGAGATAAAACTGATTTTCCTATTGAAGCAGGGACCAGACAAGGTGGTGTGGAAAGTCCTCCAGTATTCAATTGGTTCTTTGACTGGGTACTCAAGGTCGCTGCCCGTGAAATTGACCAACGCTTTCCAAATGGATGGTGAATACCATGTACATATACAATCGCTAATGCATGTCATCAACGGAGTACTGGACGAATGAATGGTGTGGAGATAATTAAATGGCTTTTATATGCTGATGATGTTGTTGTGCTGTCAAAGGATCTTACTGATCTACAGGAGATACTGGAAATTATCCATGGAACATGCTTAAGATATGGGCTTGAGTTAAGTTTTAAGAAAACCAAAACACAGGTATTTCATGATGCGCAGCTTATGGAAAAGAAGAGCTTATTAAATATATCAGGACATGATATAGAAAATGTAAAAGAGTTCAAGTATCTTGGTCATATGTTTTATAGTGATCAGAAGGAAAGTTTTGTCGATAACAGAATACTAAGTGCAACAGGAAAATTCCATGAGCTCAAGAACGTCCTTACAGATCATAAAGTATCTATGAATACACGTAGAAAACTCTTGGAATCCTGTATCAGATCCAGACTTACTTACTGTACTGAGGCTGAACTACCAAATGAAGATGAACTGAAAAAGCTTGAATCCTGTTGGTTTGGTCTACTAAGAAGAATGGTACGGAATGGCTGGGAAAGGAAAATTAATAGTGACGGAGAAGAAACGTTTGCCTTTAAATATAGGAACTTAGACCTGGAGAGAATAGTGGGAACCCTGGCACTTCGTGATTTTATATACATACGCTACTTGAAGTACATTGCACATGTTTGTAGAAGACCAAATTCAAATTTAACGAAACAGTTGCTGTTTGCAATTCCATCTGCTAAATATGTTAGAGATCCATGGATCAAAATTAGTCAACTACTTAATGTTGATAAACACCAAGCTAAGAAATCTACACAAGACAGAAAAGTTCTAAAAGGACTACTACATCAGAACTTTGGCTCTGTGTAGACTATATAGTCCCTGCTGATCAACTTATAGTTGGAAATAGCGGAATGACACTGATACTGATACTGTTGTCGAGCGTCAGTTTCGAAACGGGCCGTTCCGCGAACTCAAAAGCAAAACTATGTACTCAAACTCAAATGAACTCAAATCTACCGAAATTATTAGAAGTTATTCAGAGGGACTTGACTCTTAACTCTTTAGTAGGCAGGGGCTTTGTTGCCTACTCTGAAGATGAGAGAGACAGAAAAAATATCTCCACCGCCAACAACGACATGGGTGTCATATTAGAATTCTTCAACTCATTAAATAAACAGCGAAGAAGCCTTGCACTTATTCTAACGATAAGTTTGCTGTGTATTATTTTGTTTTCGTTCATAATGTTGAAAAGTGTGTAGTTTGTTCGAATGGGCATCATAACGAGCGCGTTAATGGCTGTTTTGTACATACGTGGCTTTGTTTGTACACCAGTTCATAATATCGACCAAGACTAGGATAGATTCTATAGAAAATGACAGTGATGTATTTCAGAGAGCAGCACAGTTATCTCTACATCTGTATCATAATAAAGAATCCCAATATTAATAGAGGAATGCAGGTCTCGATATGCCAAGTTGTTTACTTACAACTATCATTTTTTGACTGCTAAATAAATTTCTATCCATGGATGCTATCATCTACAATACATATACTAGTTATTCTCCCACATGTAGCCCGACTACACACTCTTAGAGTGTCGTCTAATTTTTTCTAAATCTGGGTGTTGGTTTTCTAATGCATCTTTTATTGCATCATCAATTTTTTCTTTGTCTTGGAACTGACGATGTGGTCATAAAAACGTTCTAGCACATTCCAGATCTAGATTATCCTTTGTCATTATTTTCATCTTTTCCAACAGATTTTAGGACATTGACAGCCGCTCTAATTAACATTAACGTATACATTTTAGACGACTCGTGGTAACTACAGGGGACCGCGGAGCCGGGGGAGAGGGGGGCTTTTGGCGAAATAATATATACGAACATTAAAAAAAGTTCCCCCCCCCCCGACATTTGATGCTTAATATGCTGAAATTTCAAAAACCATTGATAGAGCTGCTAACGTATTTCAAATGGCTACCAATCTGCGAAGCATACGATCCCAACTAAAAAGAAGTATGTCGTTTTTACATTTTATTAAAAGATAACTTGCCATGATATTATATTTTATTGAGATGCTTCGGATCCATGCTGACAATGAGTGGTAGTTCAACACAGCTCCTCTGCAGAAATTAAAGAAGGCCGTTTAAAATTACACTGAAATAAAAGCAGAATCCTATCGAATTTTGAAATGCACTCTAGCGAATCATTCCAAGTCGGTACCTTCTTTTATTCATTACACATTTCGGCATCTTTTTGGCTTACAGGATAGAATAATGCTATACTATTTGTAAACGTTTATTCAATATAATGGAGGATACCCGTAGTAGTGGTCGTAGTAAAGGTGTAGTGCGACACATACCTCTACATCGACCGACTCATTTATAAATACCCTAGAGGAGACAGTTAAGGATGTACTCAAGAAACCTCTTTTAAGTGGTTGGTTGGTTATTCTTTTATACAATGCACTCAAGCTGCTCTGATAATAACTCCTTGAATGGGTACTCATAGCATAATGATACACGCCGTACAAATATGGATAAAATCACATGGAGGACGCTGCAAAAACCACAACTGTATCACTCATTACGTCATATCCAAAAAAGCAAGCCTACTTAAGTATGCTATCAGTGTTTCAACGGCACATTTCCTAATCAGTGAGCGTACAGAAAGGTGTTCAGTTTCTTAAGGTAAGGTAATTTTATTTTCTATTTCTTGAGACCTTTGCTTGGACAGATTTAATTTTCTAAGACGCTTTCAAAATCTAATTCACTTAAATCCCTGAAATTTGTTTCTCGAGTTCTCTTTTAACTTCTTTCTCGATTTAAATTTAAACTTGGTATTCTTTTCTCAAATTGAAATTTGAAAGATTTGAAACCTAACGAACTAGAAAACTTGCCTCAAATGACAATCAAAATTAAATTTTTAGATTAAATTTAAATTTTTTAAATCAAAAATTAGTAATTGTAAAAATGATAAGTATAATCTTAGGGGGTAACTAGCTAGCCCATTTTTAAAATTTGACAATTTTGTGAGTGATATTTTTCAAGGTTATATCTTTAGCTTTCCTGGCATGTTTGAAGATAAAACGCTACGGAGCCCATTCTCAAACTATAACAGTATTTCTATAGATCTTTCAAAAAATTGCTTCTGAATATGCATGGCATAAATAAGAATGTGAATAATGATAATGTAACATATGATAGATCAGTTCTACATTTTTCTCTTGCCAGGTTCGAGTAACACATTAACTTCACGATGGCCAAAAAGCTGCTTTTAGCACTGATGATGTTGGTTCTTTTTATTCTGACCGTGGAAAGTCGATACATGTCAAAGGAACGCAGAGGTATATTATATGTTCTAGCAACACACCTTTTCTGTTGATGGCCAAGACTTAAATAGCTCTAATAACCAAGAACATAAATAACATCTTTATTGATAAATGCTTTCCCCTCTATCTATTGATAATGCATTTTTTAGACATTTTGAAAATAAAAATAAACTTCATTAAAAACTTGATTTTAGACATCATAACGACGTTTTGCATTAATTATCTATGACCGACCGTTAGGAAAGCTTTTAAAAGGTTTGACAGATATTGGAACAGAATTCAAACCAAACTCATAACTAAATGCCATGTTGCTTTTTACAACTCGATGCACTCGAGGAACCTTGAAGCTCGCGTTGTCATGGTAATGCGTGGAGCCTTTTTTGAATTTACATCAACTTTCTCAATGTTAAATTTTGTGCATCTTTCAAATCTCAACAACATTCTATTTGTTGAGTCTATATCTATTTTTTTGACCACAATGAGTGTTTTTTTAATTCGAAGAGATTGAGTGGAAACGAAAATTTCGGTTTCGTGTTTTTGGTTCAGTCATTGAAGTGTAAAAATGAACGCCCCAGCCATATTTTATCGGATTAAAAGTATTGGGCTTAGAATTAACAAGTTGAAGCCGTTAGGCACGCGAGCAAACGAATCCAAACACGCTTTATTTTAATCGGAGCCATAATAGGCTGTGTTTTCACTAGAAATGTTAACTTGCCTAAAATTCCTGGAGGTGTTTTAATCCGACAACCACCTTTCAAGAATAACACTGTGATTAGCCCATTTATTTGGTAGGACAACTTAAACCATCTTGCTAGGTAGTTTAACTTTTCCTTATTTCCGGTGTTATATTTAAGCTAGTTTAAATTGTCCTAATGAAAACACATTCCTATTTATGCCTATTCAAAAAAAGTTGTTGGAATGATAGGCGATAAGCGATAGGAGATGGCTATGGCGGAATAACCAGCTATTCTAGTCTTTCTTATTATTCTCCTCAAGATAACAGAGCTTAGTGTTAAGACACTCAGTGTCGTTTGTTGTTTGGTTGTTTGTAGTCGACGAAATTTATTTGAATTATGTATGCCATAATTCCTTTCCGTCTTGGAAAGACCTATCATATCGCTATCGTATCTCTGTTCGCTCCGAAAACTCTTTCTTTCTTTCTTTCTTTCTTTCTTTCTTTTTATTTTATTATTTTTGTTTGAAGTAGGTGTATACATGCGAATATTAACAAGCATAACAATTCCTAAGGAGACACAATAGGAATCATGACCGTGAAGAGTTTTATAATTCTTGTTTATTTGCATAAACTTTAACTTTTTTTTTCTATTTTCACTTCTATTTTCTTGGGAAGATTCACTTTTATCTTCAAAAGTTCAGTGGAAAAAAAAAAAAGGGAAATAACGCTAGACGTTTGTGTATATTGTAATATACAACATATGGCTACTCATATATTTTATTTATTACTTAGAACTGCTAAGAACATACCCAGAAAACCTCTGCTACACCGCGACATTGCTACACTACACCGCTACGCTACACCGTTACACTGCTACACTACACCGCTACACTGCTACGCTACACCGCTACACCGCTACACCGCTACACCGCTACACCGCTACACCGCTACACCGCTACACCGCTACACCGCTACACCGCTACACCGCTACACCGCTACACCGCTACACCGCTACACCGCTACACCGCTACACCGCTACACCGCTACACCGCTACACCGCTACACCGCTACACCGCTACACTGTATAACGTTATCAGTATCCTTATAATCACCACTCAAAAAATCATCACCATTTAAGATGAAATTTTGATTTTGATTTTCTTGAAGGGAAGGAAAAAGAAGGCGACGAGTACCGTAGAAAAGAAGAAATTTTCAAGAGGCGTAAGTTAAATTAAATATTTTTAAAGTCTTCGCAATAATCAACGCAAAAATGGTGAAAAACTATCTGAGTTAGCGGGCTTGAGAAAGGTTGTCCGAGGAATTCGTACACAGCACAGCACAGCACAGCACAGCACAGCACAGCACAGCACAGCACAGCACAGCACAGCACAGCACAGCACAGCACAGCACAGCACAGCACAGCACAGCACAGCACAGCACAGCACAGCACAGCACAGCACAGCACAGCACAGCACAGCACAGCACAGCACAGCACAGCACAGCACAGCACAGCACAGCACAGCACAGCACAGCACAGCACAGCACAGCACAGCACAGCACAAGAGATTTTTCATTTTTCACGATTTTATTTCAGTTTTAGAATTGGATGACCAAGACGCCGATATGAATGCAGGTAAAGAATGAAATTAAACAACGCCGTTGTAAAAAAAATAATAAACCCTGACGTATATCAAGGAAAAGAAGCTGAAATAGATACTATACCAGATTACTATACTCTCAGCTAGAATAACGAAAATTAATGATTATTTAGAATTAAATTAATTCCTCTTCATTGTTTATTCCTTTTCGTAGAAAATGGCCCACCGCTATCAAGACCTGGCAAAAAACGGTACTTCTCTATTTCTTTTAAACAAACGACCAATCAGCAAGACAGCCAATCAGCCAACCACAGCAGCAGCAGCAACGACGAAAACAACAACAACAACAACAACAACAATAACAACAAGACAGCTAACCAAGACTAACTAAATAGCCAACCAAACAAAAAACTGGGAAAAAACAACCAACCAACCAACCAACCCACACACCCCCTCCCCCCCACTCACCAACCAACCCACCCATACACTCACCAAGCAACCCACCAACCCACCCACCTAGCAATTGATATCAAACAAATACCCATGAACCCCTTCACCACATAACCAGATATAACGAACGCGTGATCATTGAATATTATTAAATGCAGTATCACTATAACTTATCTTCCCTTCCTTTTTATTACACAGAAGATACAGAAACCTATTAATCACTTCTCTATTGTTTTTCACTTTTAGATTTATTGAACAGTTTACCGCCTGAATCCCAGAGATATTCAAACAAGATCGGTGGCACATTATTTCGCATTATTATCATGTTATATTACTTACGCTATTTTTTAAAGCTTAATTAATGTTTCAATATACCTATACATAATTATTTAATCCCAGTCTAAATAGTTGACAAAAAGTTAGTCAAAATTTTATTTCATTTTGTCTGATTGTAAATATTTAATAAAAGAAAGTTTTCGTAAACCTTTGTCTTCTTTTTGTTTTCATTTTTCTTGAGCTTTAGCAAAAACCAAACATACAAACAAATATTTTAGTTCATGGGTTCTGACCGATTTTTGGCCATTTTGCACATGAGAAGATATGAAATTTCTGATATGGATGCTAAATAGAATATTTTCCAATATTTTGTTATATAGCATGGACCGTAGTTTTGGTCGATTTTGGACTATTTTTATATCTTTAGAGAATATGATGCAAAACAGTACATTCTCATTGCAAAATTAATTAAATTTTGCCTGAGCAAAAATTAAAAAAATTAAAAAGATGAATTTCTTATTAATCTTTTTTAAATCACGTTTTCCTTTTCTTTTAATTATCATATATCTAAGGGATATATAACATAAATAATATATAACATATATAACATAAATAATTATAGTACAATAATGAACACGATAAGCGTTAAGTTTATGACCGTGTTACCTGTTCATCTCGCAGACTTTGTACATTTATTGACGGCTTTAATTACAGTGCGACTACTCCAACCAAAGCCACCTACCTCGACAAATTTCCTACAAATTAGCCAATCAAAAGTAGGAATCTGAACAATAGAATTGCTACAAATATCCATGGGTTTACACGGCTGAGAAGACTGACGGCACCTCTGTTGTCGAATATAAGCGTGCTGTCGCATAGCAACATGGTGATAAGATCTCACAGTGTCAGCCTGATAATATCTTTGTCTGGAAGAAAAACACTGTAATCATAATGACTGTCTTTCATACGGTTTCTAATTTGCTTTCCTGTCGTATTTGAAGTCGTACATTACTAATTTTCTCTATCTTTGGTGACACAAATCACTAATTTGCGAAGAAAATATATTACAAGCTCTTCTTCATCATTTAGTTTTACCAACCGGAACAACGGAACAATATCTAAATTCAAAATTTGCCGCTACAATATTGTCTAAATACTCAAACACTATTGGATAATTTGCAGAAAATTTGTCGAAGTGGCTTTGGTTGGAGTAGTCGCACTGTAAAAACTCTTTCAGATAGTTTAGGCTGTTTCAGTGAAAGAAGATCTAGGTACCGGATTTACAAATCTGGCATTATGAAAGAGGAGTATGGTGTGGCATGATTTACATTGGTGTATCGTAATCTTCAAGCTTGTCGAGGGCGATTTCATACTTTGAAGATGAGAAACCATTTTCAGGATAAGCTTGTAGTATCTCACGATCATTGCTGCCTTGCGTTTCTTCAATGTGTCCTTGATTGCTCAGTGTCTCTGTATTCTTTTCATTGGGCTTTCCAAAGGTGTTTCCACGTTCACCGTTAAATTTCTTAGGCTTGTTATTGGCTTGTGAGAACACTGTTATCTTGTTATTGTAGATAGTGTTGCTGATCTGGTTATCGATAACATTGGTTTCTTGGTTGAAAGGGTTTTGTTCTTTGCCTTGCAAATCATCGAATTCAGTGGTTTGAACTATGGTACTTCGAGATACTCGAGTGTTCTCATCGGTCGTAAATGCTTGGTTGGTCTTCTGCATAGTGTCATTTGGTCGTTTCATAGTGCGTCTCTTTCTTCTACAAAAGATAGCAAGAAACGCGACACGAAACTCAGGCATGCGCACCATGTAGATGAAAACGTTAAGACCAGAATTGCAGAACTGAAGGAACTTCATAATGAAGATATCGTTGGAGTCTGGCAAGGGGCATTCCTTGCAAAAGTTTTTCACAACAACGTAACCTTGTAATGGCATCCAGGTGAGGAGTGAGGAAAGCGTGACTATCAGTAACGTGATGACAAGTTTCTTGTCACGCAATGCACGGTTCTGGTTTTCTGCTCTTACGTTACTTTGGCGTCTCATCTTGCACCCCATACTGATGTACGAAACCGCGATAGTCAGTAACGCCAGGGCGACAATAACGAAAGAGATATGCAAATATGTATAATAAACCGATCGTTTGAAGTGGCCTATGATGCTCATGACAGCAATAACAGTGGCCAAAATCCAAGGAAATGAAGACAGTGCAACGTACACTCTGAATCGTAACATACGATGACGAAATGGGAATAGGATTGCTGAGAACCGCTCAACAGAAATAACTGACAGAATAAGAAGAGACGCCACTCCTGTTAAGGTGTCGAGAAATTCAAGAGCATACGCATAGGCGTTTAATTTGGGGCCAGTAAGGAAATGGTACAACAACAAGGAAGCCACCACGCCAACGAGGAGATCTGCTGCAGATAAGCAGATGATAAGGTAGTGAGATCGTCTGCGAAGAGACTGGGTCTTGACAAAGGTGATGATGGAGGCCAGGTTACCTAAGATTATGATGGCACCAAGCAGCCCTAGTGACGTCATTTTGGCTATGAAGATCACCTGATTAAGTTTGGACATGGATGGCGACTTAACCGTCGTGTTTGTACTCACATTCATTTTGAAGCCTAGCCTATAAACGGAATTGACAAAATGAAATATGAAGTTTAATGACAAATGCACGAATTGCAGAAAATTTATCACTCGTAGATCAAATCAGATGAATGCGGATACGCCTGCTGTCGTTAAACAACTACTATCATAAATCATACGACAACAAAAACGTTGCAATAAAGTTAGCTAGGCACGTCACCAGAAGTCGTCCATTTATGGACTTCTGACGTCACCTCTGTTAACAAGAACATCATTGAAATAGGGCTTTGAATTTTGTAAAAAGTTCTTCGCGACAGCTCATTTGTTGTTGTTGTTGTTGTTGTTTCTTTCATATGAATTAAGGTGGCCGACTACTTTTGAGCGATCGATTTGAGTCCACGATGTGCGCGCGCTCAAAAACCGCCGAATAATCTTCACAATTTTATTGAAGAACCATACACGCTTTGAACTTCAAGAGGGCAAAACCCTCAAATTTTGCACGGGACTTATGAGCTTATTTGAAAAAACGTCTAAAAATCTAGATCAAATTTATCATTTCTTTGGAAAAAGATGTTTTTTTTCTAACACATGAAAAAATTGATTTTTGTAGGAATTTTTGTTCGACTTTATGAGAGTTTTTGAGAGGCTGAAAGGACAAAATATGACAAATCGATGTATTTCTTTGTGGCGTTTTGTTAAAAATATCCAAGTATGAGCTCATTTGAAAAAATTTCTAAAAATCTAGGTCATATTTATCATTTCTTTAGAAAAAGTTGTTTTTTTCTAACACATGAAAAAATAGATTTTTGTAGGATTTTTTGTTCGACTTTCAGAGAGTTTTTGAGAGGCTGAAAGGACAAAATACGACAAATCGATGTGTTTCTTGGTCGTTTTGTCAAAAATATCCACTTATTATTGTAGAATGATTGACTAGCCATCATTCGTGCAATCTTAGAGTCTGAAAATAATTATCATCTTATGAATCTTAATTTTTTTCTGATCACTTCCGTTGGCGCAATATATATTTGCTTCAAAACTCGCGCGTAGGAACCATTAAAGGCTGATTATCTCGAAAACAAGCCCAGGACAACCCATGTTTCTTTTCATATTTGGAATCAGCATTAAATTTCAGGTTTAAAAAATCTTAATTTTCAATTTCATGTTTATTTTTAACCAAAGTAGTCAGCCACCTTAAGGTTCCAAGGTCGCTATTATATTATCCTGGCTTTGTTTTATACTTTAGGTTCTTTTCAATCGCTTGTCTTTATCTAATTTTCAATTTCATGTTTATTTTTAACCAAAGTAGTCGGCCACCTTAAGGTTCCAAGGCCGCTATTTTATTATCCTCGCTTTGTTTTATATTTTGAGTTCTTTTCGGGCGCGCGTCTTTATCTACTAGCTTTGTATGACTTTAATCAACTAGGGAGCACCCAAATTAAATTACGTTATTAATATTAAAGATTTTATTTGTGCTTCTTAAAAGATACCTCTCGTACTTACTGGTGTTGTTCAGTTCCATTAAGGCGCTCTTCTTTATCTATACTATCTTTGTATCATGACTTTAATCAACTAGGGAGCATCCCCAAATTAAATTACATTATTAATATTAAATAATTGATATTGCGCAGAACCAGAACTTGAAGAATTTTTATTTTGACGTCATGAAAACTTCGTTCGCACGCGTTATTAAAAAAAAAAAAACTCAAAAACTGGACGGTAAAATGTGTTCAAAAAATTCTATACATTTTTATCATGTAAAGGTTAAACAGTTGTCAAAATATTTAGAGATTCGGTACTATGGAATGTTTTTTATTCAGCAAATTCGAGATTTCGCATTATTTGAAATTCTGTAGTACCGAATGCTTTTGCATTGCGTCAAATGAAAGGTGAGGTAACGTACTTTTATTATAAATAAAAAAAATTAAAAATCACCGTGGAAAACTTGAGTTCTTAATTTTTTAAAAGAAGAGAATAACCTTCATTATAGTGTTATAGTGTTATAGTGTGTCAGATTCATAAAAATTGAACAAAAAACTCATGAACTTTAATGTGGTTGGCCCTTTGGGTATCAACGTGTGAGCCTGCATTGTGTCCTATTAATTGGAACTACCGAAAACTCTAGGGAACCACAATCTTGCTGGGGTTCAGAAGTTCCATTTAGGCGCTAATCTTTATCAACTACCTTTGTATCATGACTTTAATCAACTAGGCTGCATCCCCAAACTAAATTACATTAATATCTTAACAAACTCAGGATACCCCATAGTGTCTTTTCATTTTTTAGAATCAACGTTAACTTCTCGGTATAAAATATCTTTCAAACTAAAAACATTCCTTTCGCTAAAGTAGTCAGTCTCCTTAAATTACATTTACTACTTATCATATTTGTGCTACTTAAAAAAAGAGGCCCATATCAAACATATTTATATGATATTATTTTTAATCCTTAGATTGGGGTTGCGGTGTGGCCCAAGTATTTTGCACTTTACTCTATTTGGCTAGTACATTTCCTTTGTAAATAAATCTTGAGGTCTACAATATCTTATGGCCAGTCCACATATCCGGATATTTCCGACAACGGATTTTTTGTTGTTGTTTTGTTTCGCTTGTTTGTTTTTGTTTTTTGTTTGTATTTTGTTTTCGTTTTTTTTTTTTTTTTTTTTAAGCGGATTGGCCCACCGTCCACACGTATCCGGTGAGTCAGTGCCGTATGCGGGCCCTGCCGCGACTGTGATGTTTCCTAGAATGTTGATTGGGGGATTTTTTCCTCGGGGAATGTGATTGTTCTGGCAGTTTCCTGACATTGGCGTGACCGTGTCCCCCCGTGTTCGTGCCGTGTTTTGTGTATTTGATGTATTCTTAAACGAGAGCAAGTGCTGGATCAGGTGTTCCAAACACCGAGAAACTAATGAAGGCACGAGGCCGTAGGCCGAGTGCTTTTATTGTTTCGAGGTGTTTGAAACCTCTGATCCAAAGCGAAGCTCGAGTTTAAGAAATGGCTTCTCTGATTCATAATAATTCATGAAAGAAAGTCAAATGCTTCCATGAGTAAATAGTAGGCGAGCTTTGTTTCTATAGGGCACAATGCCTCTAATTGCATATCCCCAAACGTTTGGAATAAAATTTTGGGTTGTTTTACTTATGCAAAATCAACTTCTCAATTCTGATTCGATCTTGGGCTTTCGGGGCTCCATTAAACTAGCTTTGTTAAACTGGGTGCCCCTGGATAAATGTTGATTCCGTTTTTGTTTTTTGGTGTTTTTTTTTCGTGTCTTTTATATATATTAGTTCTCTCAACCCAAAACTTTCAACGATTTCACAGTTAGATTCGTTAATAAGGCTCTAGAATATAAAGCCAGAGGTACCTTGTTTTGAGTCACTGGACATTATTTACGAAATACACCGAATGTTAGGGAAATAATTAGGTAAGGGAAAAAGAGAGTGAAGTTAGTGGAAAGAATGGGAAATTACTTTTATGCTAATGAGATCCAAAGACCATGGATTTGGATGTCTGATCCAAACCCATCGGTTGAGATCCCAGTTTGAGATCGGGATATCCAAACCCATGCACGTGACCAAAAAGCGCGCTTCCGATTGGGCAATCAACTCATGAATTATTAATGAGTTCGAGAATGGATGAAGAGTAAATTCTCGTACAATGTGATTGGTCTTTCGTAAGCCTTGCATTGTCACGACCGTGTTCGTGCCGTAAGGCTTTTTTAAGTCATACGAAAACTACTTTAAGCTACTTGAAAATACAATTAAAGAAGAAGAAGAAGGGGAAAAAAAACGTGTGTACTGTTTTGAAAGTTTTAAAATTGAACTCCCCTAGTCGTAAGCCATCTGTGCCTATTAATTAATAATTATACTCGAGGTCGCGCAATTTCCATGCGGTGAAACTTTATTTAGCAGAGAAGAATATAAATTTCATATTATTGCGACATTTACCAATAAAAGTGACCAATCTATCAGTGAAGTATTATCGAAAGCTTTCCTAGAGGTTAAAAGAGGTTTCTCTGCTAGAAATATCCTAAAGATAAAAAATATCGTGCAGAACAAACCCCAGAGAAAAATAAATCGTGCAAAGCTCCATGTTTCGAAGCATTTCCGGACATCTTGCAAAATTTTCTCTGGGGGAGACTCCCTTAAATAGCAATTTCTGACCACCAACATTGGCCTTTGGCAACTTTATTGTGTATTAAAAAAATTATAAACTCACTGCGATAAAAATGAATTCCTGCAAATGAAATCATGCCGAAAAAAATTCCTGCAGCGAGTCGAAAATTTTTTTTTGCAATTCTAAAACAAGATTATCGAAAATCTAGGAAAGCTGAAACTGAAATAGTTCAGCAAGTAAACGATAAAACTAGACTAGATAAAGTTACAAAACCTTTTTTTATGTTGTGGAAGCTGTATAAAAGGATGTTAACTTACCGTGGATGTGAAAAGATAGATGTCCCGTCAAATGTGTTTTTTGCTTCTGGCTTGATATGATCCCTAGAGATTATTTTATAATAGTTCCGTGATCAAACAAAACAAACAGAAGTAAAAGCTTTCTATTCTCACAAGACTACATTGTTTTATCAGTATTTGACAGCTTTGATGGATCAAGACACAACCCCCCGTTGCTTTTATAAAATATTAACAGTGCAAATTTGATATTTTTTAAACTAGTTTTAAAAAATTTCCCATGAAAAAGTAAAAGCCTTAGAATACTACATTGTTTTATTAGGTTACAGCTTTGATGGTTCAAGCCACGAATCCCTGCTGCTTTGATAAAATAGTAACAGTGCAACTGAAATTTGTTATTTTTAACAAGCTTAAAAAACATTTCCATGAAGAAGTAAAAGCCTAGTCTCATAATACTACATTGTTTTACAGCCTGTGACAGCCTTGATGAATCAAGCATTCCCCGCTGCTTTAATAAATAATGAAAATTGCAAATTTGATATTATTTAACAAGTTTTAGAAATTTTCTCATGAAAGTGGCAGAGTTTAAAGTCTTGTATCGTAAAAAGATATAACTCAAAAAACTTCTAGAGTGCGAGATCTTAGTCTCATGATCAATATCACTATTAAGGATGTTCGCAGGCAATCAAATGTGAAGAAAATCGGTCAATTTTCTGAAACTTAATATAATAACCAGTGATTAAAACAACAAGAAGACACGCCAAATTAGGCCAAAAAATAATAGGGGTTACTAGGCAATCCTGCAAGTAAAAATAACTTAGTATTCGATATCATTTCCACGACTACCATATAAATCACGAGCAACGTGCAAGTCATCAGGCGGTTAAGACAAAAAATAGTTCCTCACATGTAAAAAAATTACAAATCATTTGTGATTCTTACACCGTTATAGAGAAAAAAATATCAATTAAAATGCAGTTATAGCTTATTTTCTGTACGGTTTTTGTTTATGAGGCAATAAAATTAACACTCTCTTTTTGAGAGCGGAAAAACAAACAAGGTACAGCTCGAACAATGCTATCGCTTTATGTCGCTCTCGCGAGTCAACATAAAGCAGAAAATGTCTGTGGCATTTCCGTGCGATAAATGAATGTCATTCTTTTTCAAAAACTGAACGAATGCATGTTTTTGACTTTTTAAAAAGAATATGAAATAAAAAGTGGGGGTCACCGAATACAGTACAGGGCCCGGTCGTACGAAGCCTGGATAGCGCTATCCGACGGATAAATCTTATCCAATGGATAAACTTGTTGGAAAACAGCATCGACTTATCCACTGAATAAGGGTTTATCCGCCGGATAGCGCTATCCAGGCTACGTACAACTGGGCCTTGATAGAATACAGGTGTGCTGCTATTTCCTAAGGAATAAGCCATTTATTTTACAATAATATTAATGTAATGACGGATATTGCAAAGCAAAATTATATGAGATGTAAAGTGCGCTACGCGCAGATGTTACGTTCGTAAATCAACTAATGTCACTTTGCTCAAATTCAATTACATATGTTTCTGCCACCAGCTGTTTTCAAAGACAATCATCCTTCTAGTATCATTTCATTCTTGGAAAACCTATTTCTAGTATTTTCTTTTCTTTTCTATTCCCGTCCATTAAGTTATTTTTAAAGTTAAAATTAAATATCAGATTTTGTTTTCTTTTGGAAAAAGAAATCAATTCGATGACAAAACTTTTGATCAAGAACGATAAGTGGGGTTACAAGAGAAATGGAAAGTTTTACAGCGCCTCTCAATCACACGTGCGAAATCGTGGCGTCGCGACGAAGTAGGTTTTGGTGGACGTCAATCAAGGCGTTTTCACAACATTCCATAGGCACGTGCTCTCGAAAGCTTTTTGTTTTCCGGCAACGTCATGGAAAAACTTTGGTTTACGTCCACCAAAACCTTATTTTGTCGCGAAATGTTTACGATTTAGCGCGTCTGATTGAAAAGCGCTGTAAGGATACCAAATGACGATTAGATAAAATTTTCTGTTTTTTCGTAATAGAATAACTTCTATCAGCCACTTATCATCTAAAATAATAAAATAAGATTATTAATGAGCAATAATAACTACGTATTGATCATCATCATCATAAACATCATAAACATCATCATCATTATTATTCAATTGACGGATTTTAGTATAATTATAGTATAATAATAATTATAATAATTATAAGAATATAATCAGTATAATTATTGTACTAAGTATTAAAATTATCTAAGTTTACTCAACATTTTAACTGTCCTCCTTATGCAGAAGTTCTTAGTGTCTGTCACCTGTGTAGGAGTCTACATTTTAATGCACCTATCAATGTAAGTCCCGTGGGGTGGGGGGGGGGGGGGGGGATTCGGGGCAAAGGGTGGGGATTTGATAGTAATTATGTCCCCCTGGGTCGAGAATTTAATCACAACCTTGTCCCGAAGGTCGGGAAATTTGATTTTTGAAAGTGCTTGAGATTCCTGTGGTAACATTCTAGGAGCGGTCACTAAGCAAAGCCTCATGGTATTTGAGCTGTTTTTCTTCGTAGTGCAAATAATTTTGAGGAGCTCAAAGAAAAAGGTGAATAAATCTTGTTTGCACTATATTGCAAATATTGCTCTCTGGTTAGGGCTTTTTGAAAAATTTGATTGACAACTTCTTCTCTACCCTGGGGCAATTGAATTTTGTTAAGAGCATTTTTTCAAATCCCCACCCCTTGCCCGAATACCCCCCCCTCACCCAACGGGACTTACAATGATAGGTGCATAACTTGTATATGCTCGTTCGGGACGAGATATCTTGCTGCTATGGCAACGTGACCTTACAGATGTATGCCTCTATTTCATTGGTTATCTTTCGTTCTGCTCGAGGAGTGATTCTGGAAGCTCTTATCATTCGCAAGTCTTTGAGCAAAAATAAAAACTTTGAGACAGCAGTTTAGTTGGAGCAAAGGCAGCCCAAACTATTTGATTGTGGTGTGTACGAAGGCATTTACGATAGCAAGCATGACGAAACAAAAATTGTAATTTTGTTTTCAATAAATTTGAACATACCTTGCTCTTGTTTGTTGTTAATGGTATTTGACTCGTTCTGGGTGATTTTTTGTCGTTTTAGGGCAGTTTTTAGACGATTAACCCACCAGTTAATAAACTAGGCTGGCGACTCCAGCTCGACACCACTCGTGTTTGATAGCCACGAATATCATGTTTAATCCTTCCTTTGCCTCAAAAATCCCTTCAGCACAACAGCTCAATGATTCTTCTCTACAGAAAACTGCATTATTTTCTCAGATCCCGAGTTTAACTTTATGAAATCCTTGAAATTAAGCGATTATCTGCTACACTTTTTGCTCTAGAGCTCGATCAATCGCTATCCGGCTTCGTTGACATGACCTAGAACCGCTGACTTCTTAACTGCGGGCTTAATTTTGCAAATCTCTATCTGTTTGGACAATGGTTACCATGTAGTACATTCAAAAATATGTAGGATGCCGCAATTTTTTACAAGTTTTTTAAAAGACAAAGATTGACAAAAAGGGCCAGCTGATCTGGAAACAATGTTAGCCAATCATGATCAAGAACTTTACTTGCAAAACTAAGGTGTTACTTTTCCTCTTCAAATTAGGTATTTTCTTCAGGCCACCAAGAAAAACTAACTAATGAGCACTTGATAATAGTGACACAATATTAAAGTGCTTATAAGTCTTTACACAATATTTTCAGAATTGATTCTTTATATAGTGAATAGTTGATCGTGAAAATAATTCGTCATTTGAATGTCGGGTCTTCGAGATACGAAGGCTTATATTTCCAATATGTCAATGACTAGGATAGGATAGGATAGGATAGGATAGGATAGGTGCCCGCTAAAGTATAACACTAAATATGATTATTACTGCCTCCGTTCAGTCAGAGTAAAAAGAAAAAAAAAAGAAATCTTTCCATGCCAATCTAGTTTATTTACCATTTCAGTTTGTTGCATCATTTATTTACTTTGTCTGTGGTAACATTGCTTTTAATTGTAAGGTAGAGTTGTAAAAGGGTTACCAGAAATATTTTTACTGACATGGTGCCATGTTGCAGCTTCGTGTGTATGTAGATCCTTTCCTGCAAGGTCTGTGGCCGTGACCGTGGTCACCACCATGGCCATGACCCCCACCATGACCATGACCCCCACCATGACCATGACCATGACCCCCACCGTGACCGTGACCCCCACCGTGACCGTGACCATGACCATAACCGTGACCGTGACCATGACCATGACCATGACCATGACCATGACCATCACCATGACCAAGACCATGACCATGACCATGACCATGACCATGACCATGACCATGACCATGACCATGACCATGACCATGACCATGACCATGACCATGACCATGACCATGACCATGACCATGACCATGACCATAACCGTGGCCGTGGCCGTGACCGTGACCGAAACCGATTCCTAGGTTTGCTCCAATACCAAAGAAGGGATCATTACTAAGACTGGGATTTTCCTTTCTTTTATCAAATGACCCGCTAGGCGTTCTTTTGCCAAATCCTAATCCTATTCCAAAGTGTAAACCGTGACCGTGACCATGACCTCCGTGACCATGACCTCCGTGACCATGACCTCTGTGACCATGACCTCTGTGACCATGACCTCTGTGACCATAACCTCCGTGACCATGACCTCCGTGACCATGACCTCCGTGACCATGACCTCTGTGACCATGACCTCCGTGACCATGACCTCCGTGGCCATGACCTCCGTGACCCCCGTGACCCCCGTGACCACCATCGCACCTACATGTTTGTACACCTCCTCCGCAAGATCTACTGCAGCTTGAACAACGACCTGGACCAGGGCTAGGACCTGGAGTGGGTTTAGGCTCTGGGAAAAAGTCATAAGTACAAATAATGTTCATGACACGAGAAAACACTGCACAAACTATTTGAACAAGAGGCTATTTGTCGAGCGGGACCGGAACGAGTATTCATGTAATTGATATCATTGAGCATTTTCTCCGCCATTAGTTTCGTATTGAAGCTTTCAATAATGCTTCTGGAAGCGACAATGTCATGTTTGAACTCTTGGTTATTTCTGTTTCCGATCCCTGGGTTTTCTTTCAGTGGAGTTGCTTGTTGGTTTGAGAGATTCTCTCCCCGATTGTCCAGTTTTGTTTCCGTCCACAAAAATCTACTTCTTACCAATTTGATCATGGAATGAGGACCACAGGTTTGTTCTCTCGTAAATCAAGGACTATGTATTTATTCGTTGCCAATTGCCTTTATACATTACGCCCCCATGAGTAGAAAGGATGCGCGCAAACAATGCCTGCAAGCGTCCTTAATCAAGTGTTAAAAAAATATTCCGCTTTTCTTACCACACTTGTTTTGGTTGCAGGCTTGGGTCTGTTTACTTTCTCCCTCACAGTTTTTGCCTCCGTTTGCTGGAGCAGGGTTTGTACAGGTGCGAGTTCTTTCTCTCGTCCCACCGCCACAACTTACAGTACATTCCGACCATTCTGAGTATTCACTCCACCCACCATCAACTGGAAAAAAATCACGAAACCGCGGGATTTGTTTTTCTTTTTTAATATTTTGAAATGAATTAATTTAGGTCGACTGGATAGATCATTTTCTTGCATTTCTCGAGTCCATTCATGTTCGTCTTTTTGATGATGATTGATGATTATGATTTATATAGCGCCCTTTTCTATGTGGATATAATCAAAGGCGCTTTCACATGGAGTTGTGAATGACAGATTGCTTAGCTTTTAATGCAATTTACAAGCATGACAGATGGTTAGTATGAAGTGGAGGCACTGAAGGTGGTCACTGCCAGGGTTTCTTTTTACGGCCCCAGTGGTTCTTTTATGTCCCCCCCATTTACTGTAGGTTAGGAAGGGTTGTCCGAGAAGACTTGAAGGTCTAACCGTTTGCAGATATAATTACAAAGGCAGCACCTTCTCCTCAGTTATTTTAAGACCCTGAGTGTTGGTCCGTCCGAGGCTAGAACCACGACCTTCCGCACAACAGACCGACGCTCTTACCAACTGAGCTAACCGGGTGGCGGTTAATCACTCGTTTAACACGTCCTTTAACACGTCGAATGATATTTTCATTTGTTCATCATACATTAGAACTCCTTGTACATTGCTCTGGCATCAAAGGGCCCGAGAGTTAAAAAAAAAAACGAATTGCGGTTCTGTCACAAATTGTACCCAGCTGTCTGGCCTCCGAGTCATAAACAAGGTGCTTGTACCACCAAATAAACTATACGAACAAGCCGAATTAATCATGTAATCGTGAGAATATCATGAGATTTATATATAGTCAGTCTCGCATCGTCTTCTATCAAAGGTTTAATAACGAAATCCTATCAACCACCGCACGCTCTAAGCAATTGAGTTTTGTAGCAGCTATCTTGAACTGCATGTGCGACTTCCTCGCCCTTGATACATATTTTATGTTAATACACTTTTCCCAAGATTAAAAACATCCTGTAAATTGCCAAGAATTCCTCTTTGGCGAGTATAAAAAGGGATATATTCCTTTTTTCAAAGACAGATTTTCGATCCGATTGTGTAATCGTTTTTTTCTTCTCTCTCTCTCGGGTAATTCAATAAAGTTAGTCACCTGAAAAGCTATAAAGCTTAGGCCGACAAGGATTATGGGTAAATTCATTTAACACGTTCAACCGCTTGATAACTGTTCATGGACTTACAGTCTCACCTCTTCTGAGCATCATCGAGCTGCAGTTTGTATTAAAAAAGCTTTGTATATATATGCTTTTTTGATATGAAAAGTTTCCCATGATGCTCAGTGATCTCAGCTTTCTAGGTTTTTGGTGACTAACTTTATTGAAATGAGTGTAACAGTACTAGACTGAAATTAGGCCATGAGTGATTTCATCGTTGACGTACCGCCTTTTGTTTCCCTGCTAGTAGAGTCTCCATCAAGAATCGCCAACGAGGGAGACTCTGCTAGAAGGGAAGCCCTTTGGTATGACATAATTTGTCAAGTCAGTAGTTGCCTTTGGGTTTATAAGATATTTTAAGAAAACAGTGTAAATAATTGCGATACTTACGAACACATTTGTCTTTATTTTCACATGGTCGTGAAGTTTCTGTCACTTTGACCTCCTTGTTAAAAGAGGGACAATCGTTGTTGGAGGTTGGATAAGTCACAATCTTATACTGAACGCATTTCGTATTGTCGCAGCTTGTCCACTCTACAAGACAAAATAAAGTATTTACTGATTAGTGCTTACACTTCTTTTATAAGGTCCACCGTTCTTAATCCCCTGCAGAGTCTTGGTTGACAGTATTTTGACATTTTGACCGTTTCCGCTTCAGTTGCAAGCTCTTCGGTTTTTTGTCCTTCTTCTCTTTTTATTTTTTATTTTATTTTATTTTTAATTTCTACATGATGTTAGTGCTGAAGGCGGAAATTTCTTTGTATTTCCAAAACCGGATTTCCAAACAACCGATATTTTCTTTGCTTGGATTGCAAAAGATTTAGTTAATTTCATGATACGAGGTTCTAAACAGTAAAAAAAATTTACGCATTAAAAATCAAGATTCTTAACGGAAACTACTTTCGCCTTTATCGACCTTTTCAATTCTTAAATGATTTATTTCCTTTTTTTGATTTGGCTTTCTTTCCGCTTTAGAAAATCAAAAGGTGAAAAAGTTAGGTTGGCAATGAAATCAAAGTGAACACTCAAAACTTACACATTTGCAGAAGGATTACATTCACCTTCTTCAACTATCGCAGTTCAATGTAAGTGGGAATCAACTAGTGGGGGTGGTGTAGTGAAACTGTACTTCGTTGCCTTTCACCTCGGGAGTTTCGGGTTCCATTCTAAGACTAAGTATTACCACTTGTGAGTTGAGTTTGCTATTGCTAGGACTTTACCTTTTTTCCCGGGTTTTTCTTCAAAAATTATGATCTCAATAATTCGATCTGTGAGTTCGTCCATGTTCTGACAGCCCAGAAGTTGTCTCACTAGGTTCAATCTTTGAGTTAGCCGTGTCCTGACTTAGATCAGCCCAGAGGTTGTTTCAGGGTTCAATCTGTCAGTTAGCCATGCCTAGACTTAGATCAGTCCAGAGATTGTTTTAGGGTTCGGTCTGTGGGTTAGCCATGCCCTGATTTTGATCAGCCCAGATGTTGTCTCACGCATGGGTTCTATCTGTGAGCCCAGATGCTGGCTTAGGGTATCAATAATAAAACATGAAAGTTTTGAGTTTTAAGGTACTCATCACATTACCTTTCTTCACCCGATAAAGAAAATTAGACCATTCTTGCCCTATGCCATAGTCATCATCGTTTCCCACCAAGCAGTTTGAAGCACAGCCATACTTGTTATAGGTTTTTTCTGCGTCATTTGATCCCCAACATTCGATCTTGTTTTGGATACCAAAATAGTCATAACCTTCAGCTTCGGCTTTAATTCGGCACTCTTCGAACATAGCCTGGAAATTCGGATTTTGAGCATCGTATTTAGCTGAATGGAAGTAATTGCCCATCGCGCGGTCACTACTGTCCTTATAACATCCAAGGGCTTCCCATTCTATAATAAAAATAAAATATAATAATATATATAATAATAATAATAATAATAATAATAATGATGATGATGATGATGATGATGATAATTAGTAAACTGGCTGATGTAGGCCTCACTGATGGTCTAAAAATTGTAAGAAATTGTCAGAAATGGGTTATTTCACAGAACTGTGAGATTGTGAATCGTCTGTACAATTGTTAAATTTGTATACATCTTTGTAAAACCAGTCATGCAGATATTTGCTTAGACTATTCATGCCCGCAATATTCTGTATTCATGAAGCAAAAATGTCTGAAGTTGAAATAAACATATAATAATAATAATAATAATAATAATGATGATGATGATGATGATAATAATAATAATAATAATAATAATAATTTGATAAATTTCTATAACGTCATATATTACACTCTATAACACTTTACAATGAATTTCCTCGCACTCTGTTCAAGTCTTAGGATGAATTAAAATGAAACGTATTATAATAGACTATTCATATTGACAGCGATGGTCAAATCAGTTAACTGAAAAAGCAGGCGGGCTACGTACTTACCAAGAGCACTCGCAGTGCCTAAACACAACAGAACTAAAATTGAGCCAAGTAGAGACGTCATCCTGTTAGTAAAGCCAAAAAGATATGGGAGAAAAATTGAATCAAAAAATGAAATTGTTCAAGGTTAGTGTGTTTTCATCTGTGTACGTGCCACTTGGGGGAGGGGGGGGGGCTCAATCTGTGAATTAGCTGTATCCTGACGTATATCAAACCAGTGGTTGTTTCCGGGTTTGATCTGTAAGATCTATTAGAAATGGCGAGTTCAATAACAAGATCGTGGCTTTTAGGATACCTTGAACAATTCTCGATTATATTTTTTATTGTATAATAATAACAAAATCCTATTAATTTTTTCGTGTTAAAATGTTGAATAAAAACGAATCATGAGTTTTAGAAATGGCGAGTTCACTACCTCGATCGTGGCTTCGTGGATACCCTAAATAATTATTGAAAAATATTTTTTAATGTATTGATAATAACAAAATCCTATCACTTTTCGCGTTAAAATTTTAAATAAAAATGAATCACGAGTTTTAAAAATGGCGAGTTCCGACCAACTTCAACAATTATCGCTGAAAATAATTTTTATTGCATTAATAATAACGAAAATAATAATAACCTAGAAGTGTAGCTACTGTAGAAGCCTTTACGTGTCACTTGCTTCGAAGCAGATAGGTGAAGGTCGAGGGAAATAGCTATACCGACGCGCCTTATATCGGGAAATTCCTGACAGACTGTCTCGTTGCTGGTGGTGGCAACGAAAAATGATAATCGGATAAAGTGGTTCGTTTCCCTTCTTTTTCAAGATGATTTTTGTCTTTGTTTCAAAATTCAGTTTATTTTCGAGAATTAAAGGACAAACACTTAATTCGTGAAACAGTACAAAATATAAAATAATAATTTAATTTTGTAAGTGTATATGCTTATCGAAATTTGTAATGTTTCGATAACTACGATTTAGTGTTCAAAAGTGCTATTTTATGAAACCCTTAAACAACCTCTGGGCTGATCTAAGTCAAGACATGGCTAACTCACAGATCGAACACTGAAACAACCCCTGGGCTGATCTAAGCCATGGCACGTTTACTGACTCACAGTTGGAACCCTGAAACAACCTCTGGGCTCAGAGATCTAATTCAGGACATTGCTAACTCACAGATCGAACCCCCCAAAAAAACTCTGCTCTGATCTGAGTCAGGGCACGGATATCGCACAGATCAAACCCTAAAACAACCTCTGGACTGATCTTAAGTAAGGACATGGCCAACTCACATGTACACATCGAACCCGCCTGAAACATCTTCTGAGCTGATCCAAATTAGGGCACGGTAACTCTCAAATTAAAAGATGGAATATTTAAGCATCTCTAGGCTGGTACAAGTCAGCCGGACTTGGCTAATTCACAGATTAAACTGAAATATAGCTTGTTAGTTTTTTTGTGAAGGAAGGAAAACTGGAGAACCCGAAGAAAAACCTTTTAATCAAGAAAGAGACAGAAAAGACTATACATGGGTTGCTGGAATGAAACTCTACACCACAGAGCTGAGAGCACTATTGCCACTATCCATAGACTCCCTTTCATAATATTCGGTAGTATAGAAAGATTAGATATACACACAAGTGATTAAACAGATAGTCAAGAGATAGTATAAATAGAAAATGAACAAGTTACCATCTATTACCTTAACTGCTGGTGCTCCTTAAGAGTGTTTAGCTGATGACATCTATGAAACAAGAGCATGAAGTAGTGCACTTTATATGGTCAAATTCATGCATTAAACATTTTCCCTTTCCCATCTCTTCTTTGGAAATATCGTGTTGAAGGAAAGAGAGGGAGAGAGAGAGCAAAGAACGAAGCGAGGGGGGGGGGGGGGGGGGGGGGGGGGGGAGGGGGAGGGAATTTATATGACAAATATTTAATATGATTGTAATTAGTATTTATCAGTAATCCTGAAGGACCCACAGGTAGATAAATACCTGATAAATGCATAATGATAATAATGACAATGCATCTATTGTGTATTTCGTATACACATAGTTACAAGTTTAGCTAGGACCAGATTTTATTATTATCTTAAAATTCAGATTTCATTGATTCTATTTCCTATAGGGTTTCCCAACTGCAACTGTGATTTCTTTTCTTTGAGGCATTCTATGCGGTTCGATTAAATAAAAACAACAAATATAACTGAATATAAAAAACTCCAACCTAAGTCAGGGTATGTCTATCTCACAGATTAAACTGGAATTTGGATAACTGATAAATGCATAATGATAATAATGACAATGCATCTATTGTGTATTTCGTATATACACAGTTACAAGTTTAGCTAGGACCAGATTTTATTGTTATCTTAAAATTCGTTTCAGAATTCATTGATTCTATTTCCTATAGGGTTTCCCAACTGCAACTGTGATTTCTTTTCTTTGAGGCATTCTATGCGGTTCGATTAAATAAAAACAACAAATATAACTGAATATAAAAAACTCCAACCTAAGTCAGGGTATGTCTATCTCACAGATTAAACTGGAATTTGGATTTTTAGGTTTTGTGGAAGGAGGAAAACCGTAGAAAAATACTTGTAGCACAGGATATATAAAACCTATAAGCAACTCTACTTACTAACACGCGACGACGAGCCGTGCGGGACTCTCAACGCTACCTACGCTAATCGTGCTTCCTAGACTATCTTACATACATTTAATTAAAACTGAAACAAATACAAAGCATATTATATTTAGAGGGCAAAACGGCTATCCCAATGCATATTTACAAGCAACATGTTGTACAGGAAAACCTTTCAATTTTTAAGCCTTGTTTAAGTTTGCTTATGTAGGGCGGGCCTTAGAGGTTCTAACGAGAAAGGCATTAATAACAGGAATAACCAATTGGGATGCATAGAAAGTCAATATACTTCCATCCATCCTTCCAAGCGATGCTAACGAAAACTCCTTTCTCTTACAGCTATTTAAAAATATTTATATACATATAACATATTACCTTATGGTCAACGAAAATTGCGACCCTTTTGATCATTAACGCAAGGGTGCCCTTCATAATCTTTTGCAACGAAAACATTGCGGTGTCTAATTCTTTGTCACAAAGAAAGACACCGCAATGTTTTCGTTGCAAAAGATTCTGAAGTGTGTACGATGTTTGCAAAATTCGTCCCCATATATTTTCTTAAAATTATAAGCAATCGGTTTCATCTATTTAACATTTTACAGGAAGATCCATTGGGATACAGTAAAAGTTCAATAATCCCATTCTATGAAGGCATCGCTAACGACAACTACTTTCTCGTAAAGCTATCTCAATATATGTATATACATATGTATATATTACTGACCTGTATTTATTTGAAAACACATTAGTACGTAACCTTAATATAATTGAACAAAAGGCAATTGCAATTCTTATTCAGAAAGCTTTAAACATCGAAAACGTCCTGTATTTTGCTTTTGCTTTCGTAAATTTCATGTCCATTTTTATTTTCAATTCTGGCTTTTCAGGTTATTACAGACTTTGTCAGACTTAGAGTGATTGTCACACTAAGTGCTAAGAATAAAAGCGAGTGTTTAAATAACAATATATATCCCATCATGCATTGCTATGCAAATATTAGCTTGAACACTCCCTTTTGTGTCACTCTACGACGCATAACACCTGGTTCTGACCTCCTTTTCTACGTTAACTGAACGTTTCACAACGCGTCATGGCAGAGGGAAATCAGATCCAATATCCAGCACTAGGACAGGTTCCTCCCATTATCCCTCTTCCAGGCCAGGAATTGAGATATTATTCAATCGTATTTTGCCTTCTCGTTTGTTTTGGAAGTTTAACTTGACCATTCAGCCGTGTTGAGGTCTACCACTCAAAGTGTACCAAATTCTGTTAGAAGTTTAACTTGACCACTGAGCCATGTTGAGGTCTACCGCTCAAAGTGTACAAAATGCTGTTGGAAGTTTAACTTGACCATTGAGCCATGTTGAGGTCTACCGCTCAAAGTGTACCAAATTCTGTTAGAAGTTTAACTTGACCATTGAGCCGGGTTGAGGTCTACCGCTCAAATACATGGAAAACTCAACAATGTTCAATATTAAGCGTTCTTAGGCTTATCGTCCAGAGCAGTCAAATCCTTGAACCTTGCTGGGGTCCAATAGCCCGGCCAGAGCGAGTAGACTTTAGACCTTTAGCTGCTTGACTCTGCTGCGGCCTAGGAGCATCAACGGGTTGACTGACATCCATGGTAGGATCAGCGGTTGATGGCGCTCTTTCACCCTCAGCTGGGCAGTCAGTGCTGACCTTGACATCATGACCACTCAAGTTCACAGCGTCTGTACTAGCCGGGGGCTCTTGCCTAGGTGACAACTGGAACTGGTCACGACGCAGTTGTTCAAAATGTCTCCTCCATACTTTCCCTTGTGTTTGGACTTATAACACCGTATACACTTGTATAACACCGGCCCCACCTACTCCAGTACAGTACCATGAACCCACTTGGGACCATCTCGATAGTTCCGAATCCAGACTCGGTCACCCTCGCGGAAAACAAAGAAAGGCCTAGTTTCATCTTGTAGGTTCTTTCCGTCTACAGTGCTCTTGACTCTCGGTTTAAGGAGATCTAACCTGGTCCTTGGATTCCTCTGGAACACCAACTGCGCTGGACTTATACCAGTAGTAGCATGCGGCGCAGTGCGATACGCCAGCAAGAACCGATCAATCTTGTGTTGGAGCGTTCTATTCCACTCTTCTGCTTTCACTGCATGCTTAAAACTCTGGACTAGCCTCTCAGCCATACCGTTGGTTGCTGGGTGGTAGGACGATCCTGTAACGTGACGGATTCTGTTCCCTTCTGTGAACTTCCTAAACTCTGCAGAAGTGAACTGCGGCCCGTTGTCTGACACTATTTGTTCTGGGAGACCCAGTCTAGCAAAAAGTGAGCGCAGAGCCTCCACAGTCCCTTTAGCAGTAGTGTTCTTCATGACCACTATTTCCGGCCATTTCGTAGGGGCATCAACGCAGACTAGGAGCATTCTCCCCTGGAAAGGTCCCGCGAAGTCTATGTGGACTCGCTGCCAAGGTTGCGCGGGGAACTCCCATCGATGTAGGAATGCAGATGATGGATTTCTTGCCAGTTCTTGACAGCCCTCGCACTGTCTCCCAACACGCTCGATGTCTTTATCGATGTTTGGCCACCACACGTGACCGCGGGCGAGGCCCTTCATTTTAACCACCCCGATATGTCCCTCGTGAAGAGTTTGCAGAACCCTGACTTGCAACTTCTTCGGAACAATAACTCTGGTTCCCCACATCAGGATCTCTCCGTGCAGTAAGGTCATTTATGCGGTGATCATAAGGGGCGATTTTCAGAGTAATCGTATCGTCCTCCCATCCTTTCTGCACTAATTCGAGGACATGGGCCAGAACTGGATCTCTGCGAGTGTGCCTCGTGAGCTCCTTCTCTTTCACTGGGAGATCTTTCACCACAGTCATCATTAATAAACTTCGGCTTCATGGGGTTTGTCCTTAGGGCTTTCCGCCAGCGGTAGGCGAGAACGTCTGTCACAGTTCGCGTGCTGTTTGGCGTTTCGGTGTTGGGTGGCGTACGTGAAGGCTCCCAGGAAAAGGCACCAACGTTGCAGCCTTGCGGCAGCGATAACTGGTACTGCCTTCCCAGGGTCCATAATATATTTCAGCGACTTGTGGTCTGTTATTAGCTCGAAACTCCTCCCTTCGAGATATGTCTGGAACCTTTTTACTCCCCACACGATGGACAACGCCTCTTTCTCGATCTTCGAATCCTTTTTTTCATTGTTGGACAATGAACAAGAGGCGAACGCGATCGGCCTCTCGTTTCCATTCGGCATACGATGAGATAGGACAGCTCCAAAGCCATACGATGAGCTGTCGCCAGCCATAACTAGCGGGAGGTCGGGGTCCGAGTGGGTTAGTATTTTGACCTCCAGCATCTTCTTAACAGACTCAAAGCAATCTGCTTCCTTCTTCGACCAGGTCCTTTTAACATTCTTCTTAAGCAAATGATGAAGTGGCACTAGGACCGTAGCGAGATCCGGTATGAACTTTGTATAGTACTGGACCATGTCTAGGAACGAGCGCAGCTGTGCTACGTCCTGGGGTGCTGGCATCTCTACGATGGCTTTAGTCTTTTTGGGCGATTGGCGTAGACCCTCCGCAGAAATCACGTGACCCAGATACTCCACGGAATCTTGGAGGAACTTGCATTTCTCTTTGTTGACCTTTAGCCTATGCTCCTCCAGCCTCTGCAACACCTTGTCCAGCACATCCAGGTGTTCTCTTTCAAACTTACCGGTCACTACGATATCATCTAGGTAACACTGTACTCCTGGAAGGCACTGTAATACGTGATCCATCGCTCTCTGCCAGATGGCAGGTGCCGAGGCCACACCGTACGGTAAGCGTTGATATTGGAACAGCCCTCGGTGAGTATTGACGGTAAGGTAATGCTTGGACTGTTCATCTACCTCCATTTGGAGGTAGGCCTGGCGTAAATCAAGAGTGCTGAACTGTTTCCCCCCACTAAGACTGGCGTAGATGTCTTCTATGCGTGGAAGGGGGTATTCGTCGACTTCTAATTGCGCTGCCCATTTGCTATAATTCACCCCCACTATCACTCCCTCAGCCTCTAGCTCATCAAGGGCTTGTTCCACCGCCAGCTTGCGTGCTAGCGCTACGAGTCGAGGTTTCCAAACTTGGGCCGTGCATTTTCTTTTAGCTCGGTGTGCGCTTTGAAATTCTTCAACTTCCCAAGACCCTCCGAGAAAACCACTTTGTGCTTATCGAGCACGTCGTGTAGCCTGTCTGCCGTCCCCAGTTTTAACAGAGGCCAATTCAAGCGAATGTACTTTAGCCAGTCCCGGCCAAAGAAGGTGGGTCCTCCCTTTTCGACAACATACAAATGGAGAACATGTATCTGTTCCTGATACTGTAATATTGAAACGATGGCAAACGAGAGCTAAGATTCAAACTTTATTTTGGTACCAAACATGCCGTATTTTGTGAATAATTTCCAAGGTTTTTACTTCACAAAGTGACTATTCTTGAAGAAAGGATCTCACAAATACTCGTCTCAAATCGGAGCTTTTTGAAAGTAAAAAACGAAAGGTATAAATTCGTTCAATCGACCACAGATTCGACATCAGTAATTTAGAATGTGTGTATTTTAAGGATCGACCCCAGCAAACGAGGTAACTTGTTCTGATTTTGAGAAATCCTGTTCATAATATTTGACTTCTTGTGTTTTTCTTGCAATTTAACAAAGCACATATGGCAAGGAGGCTGTTAAAATCTAACTATCGAGACGAAAAGGTTTTTCCAAACAAATTAAAGTATGTTTGGTAAAAATTAAATGCTTTAATGTTATATAATGTTCTTCTACCCCGGCAAGTGGAAAACTGTTTACACAGAAATTTATAAATCGAAAACTATCTTGACTCTCTATACATTTCTTTGTAAAATCTGACTTAACTCGCTTAGCACTTTCAAGTGACACCGCTGCATTTGCACGCGGGCGCATGACCGGAATAGTTGGCGATGACCGACACGGCTGACCCTGTATCAAGCTCCATTGACAACTCTTGACCTTCCACAAGTAGCGTGACAATAATGGGTGATCCACCCCTTTTGAAGATACGTGATTATGTCTCCAAAATCACTATCCGTCTCTTCTCCCTTCCCACCATCCTGCATGGTGTTCACAGGGGTCTTGCCTTTCTCTTCACCCCTTCTTTTCCTACAGACCTTTTTGATGTGCCCCACCTTCTTACAGTAGTGACACTTTTCGTTACGGAAAGGGCAACTTTTTGGGGCATGGTGCCCATCACAGCGATAGCAGTTCGCTTCGCCTGGCGCGGATGTCGGGTTGGGTTGTTTGCTTGCTTGGGCTTTGGGCTGGGTTTTCTTTCCAGGTTTCTTTGCATGTAATTTATTTACTTGCTCTCTGGGGACAACAGACCCGTTTGCATCGCCCTTCGATGTACTGACGTCTTTATTCGATTGTTCGATCGCCAAGCATTTTCACACTGCGACATCAAACGTGAGGTCTGGGAGCTTGACCTTGAGCAGCTCGCTTATCATCTTGGCGTCGCGAATTCCCGAGATCAATCTATCGCGAAGACGTTCGGCTCCCATCGCTTCATTAAGCTTGCACTCCGTAGCTAAATGCTTCAGAACTGCGACATATTCATTGACTGACTCATCCAGTTTCCTGGCTCGATTGTCGAATTCATACCTGGCTACCATGGCAGACTTTTGTGGTTTTAGCTGACCCGCAAGCCGCTCGAAGATAACATCGTACGTAATTGAATCGCTTCTTAGTGTTTCTGGGGCCACTAAATCCTTTATAAGCTGGTATTTTTCCGTCGGAATATTTGTTAGGAGGATAGCTTTCTTCCTATTTGCGTCCTTAATACCGTTGGCCACGAAGTAAAAGTCTAGCGGCTCAGCATACGACTCCCAGTCGCTTCCAACAACATACTTCTGGACTTACCCGACAGCCTTCATTGGACTCCGGCGCTTCATCCGGCATTTTCCCCTTTTTTGCCTTACATACAGCTTATATCCTGGAAGCTTTCAGCCAATTTTCCAATCGAGGGACTCTCTAGGATTGTTTTCCTGAGTTTAAGCGTGGAAAAGATCCCGTACTCGTCGCCAATTTGTTGAGTTTTCACGACGCCATGAATTTCTTCTCGTACATTGGGATCGAAGTCAATACATGCCAAAAACGGTCCCTCATTAAAATCCAGGCTGTGCGTGACCGAAGGCTAGTTGTCACGCTCCTTATTGTCACGCTCTTGTCTAAATCATTTTCTTCTTTTATAAAACATGTCCGATTTTGTAAATAGAGTGGCTGTTTGCTACTAAATCCCTGCAGCTTAGTAATTATGGGCTTGATGTATTCATTTACATTGCACGCATACCTGACTTTCGTACAGCATTCCTTGCGCCGCTCTATTGCAAAGTCAAACCCAGCACAGCCCAGAACGAACAGCAAGGAAAGACGCTCCATGGACGAAACTTGATCAAAATCAGAATCCGTTCAAAAGCGTTGGATCATTCAAAGCAGCTGATGGCACAAGCTACAAGGAAAATATAAAACTTTGAGGTTCAGAAAGTTACCCGAATGAAAACATTTGCCTAACAAGAAGACATCGTGAAAAAGTATCTCAAATAACGTTCGTTCTTATCTGAATGAAGACGAGACGTAATCTTTAATAAGCTTTAGCAAATTCTTTCAAATAAATTAAAGATTCACAAAGTTACTTAAATAAGAACATTAACCTGAAAATAAGATGTGAAAAAGTGTTTTAAGGTATTTAAGTAAAGTTCATTTATAACCTAACGTTGGGTGCAGCAATTTTGAGCAAATCCCTTCTCTAATAGAAATCTGAGGCAAAGAATAGAATAAATTACGAAAGACAGGCGATATGACATAAGACTTTATCAAGTCACGACTGTAAAGTATTTTGACTTAAAAAGATTTCAGCTATAATAAAGTTAATGGAGCCGACTATTTGACTGCTCCTTGAGCTCTCTGTATTTTTTGACTTGATCACTACAAACTATAAAAAGTAAGACCTCTTTAGTTTGGGCGTATTGCTTTCCTATTTCATACACGTGTCATTTCCTAGGGTATTGTCATGGTTGCAAATAAAAAGACATAGGAGTGCCGGAATATTGTTGTCAAGAGTATAGCAGATGAAATGAAATAGGAAAACATTACGTGCAAGCTAAAAAGGCATATTTGAACTGACAAAATATCTGAGAAAATAATAACGGGATCGAAACATGCAACAGCCATACATAGTTTAGTGTTTAGTCCTTTTGCTTCAAAAATTCCAAAAACTGAATTGTAGACAGATATCCCAAATGTTCAATTGAAAGATTCAACTCTCCTCTGGAAGTTAGGAAAGTTAGTGAAAAGTTTCATATATGAGAAAAGCAGCCATCTGAAAACCAAAATTCCAAATATAGTAATCGAAACTTCTAATTTGCATATCTGAATATTTCGGAGCATGGTTACAGTGTTGTGCGTTTTAACTCCCTCATAATTTCTGAAAACATCTAATGGCATCCGACCACTTAACCTTTTTACTTCTTATTGTTATTATTTGATTTCATTTCGTCGTAATTTGTTGACTTTTCGTTTTCCTCTTTTTCCTTTCTTTTTCCTTTGCTGTTTGGTTTTTTTTTTTTTTTTTCCTTTCTGACTCGGTTCTTTTTTCGTTCATCGCAACCAGCCACCATTTACAATAACGGAAAGCATTCATTATTTGAGTTCTCTGGATTTTTTATGATTATTTGTGGAAGTTAAATAACAAACTGATGACTAATACCGCAAGATGAAGGCAATTGCTAAGAGCCGGCGAGAAAATCAAACAATGAATTCGAAGTAAAACCACGAATGTGCTTTTGTAGATTTTCAAAATGAAACATGACCGACTTCAAGTAGAACGGAGCCGAAATTTTCTTCTTCTAAAAGAATGACTCAATAGAAAGTATTTAGAATAAATATACATTATTTTTTCATATCTTTTTCCATATCTCTCATTGCAAAAGTTCTAGTCTTTTCTTCCTATAAATATATTAAAAAGATTCACTTTTCAATTATGAAACTCCTTTATTTTCTTGTAAATTATTTAAAGGGTTCGACTTGAGATTTATTCAAACTCATACAGGGTGTTTGTTTTCTTTATTATCCGAGGTTCTTTGATATCCACAATGAGTACTATGTACATTTAATCAAGTTTTCGGCATCAGCTGACATGGAATTTTATTTACTGTATTTACAAAAATAAGATGGCTTGAATTAGTTTGAAAATATTTTTTGTGTTCTCATATTGATCAGCGCAGTAAAATTACTTACTTTTTAATAAAAAAAAAATCATCAACCTCAACCTTAACATCACCATTATCATCTTCATCATAATTCTCATCATCTCATTATCACCATTGCTATCTTCATCGTAATATCATTAAAAATATAATAATTCCCTACCAGCCAACATCCGTAAATTTGCTTCCTATACCTATATATTTGTAGACTTTAACTTTAAATACTTTACTAGTCAGTACTAAGATCTCGCTAATTTGGCATACGTTATGATTTATAATGGTAATTAAACTGAGTGGAGTGCAATTTGGTCTGAAATCAAACGCGCGATTACAAAATCGCAAGTTTGATTTCAGACCAAAATTGCACGACACGAAGTTTAATTACCACTTTATTATATCCATTTTGAAATCTTTTTTGAAAAAGACGTTTTTTCCAGTTAAACCGAAATGACTTACAATCTAAAAGCAGTCGATTCAAACATGCTGTCAAGAGAACTTGTTTATACTGATCGAGCAATGATTCTCATCTTGAAAACCAACACTTTCAATCCAAAACTAAAATTAATTTATACAGGACCAAAAGGCATTACATGTATTAAGAATCATTTACTTACGTTAAATAGCAAGACAATCCTGCCCAAAAGGGTTGTAATGAACTGGCTGTTGTCCATACAGCCAATGCTCACTGCTTGTATTTTTAAGATTTCTGTTCAACATGTTAAGATCACACTTGTGCCGAGAAAACATCAAAAATCCAAGGTTGTTTAGTCCTTCGGTTGTCCTTAAGAAGTCACGTAGCTCAGCAAAAATCTTCTTCTTAAGAAAAACTTCTTTTAATGACTGTATTTTCGATGTGTTGTTATGCTTTACAGATTGAAAAGGAAACCACTTTCCACGATCAATCGCAAAGAAGTCACATTCAAAAGCTGCCGATTGCACTTTCCCCCACTGCTTTTCGCTGTAATATCTTCAACTTACTTAAGCAGTTACATTACAAAGATGCTTTTGACAATTTTAAGTGATCAGTTGGTCTTTTTAAGTCCTTTTTAAGGCTTTTAAAGTCTTTTTTACGACTTTTGACGGTAAAATTGTTCTTCAGAAAATTTTTTTTGAGCCGTGGCTCTTTTTTTTCGCAAGAAGCGGTGAGCTCAACACTCAGATGGATTCCTTGATATAATTGGCTAGAAAATGACATGTCTCTCTTGTGATTGGTTCATATCAGTTGATGTGCAAAATCGTGCAATTTAGAGCTCAAAATCGTGCAATTTATGCTGAAATCACTGCTGCAGGGAACCAATCAGATTGCAGGATTTGCTTGTGATTTCAAAATGGATGTAATAAACTATGAAACGATCCAACTAGAATAAATTAAACATAATAGAATTAGAAGACGGAAGAAAACGAATAAACTTGAACTGGAAAACTAAGAGAAATACTTACATACATGGTTTCGGGCCGTACTTATAGTAAATACAACAAAGATTCCTTTGTGAACGATCTAAAGAATGCTTCGTGGGACTCAGTGTCTTATTCTAATAGTGTTAATGATGCTTGGAATAATTTTAAAAGCATTTTTACCAAAATTTGTGATTTACATGCTCCTGTGAAAACAAGAAAGGTTCGTGGTTGTTCTAATCCTTGGATGACGCCAGAAATTTCATGCTTAATACACACTAGAGACTATCATTTACGTAAAGCAAAGCTTTCTGGGAAAGACGAAGATTGGTTCATTTATCGCTCATGTCGTAATCGAGTTACTGCTGCAATAAGGCGCGTAAAATCTGACTATAATAGGAACTTTATTGAAGAAAATATGGACTCTCCGAGAAACTTTTGGAAAGCAGTTAAAAAAATCCTCCCGAGTAAATCTCCAAAAGCAGATGCAATCAATCAACTAAAGATCAATGGTCAAACTATCACGGATAAAGAATGCATCTCTAACAGTTTTTGTAAATTTTTCACAGATGTAAAAGCTCGGATATCAGGCGTGAATAGAAATCATTCGTCAACAATCTTCTTTCCCCTTAGCAGATCTACTAATCACAAGTTCCACTTGAGTGAAGTTAATATCGGCTTTGTCTGTAAACAACTCTTGCAGTTAAAGACAAACAAAGCGACTGGGCTTGATGGTCTTCCATCACGATTGTTAAAAGATGGAGCTGTGTACATTAGTGCAGCTGTAACGTCTATTATAAATCTTTCCATCAGAACACAACAAATTCCTCTTGACTGGAAACATGCAAAGATTATACCGTTATTCAAGGAAGGAGGGAGAGACGAAATGGACAACTACCGTCCAATTTCCATTCTACCAGTGCTATCAAAAATCCTAGAGAAGGCAGTTCAAGTACAATTAATTGAGTATCTTAATGAACACAATCTTATGTCAAAATACCAATGTGGTTTTCGCCGCAAGTACTCCACGCAAGCAGCAATAAATTTCGTTACAGACTCCATTAGAAAGAATATGGATGAGGGATTATTGACAGGTGCGGTATTTGTAGATTATCGAAAGGCGTTTGACACTATTGAGCATGCTACCTTACTAGAAAAACTGAAGCTACTTGGTATCTGTGATAAAGAGCAACGTTGGATGGCCGAATATCTTAAAAATCGTACCCAGTCAGTATTTCTTGGTGGTTCATTGTCAGATCCTCAAGTTATGGTTTCTGGAGTACCACAAGGATCCGTATTAGGCCCTTTGTTGTTTTCTCTTTATGTTTCAGATCTTCCGAATTGTTTACAAAACACTAAAATACTGATGTATGCTGATGATACCGTTATTTACTGCTCTGCCCCAAACATGGCTCAGTTAACTCAAAAGCTAAACAACGAGCTTAAAAACCTTGCTGATTGGTCAAAGTTAAATGATCTCTACATCCACCCCAAGAAAACCAAATATGTGGTATTTGGAACTCATATGAAACTTAATCAAATTGACTCTAATTTAAACTTTGATGTTTATTTAGATAACGATATTCTTGAACGTAAGAGCTTTTATAAGTATTTAGGAGTATACCTAGACCAATCGCTATCCTTTAAAGAACATGTCCACAGACTTATAAAGAAAGTTTCAAGTCAGCTTGGCTTACTGAGTAGATTGAGAAATAGTCTCACTACGTATGCAGCTAACAAAATCTATACCACTATGGTTTTACCAAAATTAGATTATTGTGATTTTACATGGAATATCAATTTGGCTGCTTCTATTAATGTCTCTTTAGATCATTTACAAACGAAAGCTGGCCGAATAATTTTAAAGGATTGTAGCTTAGACCATGATAAGGTGATAGATAAATTGGGCTGGAAGAGTCTTCGAAATAGATGTTCAATTCATAAGCTTATTTTTATTTTTAAGTGCTTAAATGGCATTGCACCTGAGATTTTTAATGGTTACTTTAATTATGTCTCACATGGCTATAATACTAGACAAAATGGTTTAAATATTATCATACCAAAAGTTAGGACTGAATCAGCCAAGAAAACGTTTTATTATTCTGGAGCTATCATTTACAATAGTCTACCTAGCTCTCTTAAAGAGATTAATTCTTTATTATTATTTAAGTCTAATCTCAAAGATATTTTTTAAATGTTTTAATGAATTGTATTGATTTTTACTAACATTTTAGTATTTTACAGTATATATATATTTAATTATCTTATTATTTTGTTGATAATTTTTGTTGCCCCCAGGGCGCTCCTTGATAACAGCTGTTTGCTGACGAGCTTACCCTGGTAAAACATGTAATTATTATTATTATTATTATTATTATTACATACGTTGGCGAAAAATAACTTGTATGGTAACTGACTATGACTTGAACCGTAACTGATTAATTTTACGAAGGCTGACTTTAAGGAGAAATTAACATAACGAATACACTTGCTAGAGACTAGAAAGTGATTACAACGAACGGTACAACGAGAAAAATAACAATAGCCTAATAGTTTATATTAATTGACCGCTACAATATTCCTGAAGCACACCGATGCGCTCATCAGCATAGTCTTGCCGTGCAAGAGAGAGCTGCAAAGAACATCAAGGCAATCTGAAGCGAATAGTTTTGAATCGGCAATTTCTTGGGTGTTTAAGATTGACATTAGTAGTTTTAGATTGAGGCGTATCAAAATGTATGATTCCTTGATAGAGGAAATATCCCAACCCATTTGTTCTTAGCCCACTAAATTAAGCTGATGTGATCGTACTTTTTTTTTTTGCTTTTTCAAGTAAATTGCTTAAAAAGTAATCTGACACTCATATTCATTGTAAAGCGCCTTTGATTATATCTACATAGCGCTATATAAATATAAATATAATATAAATCATAAATTATTATCATTAGATCATTAATTTGTTCTCGATGAAAATGTCATAAAAATTAACACTAAGATAGCTTTTGAGTACAAGAGTAGAAAACAAAGTTACAAATGGGAGTCACCGAATTTGTTTAGATGCAAAGCTATAACGAGCGTGTGTCGACTTTTTTGAACAAGAATGGAAGCTTAAAATACAAGCTCTATTCGTCCGGCATATAGATCTCAGTGTTGGTAATCACCAAAGAAAGCTAGAATATTTCAAAGAAAACATCTGCAGGTAAACGTATTTTCATTCAAAACCGCATAATTTTTTCTTCTTGTGTTTATGGATGTACATCAACAGTTTGGCTTCTCAGGTTTACGTACAGTGACTGCGCACTGAAATCTTCTAAGGATGAGTAAGGTCTAACTGAAAGACAATCTTTAACTGGGCATGTAATACTTTCTTTTGGAAGATTTTTGCTAACTCTATGTCTGAATCTTCAAAATTTTGATGGGAACTATTTATAACGAATATATACGAGTATACACGATGAACGAGAACTATTAAGAAATTAAATTATGACATAGACAATGCACAAATTGTAAATAGTTTTTATAGAAATGAATAGTTATTGATTAGATTTTTATTAGGCATGCATATACCACCCATCATTCGGGTGTCCAGTTTCTTTTTTGATTTTTTGATTTTATTTTTTAATCAAAATTTATTAATTAATTTATTCAATATGCCGCTTATATAGTTTTTATAGTTTGTCAATAAAGTTTTCACATGCACGTTCATTTTTTTATAGAGAATATTTGGCTCTTGAAAGCGCCTGTGAGTTACCCTTGTCTTGGATTAGACAGCTCAGGCCCGTTTCATACGTCGAACTTTTCATGAACCGAACCTAACACGTTGAAGATCGACCAAAGATCGTCAAATATCTACTTTTGATTTAGACGTCGTACCAAATTCAGTAGATCCAATTAGATTTTTCCAAGTCATGCATTTAGGACAGCGGTTGACATACAGTAATATAGAAATCAGACTCTTCCGCAGTGCCGCAGTCCCCCGCTCGTCCATCCTATACTTCTTCCTGCAACTCACTGACCAGGCTGTTCTTTATCGCTTTCAAAACATGAACACTTATTGCATATTGGCATTTCACAAGAAATACAAACGTATTTCGTGGTTGCAAAACACGAATAACACATATCCTCCTACGCCATTTTGCTTTCCCGTGATCCAGAACCAGCTGCCGAGCCTCTCATATAACACAGGAAGCCATGTTGATGCATGTTTATGCGCCTGCATAGCTCATGATAAACCTGCTTGCTATCTGCTACACTTTTTGCTCTAGAGCTCGATCAATCGCTATGCGGCTTCGTTGACATGGCCTAGGACTGTTGACTTCTTAACCGCGGGCTTAATTTTGCAAATCTCTATCTGATCGGGACAATGGTTACCATGTAGTACATTCAAAAATATGTAGGATGCCGCAATTTTTCCGACAAGTTTTGTAAAAGACAAAGATTGACAAGAAAGGCCAGCTGATCTGGAAAAAAAATGTTAGGCAAGCAAAACCAAACACATTTATTTGCAAAACTGATGTGTTACTTTCCCTCTCCAAAATAGCGATTTTCTTCAGGCCACCATACTAACGAGCACTTGTGACACAATATTTTCAAAATTGATTCTTTAATTAGTGAATAGTTGATTGTGAAAATAATTCGTCATTTGAATGTCGGGTCTTCGAGATACGAAGGTTTATATTTCCAATATGATATGACTATGACGTATAACATAACGGATTTGAGTTATTTCGTGGCAACTTTTAATATTGAACGCTTTACATTTTTTTAGAATTTGTAAGAAGCTTTGCATGAGTCACGAGTGAAAGGGAGATGCTTTTAAAATACTTTATTCACAGAACGAGTTCAGTGTTGTATATCAAACTATCCCTTATGTTACGTCATAGTCATTAACATATTGGGAATATAGACCTTCGTACATTTAAGACCCGACATTCAAATGACGAAATATTTTCAAAATCAACTATCCACTATCTATAAAGAATAAATTCTTAAAATATTGTGCAAAGGCTTATAAGCACTATTTTTAGTGCAATGTCGGGAATGTATTTTGTTTTTCGCGCTGGTAAATTTTCGCAGGCTTCAGAATTTCTCAGTTTTGCATTATCGCTTACATTGTTCGCCTACATGGCTTTTTAGAATAGGATAGGATGGGATGGGATGGGATGGGATGGGATGAGATGGGATGAGATGGGATGAGATGGGATGAGATGGGATGAGATGGGATGGGATAGGATGGGATAGGATAGAATAGGATAGGATAGGATAGGATAGGATAGGATAGGATAGGATAGGATAGGATAGGATAGGATAGGATAGGATAGGATAGGTGCCCGCTAAAGTATTACACTAAATATGATTATTACTGCTTCTGTTCAGCCAGAGTAAAAAGGGAAAAATAGAAAATTTTCCGTGCCAATCTAGTTTATTAAGCATTTCAGTTTATTGCTTTTCTAGCTAGGTATTCAATGAAATTATGAAATTACATCATTTATTTACTTTGTCTGTGGTCACATTCATTCTAATTGTAAGGTAGAGTTGTCACCCGCCTCATAGGGTTACCAGAAAATGTTGTGGTGACATGTTTCCACGTTGCAGCTTCGTGTGTATGTAGATCCTTTCGTGCAAGGTCTGTGACCGTGACCATTGCCGTGACCGAAACCGATACCTATGCCTCCTCCAATACCAAAGAAAGGATCATTACTAAGACTGGGATTTTCCTTTCCTTTATCAAACGACCCGCTAGGCGTTCTTTTGCCTAATCCCAATCCTATTCCAAAGTGTAAACCGTGACCATGACCTCCGTGACCCCCGTGACCTTCGTGACCACCATCGCACCTACATGTTTGGACACCTCCTCCGCAAGATCTACTGCAGCTTGAACAACGACCTGGACTAAGGCTAGGACCTGGAGTGGGTTTAGGCTCTGGGAAAAAATCATAGGTACAAATAATGTTCATAACACGAGACATCACTGCGCAAACTATTTGTGAAAGAGGCTATTTTTCGAACGGGACCGGAACGAGTATTCATGTAATTGATATCATTGAGCATTTTCTCCGCCATCAGTTTCATATTGAAACCTTCAATAATGCTTCTGGAAGCGACAATGTCATGTTTGAACTTTTGGTTATTTCTGTTTCCGATCCCTGGTCTTGCTTGTTTGAGAGATTTTCTCCCGGATTGTCCAGTTTTGCTCCATCCACAAAGGTCTACATCTTACCAATTTGATCATGGAATGAGGACCACAGGTTTGTTCTCTCGTAAATCAAGGACGATGTATTTATTTTGTTGCCAATTGCCTTTATACATTACGCCCCCATGAGTAGAAAGGATGCGCGCAAACAATGCCTGCAAGCGCCCTTAATCAAGTGTTAAAAATATCCGCTTAACTTACCACACTTGTTTTGGTTGCAGACTTGGGTCTGTTTACTTTCTCCCTCACAGGTTTTGCCTCCGTTTGCTGGAGAAGGGTTCGTACAGGTGCGAGTTCTTTCTCTCGTCCCACCGCCACAACTTACAGTACATTCCGACCATTCTGAGTATTCACTCCACCCACCATTAGCTGGAAAAAATCACGAAACCGCTGGATATTATTTTTATATTTTGTACTTCGTGATAAAACACGACTACATGTTATAATCAGGGCAAGAAAGTAAAAAAAGAATTAATTCAGGTCGACTGATTAGGTCATTTTCTTGCATTTCTCGAGTCCATTCATGTACGTCTTTTTAACACACGTTTACAGTCAAACAAGCTCACGTGTTGACCCCTAGAGTCGATTAATTATTTGAATTTTCGAACTTTGATTTCATTATTCAGTTGAAATTTACAACGTCGAAAACGAAGATATGAAAATTCCAATCAACTTTAAATTCAATATACGATATTTTGATTAGTTAGTCAGTGTTAACACAGGAAGACCAAGAAAACATGGCGGTCAGAAATAGTCTTGGCCGTGTTTATGTGCCGGGAAGGCCTTTACCTGATATTATTCGACAGGAAATTGTTCATCTCAGCAATAGCGGATTGTCCAATAAAGCAATTTTGCGACAACTGAAAATTTCTAGTTGGGGAGTCCAGAAAATACTTCAACATTATCGACAACATGGAACTGTGCCTCCATTTCGGAGCGTTCCCTACAAAATTACTGATGATATCCTCCAAGTAATTGAGGCATGGAAATTACAAAACCTAGCGTGTATGCTTATGAAATAAGAGAGCGACTTCTGCTCGATAGTATCTGTAATTTAGATGATTTACCTTCTTCATCACAAGTCGAATAATGAACTGAATTTTCATTTGAATATTGCAATATTGCATTATTCCGGTTCGTACGTATAAAAGGAATAATTAACTAATGACTTCATTACTCGAATCTAGGGGTCAACGCTTGAGCTTGTTTGAATGTAACACGTCCTTTAACACGTCGAATGATTTTCTTCATTTGTTCATCATACATTAGAACTCCTTGTCCATTGCTCAGGCATCAAAGAGCCCGAGAGTAAAAAATAAAAAGAATTGCGGTTCTGTCAGAAAAGGTACCCAGTTGTCTGGCCTCCGAGTCAAAAACAATTTGCTTGTACCACCGAATAAACTATACGAACAAGCCATATCGTGAGATATATATATATAAAGTCAGTCTTGCATTGTCTTCTATCAAAGGTTTAATAAAGAAATCAATTGAGTTTTGTAGCAGCTATCTTGAACTGCATGTGCAACTTTCTCGCCCTTGATACATATTTTCTTGTTAAGGTGACTGCCTACTTATGAACGTTGGATTTGAGCCCACGATGTGCGCGCGCTCAAAAACCGCTGAAAAGTCTACAACATTTTATTGAAGAACCATACGCGTTCTGAGCTTCAACAGGGCAAAACCCTCAAATTTTGCACTGGACTCTCTATTTTTTAATAGCTCATTTGAAAAAACTCATAAAAATCTAGGTTTTAACATTTTAGAAAAAGTTTATATCAATAACACATGAAAAAATAGATTTTTGTAGGGAATTTTATTTCACTTTATGAGATTTTTTAAGAGCACCGAAACTACAAAATATGACAAATCAATGTATCTCTTTGTCTTTTTGTCGAAAATATCCATGTATTATTGTAGAATTATTGACTAGCCTTCATTCGTGCAATCATATAGTCTGCAAATAGCTATTATCTTATGAATCTTAAGTTTTTTCTAATCTCTTCCGGTGGAGCAAGTTTTGCTCCAAAAGCTCGCGCGTAGGCTTCCATTAAATGCTGATTATCTCGAAAACAAGCTAGAGACACCCAATCTTCTTCCTAGATTTGGAATCAGCATTAAATTTCAATTAGGAAAATCGAAGTTTAAAAAAAGTTTAAATTGTTTTCCAAAAGTAGGCAGTCATCTTAAGACCCTTTTCCCAAGATTAAAAACATCCTGGAGATTGCCAAGAATTCCTCTTTGGCGCGTAAAAAAAATGGATAGATTCCTTTTATCGAAGACAGATTTTCGATCCGATTATGTAATCGTTTTTATTCTCGGATAGATAATTCTCACTATTTCAAATTAACATAACTGTACTAGACTGAAATTAGGCCATGAGTGATTTCATCGTTGACGTACCGCCTTTTGTTTCCCTGCAAGTAGAGTCTCCATCAAGAATCGCCAACGAGGGAGACTCTGCTAGAAGGGAAGCCCTTTGGTATGACATAATTTGTCAAGTCAGTAGTTGCCTTTGGGTTTATAAGATCATTTAAGTAAACGGTGTAAATAATTGCGATACTTACAAACACATTTGTCTTTATTTTCACATGGTCGTGAAGTTTCTGTCACTTTGACCTCCTTGTTAAAAGAGGGACAATCGTTGTTGGAGGTTGGAGAAGTCACAATTTTATACTGAACGCATTTCGTATTGTCGCAGCTTGTCCACTCTACAAGACAAAATAAAGTATTTTTAAAATTTCTTTGTATTTCCAAAACCAGATTTCCAAATAACTGATATTTTCTTTGCTTGGATTGCAAAAGATTTAGTTAATTTCATGATACGAGGTTCTAAACATTAAAAAAATTTACGCATTAAAAATCAAGATTCTTAACGGAAACTACTTTCGCCTTTATCGACCTTTTCAATCCTTAAATGTTTTATTTCCCTTTTTTGATTTGGCTTTTTTTCTTTCCGCTTTAGAAAATCAAAAGGTGAAAAAAAGCTAGGTGGTAATGAAATCAAGGGAATACTCAAAACGTACACATTTGCAGAAGGATTGCATTCAATCTTCGCGAATATTTTGACTAATGGTCAATGTGAACATTTCAAATTAAAATAAAAGAATCAATGACTGCTAATGTCTATCAAACTACTTCTCCTTGTTTCAGAGAATGGAATAACTCTATCGATCGCACCTCCTTCAAATATCCTAGACCTTTCAATGTAAGTGGGAATCAACTAGTAGGGGTGGAGTAGTGAAAGTGCACTTCGTTGCCTTTCACCTCTTGAGTTTCGGGTTCGATTATCAGACTCGGCATAACTTGTGAGTAGAGTTTGATATTGCTAAGTTTTTCCCTCGATGGTTTTTCTCCAATAATTATGATCTCAATAATTCGATCTGTGAGTTCGGCCATGTATTGACTTAGGTCGACAGTCCAGAAGCTGTCTCACTGGGTTCGATCCGTGCCCTGACTTAGATCAGTCCAGAGATTGTTTTAGGGTTCGGTCTGTGGGTTAGCCATGCCCTGATTTTGATCAGCCCAGATGTTGTCTCACGCATTGGTTCTATCTGTGAGCCCAGATGCTGGCTTAGGGTATCAATAATAAAACATGAAAGTTTTGAGTTTTAAGGTACTCATCACATTACCTTTCTTCACCCGATAAAGAAAATTAGACCATTCTTGCCCTATGCCATAGTCATCATCGTTTCCCACCAAGCAGTTTGAAGCACAGCCATACTTGTTATAGGTTTTTTCTGCGTCATTTGATCCCCAACATTCGATCTTGTTTTGGATACCAAAATAGTCATAACCTTCAGCTTCGGCTTTAATTCGGCACTCTTCGAACATAGCCTGGAATTTCGGATTTTGAGCATCGTATTTAGCTGAATGGAAGTAATTGCCCATCGCGCGGTCACTACTGTCCTTATAACATCCAAGGGCTTCCCATTCTACAAGATTAATTAAAATGAAACGTATTATAATAGACATTATTCATATTAACAGCGATGGTTAAATCAGCTAACTGAAAAAGCAGGTGGGCTACATACTTACCAAGAGCACTCGCAGTGCCTAAACACAACAGAACCAATATTGAGCCAAGTAGAGACGACATCCTGTTAGTAAAACCAAAAAGATATGGGAGAAAAATTAAATCAAAACTGAAAAATGAAATTGTCCAAGGTCAGTGTGTTTTCATCTGTATACGGCGTGTCACTTAGGGAGGTCGGGACTCAATCTGTGAGTTAGCCGTCTCCTGACTTGCCAGTGTTTGTTTCAGGGCTTGATCTGTAAGATCTATTTGATCTTAGAAATGACGAGTTCATTACCTCGATCGTGGCTTTTAGAAAACTTTCAACAATTCTCGAAAATATTTTTTATTGTATAATATTAAAAAAATCCTATCACTTTTCGTGTTAAAATTTGAAATAAAAATGAATCACGAGTTTTAAAAATGGCGAGTTCCGACTAACTTCAACCATTATCACTGAAAATAATTTTTATTGCATTAATAATAACAAAAATAATAATAACCTAGAAGTGTAGCTACTGTAGAAGCCTTTACGTGTCACTTGCTTCGAAGCAGATAGGTGAAGGTCGAGAGATATAGCTATGCGAACGCGCCTTAGGCAGGACATTCCTGAAAGACTGTCTCGGTGCTGGTGGTGGCAACGAAAAATGATAATCGCGTAAAGAAGTTCGTTTCCCTTCTTTTTCAAAATGATTTTTATCTTTGTTTCAAAATCCAGTCTATTTTCGAGAATTAAAGGACAAACACTTAATCCGTGAAACAGTACAAAATATGTAATAATAATTTAGTTTTGTAAGTGTATATGCTTATCGAAATTTGTATTGTTTCGATAACTTCGATTTAGCGTTCAAAAGTGCTATTTTATGAAACCCTTAGACAATCCCTGGGCTGATCTAAGTCAAAACATGGCTAACTCACAGATCGAACACTGAAACAACCCCTGGGCTGATCTAAGTCAGGGCACGTTTACTGACTCACAGTTGGAACCCTGAAACCACCTCGTCTGGGCTGATCTAATTCAGGACATTGCTAACTCACAGATTGAACACTGAATGAGGCCTCTGGGCTGATCTAAATATTATAAAAATATTTTTATTGTATTAATAATAAAAAAATCCTATCACTTTTCGTTTTAAAATGTCAGTTAAATAAAAAACGAATCATGAGTTTTGGAGTAGCGAGTTCACTACCTCGATCGTGGCTTCGTGGATACCTTCAATAATGATTGAAAAATATTTTTATTGTATTAATGATAAAAAAATCCTATCACTTTTCGTGTTAAAATGTCAGTTAAATAAAAGCTAACTCTCAAGTTGCATGGAATATTTAAGGAATCTCTAAGCTGGTACAAGTCAGCCGGACTTGGCTAATTCACAGATTAAACTGGAATATAGCTTGTTCGATTTTTGTGAAGGAAGGAAAACTGGAGAACCCGAAGAAAAACCTTTTAATCAAGAAAGAGACAAAAAAGACTATACATGGGTTGCTGGAATGAAACTCTACACCACAAAGGCGAGAGCACTATTGCCACCATCCATAGATTCCCTTTCATAATATTCGGTAGTATAGAAAGGTTAGATATACACACAAGTGTTTAAACAGATAGACAAGAGATAGTTACCAATATTTAGCAACATCTATTACCTTAACTGCTGGTGCTCCTTAAGAGTGTTTAGCTGATGACATCTATGAAACAAGAGCATGAAGTAGTGCACTTTATACGGCCAAATTCATGCATTAAACATTTTCCCCTTCCCATCTCTTCTTTGGAAATATTGTGTTGAAGGAGAGAGAGAGAGAGAGAGAGAGAGAGAGAGAGAGAGAGAGAGAGAGAGCAAAGAAAGGGGGAGGGGGAGGGGGAGGGGGAGGGGGAGGGGGAGGGGGAGGGGAAGGTGGAGGGGAGGGGGAGAGAATTTATAGGACAAATATTTAATATGATTGTAATTAGTATTTATCAGTAATCCAGAAGGACCAACATGTAGATAAATGCCTGATAAATACCTAATAATATTTATGACAACGTATCTATTGTGTATTTGTATATACATAGTTACAAGTTTAGCTAGGACCAGATTTTATTGTTATCTTAAAATTCGTTTCAGAATTCATTGATTCTATTTACTATAGGGTTTTCGAACTGCAACTGTGATTTCTTTTCTTTGAGGCATTCTATGTGGTTCAATTAAATAAAAACAACAAATATAACTGAATATAAAAAACTCCAACCTAAGACCCTAAGTCAGGGTATGTCTAACTTACAGATTAAACTGGATTTTGGATTGTTAGGTTTTGTGGAGGAAAGCCGAAAGAAAAATACTTGTGGCACAGGAGAAGGAGCAGAAAAACGACAAGGCTGCTACTTTAGCATTTTTTTTCTTTATCTCTCATTCATGCTAAAAATCGTTTAGTGTTTCATTCGTGTCTCTTGTGCTTTACATTTTTCACACAATTCTGCTAACCTCGAGCAATTCTTCCTCGAGGTATTAGCGAAAATGTTCTGAGTTTTTGTGCTGATCAAAATATCATCTCTCCCAACGTTGAAGGCGTTATATTTCAAATACGCATTCTTTAATTTTCCCAACTTTTGGTATTTTTTCAATCAACCCAAAAAGGCCTGCTTATGAAATATAAAGCTTATTAACGCATAAACGTCGAAAGTAGAACCCGTTTTTCTGCCCTCTAAGCACAGGATATATAAAACCTATAAGCAACTCTACTTACTAACACGCGACGACGAGCTCTGCGGGACTCTCAACGCTACCTACGCTAATCGTGCTTCCGAAGCATATCTTACATGCATTTTATTAAAACTGAAACAAATACAAAGCATATTATATTTAGAGGGCAAAACGTCTATCCTAATGCATATTTACAAGCAACATGTTGGACAGGAAAACCTTACAATTCTTAAGCCTTGTTTAAGTTTGCTTATGAAGAGCGGGCCTTAGAGGTTCTAACGAGAAAGGCATTAACAACGAGAAGAGCCCATAGGGATCAATAGAAATTCAATATGCTTCCATCCATCCTTCCGAGGCGACGCTAACGAAAACTCCTTTCTCGTACAGCTATTTAGAAATATTTTATATAAATATTACGTAATACTTTATGGCTAACGAAAATTGCGACCCTCTTGATCATTAACGCAAGGGTGCCCTTCATAATCTTTTGCAACGAAAACATTGCGGTGTCTAATTCTTTGTCACAAAGAAAGACACCTCAATGTTTTCGTTGCAAAAGATTTTGAAGTGTGTACGATGTTTGCAAAATTCGTACCCATATTTCTTCATAAGCATAAGCAATCGGTGCTCAAGTTTAATCTATTTAACATTTTACAGGAAGAATCCAGAAGTTAAATAATCTCATTCTATGGAGGTGTCGCTAACGACAACTACTTTCTCGTGAAGCTATCTCGATATATGTATATACATATATATTGCGAAAACATTGCGGTGTCTAATTCTTTGTCACAAAGAAAGAAACCCCAATGTTTTCGTTGCAAAAGATTCTGAACAATCGGTGCTTAAGTTTAATCTATTTAACATTTTACAGGAAGAATCCATTGGGATCCTGTAGAAGTTCAATAATCTCATTCTATGGAGGCATCGCTAACGACAACTACTTTCTCGTGAAGCTATCTCGATATATGTATATACATATATATTACCTTTATTTATTTGAAAACACATTAGTAACCTTAATATAATTTAACAAAAGGCAATTGCAATTCTTATTCAGAGAGCTTTAAACATCGAAAACGTCCTGTATTTTGCTTTTGCTTTCGTAAATTTCATGTCCATTTTTATTTTCAATTCTGGCTTTACAGGTTATTACAGACATGACTTGTAAGACTTAGAGTGATCGTCACACTGAGCTATCCCCCGCTACCTTACGCCACACCTTCCCAGTAAATGCCTGTGTTCTGCACCAAGCTCTAGAAAATTAGATCTTACAATGAGAAAACATCACCCGGGTGTGATTGGCGTTCTTTTATTAGAGTGAAGGAATTTAAAAACGAGAAATGAAAAAAATACTAGTCAACATGTTATAGTCAAATATGCACTAAAGAAGACAATGCAATTAGGGTCTGCTAATGTGACTATTAGACTAATATCTATTTCACTCTGTGTGCAGTATTGTGTAATCAGTATCTTAGCAAGAGAAGCAAGTTTTTCCTTCTCGGTGGCACCAGAAAAAAGTCTTCTAATAAACTTCCTCGACTCGGGCGTAATGTTTTCCTATTCTAAGTGCTAAGAATAATAGAGAGTATTTACATGCTTGCTTGAGTATTTACGAGCGACTGTCTGTAAGGATCGACCAAAATCGAATTTTCATGGCACAAGTCAAAAAATCGATTTTCGCTCATATTTTGTTTTTAGATAGCCCTTAGTGTAAAATAAATCGAGGTGTTGTTAGTTTTGAAGAAAAAAAATTTTTTCCCCACGAAATTTACGAAAATAGATTTCGCCCAAATGCAGGGGGAAAATGACCGACGAGGTCAAGGAATTTGGTACAAAAATAAGCGCATCCTACAGCTAAACTACTTAACAATTTTTTCGGTTGGTACTTTTTACCGAAGGAATAGGTATTCCTCTTGCTTTTCGTTGTATCTATTCTAGAATATTTGGCGATTTAAGATTCGAAATAATTTTTCTACCGTGTACACTTTTTCCAAAGTTTAAAAACGCAAATTAAGGCCTTAAAATACTGCTTATAAAAACTATGTGCAGAGATACCAAATTATTCAAAACCTACACCCAGAGGATTATCTAATGTATTTCTATCAGATTCAAAAGAAAAATCTCTGGGCAAATCATTTTTAGCTTTCCGTTGAGGTCTTTTTATGATCTCTATTTCGCGATATTTCAACCGTAAACAGCTTGTTGCGTTACCTCCACCGACGTGACTATAATTTTAATTGCAATCATTCCATCGCTGAATTTGCTAAAACTAGGGGATCAAACCAAGAAAAAGACATCATAGTAATACCCAACACATTTCAATTGCGAAATATTGACATATTTTATCACATACTTTTTTAACTCATTCTATTGCGTGACACAAAGCATGCTTTGTCAGTAAAAAGTATGTGAACTAAACCGGCTCCAATCTCACATTTTTGCGATTGATATATGCTTTCGCAAGATCTTCAGCGTGACTTTGAAACAGCTGAACTGTCCTCATTTAGATGCAGAACATTTCCAAACATTCAACATATATTAACATCATAAAAATGGTGCGTATTGCCAACCAGCGAAATTCACTCGTGTAAATAACTTAAATTAGGCTGCGTTCATAACGTATAAAAGGGGGGAGGGGGAGGGGGGGGGAGGGGGGGGGGGCAGGTGAAATTTAGGGGGGATCGGGAAAATTTTGGTAGGAAAAAGGGGGATGCACAATTTTTGAAAGAAGCTACAAGCCTTGCTTAGGGGGGATCGTATTTTTTTGCATGACTTTAAGGGGGGATGTTGAGAATTATTCTGGACATTTCAAACTTCTACCTGCCCCCCCCCCCCCCCCCCCTCTGCCATACATTATTAACGCAGCCTCATATAACAACAACAACAAAACAAATAAAAATCAATACTTTTATAATATTGCATAAAGATGATTAGGATTAGTAACGCATTTTATCGAATTAATTATATGAACATTCATATATACAGAATATATATGTACGTCTGACGTGTATGTGTGGAATATGTGAATATAGATATTATGCGCATACATAAACATACGTATATACTCGTAGAGTGCACGCACTAAAACCGTGAACATTAAATAGTACTAATTAGTACTATTTCATACAGAATCCTTTGTTTTCTATTGTTTAATTATCACTATTTAGTGCTAAAAATTAGCATTTGTTTCACGGATTTAGTGTGAGCACTCTAACTTATTTGGAACTAAGTTGATGTGCAACTATGTACAAAACGCCAAATAAAATATGTTTGTCTGTCTATAAAAAGTTTATACACTTATTTCAAAAAAGTTAGTCACCCGAAAAGCTATAAAGCTGAGGCCGACAAGGATTATGGGTAGATTCATTTTACACGTTCAACCGCTTGATAACTGTTCATGGACTTGCGAATCTTTTACCGGTTATAGTCTCACCTCTTCTGAGCATCATCGAGCTGCAGTTTGTATTAAAAAAGCTTTGTATATATATGCTTCCTTGATATGAAAAGTTTCCCATGATGCTCATATCAGTGATCTCAGCTTTCTAGGTTTTTGGTGACTAACTTTATTGAAATAAGTGTATACATTTATCTCTGAAACGATAATTAATATAGATCTTAGACTTGCTCCAGTACTTCTCGGTCGAAGTTACCGGGAAGTACTCCAGCGAGAGAGATGGATGCCTGGGTTGGTGTGAAAGATTACTTTAATTATTCAACACGATGACACAACAAGGAAAAAGATTTTAAAAAACAATCAATGTCAAACCCTCCTTTGGGGTATTGGTTTTTGTTATTGAATATAGGATACTTTTATCAAGTTAGCGTTATTTACCAAATGTCAAAAGTAGTACGTAGGAGGACTAACTACCACAATGTGCGTATTTTCGTCAGAATGCAATTTTCATATATCTTCTTCACTAGAAGCCGAGAAGCAATTTCATCCATACCAACTTTATGCACTTGTCATCGGCTTCCACGAGGAGGGGGGTGGGGGGACCCCGGGCTAGACTCGGGGAAATGTGGGGGAAAGTGGGGACTTAGCCTTAAATCCTTGCCCCAGTACCTGGGGAAATAGTGGTAGATAGATAAAATGTTCTGAAACCCCCTAGAAGCATCATTAGAGTTCTTTGTAAAGAGCTGTTTTCAATAAAGTATTGGACTCTAAAGGTCTAAAAAAGCAAACGGAGGTATAAACATCGTTTTTTGTTTGAGTTTTATTTTGACTTCGATTTAATGGCATTGGGGTTGCTGTGTTAACCTACGCCGCTCGTAAACTGAAAACTATGCATCAACTACTAACTAACTCATGCACAAAATGGCGGATACTTAAGGTCAAGTTACTGTAACTGTAGCGACACGTCAACTGTAGCAGCAAGTGAAAGCTTGAGACAGATGCTGATTTAGTATTTCAGTAAGAGTTTGTAGAAAGTTAAGATATTATCAAATGCTCTATTTGCTATACATGTGACTAAGATCTTGTCTCCAGTTTGTTTTATGGACTTAGTGTGTGCACTCTACTGTTTTGTGTTACTTTTGTGATCTGTTATTTCAACTCCATAACAATTTTGCCCCAGGGGCTGGTGGAATATAGGGGTATTTTCTAAGAACCTTGCCCCATATCTGGGGAAATACAGATAGCTTTCCTCTAGTCTCAAAGCAAAGTCCCCACATTTGCCCGGGGTCCCCCCCCCCCCCCCCCCCCCCCCCCCCTCGTGGAAGCCGATGACAAGTGCATTATCTCAAGAGCAGGAACAGGACTTGCCTATCTGTTCGAGCTTGTCTGATATAGCTTCTTGCGTTTGACGGGTAACGGCTCGACTGACTTATTTCTGTCTCTTCGATCATAGCTACACGGACCTCCAACTATAGAACTATTAAAACGAACAAACCACTTCCATGTTTATACAGTGCTTGCTGAACTTTCCCATGGAAAGATGGCCCGTAATTTTAATCATTGCTGCAGTCAACTCAATTTTAGTTTCATGCATTATCAAAACAATGTTTATTGAAGGAAATTGCTGTTGTTAAATGCTACTGGATAAGTAAAACCATATTTTTAAAATCCAATGAAAGAGCTGCTAAATAAAATAAAGTTAGTTCACTGATATATTTAGTTTGAAAGTTATTGTTGTCCGATTTTCATCTGCGTGTTCATTTTACTGACAAAGCATGCTTTGTGTCACGCAATAGAATGAGTTAAAAAAGTATGTGATAAAATATGTCAATATTTCGCAATTGAAATGTGTTGGGTATTACTATGATGTCTTTTTCTTGGTTTGATCCCCTAGTTTTAGCAAATTCAGCGATGGAATGATTGCAATTAAAATTATAGTCACGTCGGTGGAGGTAACGCAACAAGCTGTTTACGGTTGAAATATCGCGAAATAGAGATCATAAAAAGACCTCAACGGAAAGCTAAAAATGATTTGCCCAGAGATTTTTCTTTTGAATCTGATAGAAATACATTAGATAATCCTCTGGGTGTAGGTTTTGAATAATTTGGTATCTCTGCACATAGTTTTTATAAGCAGTATTTTAAGGCCTTAATTTGCGTTTTTAAACTTTGGAAAAAGTGTACACGGTAGAAAAATTATTTCGAATCTTAAATCGCCAAATATTCTAGAATAGATACAACGAAAAGCAAGAGGAATACCTATTCCTTCGGTAAAAAGTACCAACCGAAAAAATTGTTAAGTAGTTTAGCTGTAGGATGCGCTTATTTTTGTACCAAATTCCTTGACCTCGTCGGTCATTTTCCCCCTGCATTTGGGCGAAATCTATTTTCGTAAATTTCGTGGGGGAAAAATTTTTTTTCTTCAAAACTAACAACACCTCGATTTATTTTACACTAAGGGCTATCTAAAAACAAAATATGAGCGAAAATCGATTTTTTGACTTGTGCCGATGTTTGGTCGACTCTTACAGAAAGTCGCTCTTACATGCTTGCTTGCATCTACAGACCGCCTGATTCTCCAGACACGTGAATTGGCCAATTCCGAGCCCTGCTGAATCTTCTTTGTTCCTGCTATGACCGTGTAATCATGGCAGGTGGATTCAACTTCCCTGGCATCAAATGGAATCATGAAGATACTTCTACTTCTACCCAAGCTGAATCTTAATTCTACGAAATACTCAACGACTTCTTCTTGTCACAAAACTGACCGAAACGTTAATTGAAAGGTTTTACTCAGTAGAGACCATTTGTTCCTTTTTCCCATTTAGTTTAGCTTGGAGAATTATTAGGTTAAGTTCTAAGGACCGATTTAGGTCAGTTTAGTTTAAATCATTTATTCATACCGTTTAGTTGATAGGATCTATTGTAATTGGGGAAAACCTGTAGTAGATTCCTAGCCTCTCTTATTTGATCTCTTATTATTCAGCGATACGTTTTATAGTCTTCTTTCTTTAACCCACTAGATATCGATAACCTAAGAGTTGGCTATAAGTAAAAATAAGATAAAATATCCCATCATGCATTGCTATACATATATTAGCGTGAACACTCCCTTTTGTGTCACTCTCATCTACGACCCAGAACAACAGGTTCTGACCTCCTTTTCTATGTTAACTGAGGTATAATTCAATCGTATTTTGCCTTCTCGTTTGTTTTGGAAGTTTAACTTGACCATTGAGCCGTGTTGAGGTCTACCACTCAAAGTGTACCAAATTCTGTTAAGAGTTTAACTTGACCATTGAATTGAGCCGTGTTGAGGTCTACCGCTCAAAGTGTGCAAAATTCTGTTGGAAGTTTAACTTGACCATTGAGCCGTGCTGAGGTCTACCGCTCAAAGTGTGCAAAATTCTGTTGGAAGTTTAACTTGACCATTGAGCCGTGTTGAGGTCTACCGCTCAAAGTGTGCAAAATTCTGTTGGAAGTTTAACTTGACCATTGAGCCGGGTTGAGGTCTACCGCTCAAAGTGTGCAAAATTCTGTTGGAAGTTTAACTTGACCATTGAGCCGTGCTGAGGTCTACCGCTCAAAGTGTGCAAAATTCTGTTGGAAGTTTAACTTGACCATTGAGCCGGGTTGAGGTCTACCACTCAAAGTGTACCAAATTCTGTTAAGAGTTTAACTTGACCATTGAGCCGTGTTGAGGTCTTCCACTCAAAGTGTACCAAATTCTGTTAGAAAACTCATTAATAATTCATGAAGGAAACACAATCATAGGAATCATGACCATGAAGGTGATTTTATATCTGATATAGATTCGTCTTCATTTGCATAAACTTGCACTTGGATTTTCTCTATCAAACTTGGTTCATTTCGTAAAGTATTCTGTACAATATGAAAACGTACATCATCAGTTTTCTAAGCCGTTTAATAAACTCGCAGATCGTGTCTTATCGGGTCTAAAACCACTCGGCTGCGCCTCGTGTTTTATACCCGATAAAACACTCCGGCTCGTTTTTTAAACAGTACTTAGAAGTTTAACTTGACCATTGTCGAGGTCTACCACCTATTTACTATCAAAAGTTTATCGCTATCCATACATGCTTACATGTTTTCCTTTCTTTCTTTGTTTGATTTGAAAGTTGAAAATACAAATTTCTCTTGGAATTTGGCCCTTATGAGCGCGTTTATATTGTTTCATTGCCCAAGGGTAATGCTTCCACACCTCCAGGTTTTTCGTAGCTGAGTGTTTTATCTCCTGTATTTGAATAAAATTTTGTTTGCTTTCCACTTTGCCCTGTTCTTCTTCCTGTGTTTTGGTTCTCCTTCTGCTAGGATGGTATCGGCCTGAAACAGGAGCAAAATCCCTCCCCCCAGTTTTACTCGGTCAGGCTGTCATACCATCCTTCCAGGAGGCTCGGGTCTCGCAGTTATTGACATATACGCGTTTCGTTATTGAAGGAGTTATGTTTTCTTATAAGTGGAAACTTTTGTTCGTTTCGGCTCATACCCTCCGGTTTTCCTTTTGTCTATCCCTAGCCTTTAGAGGAAGCTAGCCCATCGATCTATTCCTGTGTATCCATGTTCAGAAACCAAGAACAACGGCTTGGGTAATTATGGACCTGAGTCCCTGAAGGCGATGGAGGGTGTGACGATTTCAGTTTATTGAAGCTATAGCACACAGGTCCCAGGCACCTGGTATGGCAGACCTCGTTTTCCATGACCCTAGCAATTTTCTGCCTGGTCAGCTCCATCTACACGCTCCTTTATTATTTTCACAGGACAATTAACAATAGGAACAACTAAAATTAATTTTCAGCTATCGGAGTTTTTAATCCTGAGAAATACGCTGGCGGCAGTCGTGGCATAAACTACTTTTATAATTTTATAATTTAAATTTTTATTTTTTTTCACGAGTTTCATATTTTCGTCGTCGAAAACCACTTTTATATAGATGCGATAGCCTACCAATATTCAAATTTAATGAGCGAGCCACAAGAATGCATGGTGGGTCATAAGAGGAAAGTGGTGAACATTCTTTGACAGTACAGGAACAAGGGTAGCTTTGTCGGTATTCAAATAGAGGTCATTACACTACTAGTTTGTGTTTTACAGCCACATAATTTTACGAGTGAAAACGGCCGTATTTTTTCGAGCCCCGCAGGGACGAGAAAAGTACAGTTTCATGATTAATTTTGTTCACGAGGCAAACCACTGACGTGGACACTAGAGAGAAACGTTTGCGCATGCGCGCATTTCACCACGTTTTCTAAGAATTTTGAAGAGTTAGAGTGGGAAAAAAATGTTTGTTTTCTCCAAGTATAACAAAATATTTCGCGAGTATACTTTCGTCAGACCACGATACTGTATTAAATAAAACAAAATGAAAGAATTAGCCTTAAGTTTCAAGCATGGACACTAAGTTTTGGCATTTTGTGAAGTCCAATTTATCAGGCATGTCTGAAAGTCAAATTTACATATGATTTGACTAATTTGCATAAGGATTCAGAGCATGCGCAGAAGTTTTTCACTCGTGTCACTGATATGTGAGCTGAACAAACGAAAAGGAAAAAATATCCTCGCACTGACATCAGCAAAAAAAAATTATTCAAAACCGGTTCACCGTGTAAAGTGTTATCGCTCTGTAATTGGACTCGGAAAATGGTCGTTATACACGGGAAATCGAGTGTGTCGTATAATAAATTGACATTAAGGCCCCGTCCACAATATGCCGGATAAATTTGAATCCGAATTTCTATAGTTTCTTCTGTTCCATTTCAAAAATTCGTTTTCGGTGAAAAATTGTTCCGGATTCGCCCGGACTAGTGTAGACGGTAGGCCTAACCGAAAAAAAAAAATCGGATTCAAATTTATCCGGCATAGTGTGGTTGGGTCCTAAGACAGTTTGTAGTGATAGATCTCCTTGGTGAATTACGATAATTTTAGTTTTCTATCTAGTTCCTTCTGTCCAATCTACACTTACGATACCCTTAAAGCAAAGCTTGAAAATGTGAAGAGAATGACATACGTTGAAACGACGACGGATCCCATGTAAGAGCACTTCAAGGTAAAAGGACTACTCCTGATAATATTATATTCAATTGCAAAACTATCTTTATAGATATAAAAAAATAAACCGAGGGCAAACAAAATAGCTCAAGTGATGTTGAACTAAATACTGATTTGGCTACATGTACAATTTTTCAAAATCATTCGCAAATAGCTATAAAAAAAATAGCCCACTGTGACAACCGGCAGTAATAGCGGAGCTCCCGCACCATACTTAAGACAAAATGGTAAACCATCGAGTTGATTTTTCATGGCTTGGCTGACGTCACTTCCGTCCGTCCGTCCGTACGTACATGCGTACGTATACACAACACAGGAATCCCGCTTGATGTCAATGTAAAACTACTCGCAAATGCGGCTCTCAAATGCACAGAAAAATCGCTTTAGGACAAATTATAGAACAACAGAAAATGAAAAAAACTTTCATGTACTCAAGGGTGGATCAAGAAGTGTTCTACAAGAATTCAGGTGTGGGTTTTTAGCAAACAATCGTACATTTAAAAATATTTTTCTTTGAACATGACGTTAAATTTTATTAAAAACAATGAACTATTATTTACTTATTTTAATTTTTATGATGTTAAATTTTTTTTAAATATACATTTTACAATTGTATATTTCTATAAGTTTTCATTTTTAAAAATCTGTTTCAATATTGTTAATATGTTTTTTCTTTTAGGCTTTGTAAAGCGTGTTGAGATTTTGTGAAACATGCTATATTAAGAAATAAAGTTATTATTATTATTATTATTATTATTATTATTATTATCATATTGATATTTTTTATGACGAGAATGTTTATCGACAAATCAAAGGATTTTGTGTCAAAACTTTTAATATTTCTATAGATAAGCTTAATTGATTTTAATGCTGGATGAAATATAATACGGAGAGCAAATATTACAACAAATATTCGTCCTTTATTTAGCTTTGTAAATATTTAACAATTCGGTGGTTTTTTACCAACTATAGTATGTTTTCGTTCAAGAAAATTGCGGCTTTTCGCCTCCTATAAACAAAAGAAGACTTTCATTCAATAATTTTATATCTTTCTATCGATAATTTATTTAAATATTGAATGCAATATAAAATTGCACCAAATATTTAACTGTTTATTAAGCTGTTCGAGTTAGTATGATTATACAATTGAGCTTTAAATTTGTGTTGTTGAGAGATGTTAGTTATTGTATAAAGGCCTTGTCTTTCACTTTAAAAAGCTAAAAAATAATCAAAAACATCTACAAATGCCAATTTACTGACAAAGAAATCCATCATTTTGTATTTTGCATTATTTTATATTTTCTCTCAGTTGTTTTTTAAAAAGTTTAAAAACTTTAAAACCTTTTCGGTCGTTCGTGATTTCCGTATCTTTCTCGCGCATGAAAACAGATGGAAAAAAAAATCAAATTAAAATCGAATCTCAAAATCTATATATATAGTATTAACAGCTAAGTTTTCAAGCTTATCGAAAAGTAGTTAACGCGTATATAAAAGGAATACAAATATTTTAATGAATAATTAGGATCAGAATACTATTTGACTGATGACACATTAGGTTTCGAGATATTTCAGTGCCTTCATTTCACAAGTTTAGGCTAGTTATGATCTTCATTCAATTTTCTCTCTGATGCTACCAAATCATTTATTTTCTTAATTTCATTGCGGTAAAAATACGGTTCTTTATAAAAACCTAACCCCTTCATATGGATAACCAAACATTATCATGTAAAAGAAGTAAGAGTAAGCTTATGTTTTGCTCACCTTTTCAAGCAGTTTTCTAGTCTGTCTTTATGTGCCGTGTTCATTTGTCCAAAAAAAGTTCAGGAAATCTCCGAAATTTGGATTTTAATGAAATACATCCAAGGTAAATTTCACTAAGCTTGATATTTTATTGAATTATCTGTAGTTGTCTTTCGTTTTTCAAGTGAAATTAACTAGGAATTCAAAGCATAAAAATGTCAGCCATGCAAAACTTTGTCGAAGAATTTTTCAAGAAGAAAACTAGCCCCTGGGGTGGACGGTGGTGGATTGTGTATCATGTAAGTTCGAAAACAAAGACTCGTGCGAAGAAAACGATGTAGTGCATTTCCATTTCATTTTTTCGCTTCATGGTTTTCCTTATGGGGAACATTATCTTCATTTCGATGGAAAGAAAAAATTGAAGATCTTTTGCCCGATTTTATTTTCATCTTTCAGTTTTATCTAAATTGGGTTCCCTTTGCTATTTGGAGCTCCGCTTTTAGGCAGTGCCTAAATTTATATATTAACAATGCTTAAAACAGGTGTGCTTCCTATACCTATATATTCCTGAAGTACACCGATGCGCTCATCAGCATAGTCTTGCCGTGCAAGAGGGAGCTGCAAAGAACATCAAGGCAATCTGAAACGAATAGTTTTGAATCGGCAATTTCTTGGGTGTTTAAGATCGACATTAGTAGTTTTAGATTGAGGCTTGTCAAAATGTATGATTCCTTGATAGAGGAAATATCCCAACTCATTTGTTCTTAGCCCACTAAATTAAGCTGATGCGATCGTACATTTTTTGCTTTTTCATGTTTGTAAATTGCCTAAAAAGCAATCTCACACTCATATTCATTGTAAAGCGCCTTTGATTATATCTACATTTATAGCGCTATATAAATATAAATATAATATCAATCATAAATAATTATCATTAAATCATTAATTTGTTCTTGATGAAAAATGTCATAAAAATTGGCACTAAGTTAGCTTTTGAGTACAAGAGTAGAAAACAAAGTTACAAATGGGAGTCACCGAATTTGTTTAGATGCAAAGCTATAATGAGCGTGTGTCGACTTTTTTGAACAAGAATGGAAGCTTAAAATACAAGCTCTATTCGTCCGACATATAGATCTCAGTGTTCGTAATCACCAAAGGAAGAATATTTCAAAGAAAACATCTGCAGGTAAACGTATTTTCATTCAAAACCGCATAATTTTTCTTTTTCTTGTGTTTATGGATATATATCTATAGTTTGGCTTCTCAGGTTTACGTACAGTGACTGCGCACTGAAATCTTCTAAGGATGAGTAAGGTCTTGGATAACTGAAAGACAATCTTTAACTGGGCATGTAATACTTTCTTTTGGAAGATTTTTGCTAACTCTATGTCTGAATCTTCAAAATTTTGTTGGGAACTATTTATAACGAATATATACGAGTATACACGAGGAACGAGAACTATTAAGAAATTAAATTATGACATAGACAATGCACAAATTGTAAATAGTTTTTATAGAAATGAATAGTTATTGATTAGATTTTTATTAGGCATGCATATACCACCCATCATTCGGGTATCCAGTTTTTTAAAATGTTAAAATTTTATTTTTTTATTAAAATTTATTAATTAATTTATTCAATATGCCGCTTATATAGTTTTTATAGTTTGTCAATAACGTTTTCACATGCATTTTCATTTTTTTATAAAGAATATTTGGCTCTTGAAAGCGCCTGTGAGTTAGCATTGTCCTGGATTAGACAGCCCAGAGGCTGTTCCAATTTATCGATAAAATGTGAAAGTTTAAAGGCTGCTGAATGTAAAGATCATTTCAAAACTAGCAATTCATGTTTTTATCAAACACTCATTCTGCACTTTTTTATAATCTCAAATTTATCATTTATAATTGCTGTAAAATATATAGAGATTATCACATGTTAAAAGCTTGATATCGTTTTTATTCACGAGTTTCCATGTCATATCGCAAACAAGCGAGTCCGTGAGCGAGTGAGTGCCTTCAAAATCCCTTCAGCGCCATCCCTTCCCTTCCACTCGTGCCTTGATAGCCACAAATATCATGTTTAATCCTTCCTTTGTCTCCAAAATCCCTTCAGCACAACAGATCAATGATTCTTCTCTACAGAAAACTGCATTGTACATGTTCTCAGATCCCGAGTTTAACTTTATGAAATCCTTGAAATTAAGCGATTATCTGCTACACTTTTTGCTCTAGAGCTCGATCAATCGCTATCCGGCTTTGTTGACATGACCTAGAACCGCTGACTTCTTAAACGCGGGTTTAATTTTGCAAATCTCTATCTGATCGGGACAATGGTTACCATGTAGTACATTCAAAAATATGTAGGATGTCGCAATTTTTCCGAGTTTTTTAAAAGACAAAGATTGACGAGAAAGGCTAGCTGATTTGGGAAAAAATGTTAGGCAATCAAAATCAAGAACACTTATTTTCAAAACTGAGGTGTAACTTTTCCTCTCCAAATCAGCGATTTTCTTCAGGCCACCAAACTAATGAGCACTTGATAATACTGACACAATATTAAGGTGCTTATAAGCCTTTACACAATATTTTCAGAATTGATTCTTTAAATAGTGAATAGTTGATTGTGAAAATAATTCGTTCATTTAATGTCGGGTCTTTGAGATACGAAGTTTTATATTTCCAATATGTTAATGACTATGACGTAACATAAAGGATTTGAGTTATTTTGTGGCAACTTTAATATTGACCGCTGGACATTTTTCAGTACTCCTCAGTTTTGCATTATGGCTTACATTGTTCGCCTACATGGCTTTTTAGCCATGGACAGGACAGGACAGGACAGGACAGGACAGGACAGGACAGGATAAAGTATTAATTACACCAAATATGATTATTACTGCTGCTGTTCAGTCAGAGTAAAAAGGGAAAAAAGAAATCTTTCCATGCCAATCTAGTTTATTTACCATTTCAGTTTATTGCTTTTCTAGCTAGGTATTCAATGAAATCGCATCATTTATTTACTTTGACAGGGATTTTCCTTTCCTTCATTACACGACCCGCTCTTTTGCCAAGCAATCCGAGGCCTGCGCTAACGCCAATTCCATGACCATGACCATCACAATCACCATGATTATGACCGATTCCTACTCTTCCTCCAATACCAAAGAAAGGGTCATTACTAAGACTGGGATTTTCCTTTCCTTTATCAAACGACCCACTAGGCGTTCTTTTACCCAATCCGACGCCTGCGCTAACGCCAATTCCATGACCATGACCATCACAATCACCATGATTATGACCGATTCCTATTTTTCCTCCAATACCAAAGAAAGGGTCATTACTAAGACTGGGATTTTCCTTTCCTTTATCAAACGACCCACTAGGCGTTCTTTTACCCAATCCGACGCCTGCGCTAACGCCAATTCCATGCGAATGACCATCACAATCACCATGATTATGACCGATTCCTAAGTTTGCTCCAATACCAAATAAAGGATCATTACTAAGACCGGGATTTTCCTTTCCTTTATCAAACGACCCACTAGGCGTTCTTTTACCCAATCCGACGCCTGCGCTAACGCCAATTCCATGCGAATGACCATCACAATCACCATGATTATGACCGATTCCTAAGTTTGCTCCAATACCAAATAAAGGATCATTACTAAGACCGGGATTTTCCTTTCCTTTATCAAACGACCCACTAGGCGTTCTTTTACCCAATCCGACGCCTGCGCTAACGCCAATTCCATGCGAATGACCATCACAATCACCATGATTATGACCGATTCCTATTTTTCCTCCAATACCAAAGAAAGGATCATTACTAAGACTGGGATTTTCCTTTCCTTTATCAAACGACCCACTAGGCGTTCTTTTGCCCAATGCTATTCCAAAGTGACCTCGAGTGGATTTAGGCTCTGGGAAAAAATCATAAGTACAATTAATGTTCATGACACTGACAACACTGCACAAACTATTTGAACAAGAGGCTATTTGTGGAGCGAGACTGGAACGAGTATTCATGTAATTGATATCATTGAGCATTTTCTCTGCCATTAGTTCCATATTGAAACCTTCAATAATGCTTCTGGAAGCGACAATGCAATTTTAGAACTCTTGGTTATTTCTGTTTCCGATCCCTGTTTTTGCTTTCAGTAGAGTTGCTTGTTGGTTTGAGATATTTTCTCCCGGACTGTCCAGTTTTGTTCCGTCCACAAAGGTCTACTTCTTTCGAAGACTTGTAAATATTCCCCGATATTCACTTCGCCTTCGGCGAATAATTGCTAATTATTTATAGCGGAGCTCCTGCGCGAGCGGAGCACCATACGTAAGAAAAAAAGGTAAATTACGCCAATTTACTGACAAAGAAATTCGTCATTTTGCATTTTGCATTGCCTTTCGCATTATGTTCTATTTTGTCTCAGTTGTCCTTCTGAAGTTTAACTGAATGTAAACTTCGTCTCGTTCTGTAAAAGACGTAAATATATATATTTAGGCACTGCCTAAAAGCGGAGCTCCCGATACGGAAGTCACAGGGAGAACAATTTGAATGAAACTGAAAGGTAAAAATAAGATCGGGGGAAAAATCTTCAATTATTTTTTATTCGAAATGATGATAATTTCTCTCATAATAAAAACCATGCAGTGAAATCGAATCAAAATGCACTACATCGTTTTTTGTTTGTTTGCTTGTTTTTTGTTTGTTTTGTTTGTTTTTTTTTTGTTGTTGTTGTTTTTTTGTTTTTTTGTTTTTTTTTTTGCGCGAGCATACTCTCCCACTTAGGAATTTTGTACACAACTTACCACCACCCTCAGGGGCTAGTTTTGTTCTTGGAAGATTCTTCGACAAAAAGTTTTCCAAGGCCGACAGTTTTAGGCTTTGAATCTCTTTTACTTAAAGAAAAACGAAAGCTAACTACAGATAATACAATACAATATCAAGTTTAGTGAAATTTACCTCGGATGTCTTTCATTGAGATCGAAAATTAGGACAAATCAAGACCAAAAAACAGACTTTAAAACTGGTTAAGGTGAGCAAAAAATGAGGTTTACTTAAAAAAACAGAGCTTACATTCATTTAAACAGTTGACAAGAACAACTGAGACAAAATAAAAAATAATGCAAAAGGCAATGCAAAATACAAAATGACTCATTTCTTTGGCAGTAAATTGGCGTTTGTAAATGTTTTTGAATATTTTTTAGCTTTTTAGAGTGAAAGTCTAGTAGGTCTTTATACAATAACATCTTTCAACAACACAAATTTAAGCTCATTTTTATAATCATACTTACTCGAAGAGCTTAATAAACAGTTGAATATTTGGTAAAAATTTATATTTCATTTAATGATTAAATAAATTATCCGTGTAGAAAGATATAAAATTATTAAATGAAAGTCTTCTTTGTTTTGCCGACTGGACCCCGCGATAGGAGGCGAACAAAGCTTTTTCTTGAACGAAAAACATACGATAGCTGGTTAAAAACAACCGAATTTTTAAAGATTTACAAAGCTAAAAAAAGGACGAATATTTGTTGTAATATGCTCTTCATGTTATATTTCCTCCAGCGTTAAAATAAATTAATCTTATCGATAGAAATATAAAACGTTTTGAGAGAAAGTCTTTGATTTGTCGATTCGTCGAGAAAAATGCTTGTCAAAAAAAAAATATATATATATATATATGATTGTTTGCTAAAAAACACACACCTGAATTCTTGAAGAACACTTCTTGATCTATCTTTGACTACATGAAAGTGTTTTTTTAATTGTTTTTGGCCTATAATTTGTCCTAAAGCGATTTTTTCTGTGCATTTGAGAGCCGCATTTGTGAGTAGTTTTGCTTTGATATCAAGCGGGATTCCTGTGTTGTGTACACGGAAGGACGGACGGACGGACGGACGGACGGACGGACGGACGGACGGACGGACGGAAGTGACGTCAGCCAAACCATGAAAAATCAACTCGATGGTTTACCATTTTTTCTTAAGTATGGGGCTCCGCTCGCGCGGGCCGGATGCTCCGTTATTAAGTTTTTTGCTCACCTTAACCAGTTTTCAATCTGTTTTTTGGTCTCGATTTGTCCTAAATCTCCAGATTTTCGATTTCAATGAAAGACATTCGAGGTGAATTTCACTAAGCCTGATTTTGTATTGGATCTTCATCTCGAATAAAAAATAATTGAAGATTTTTCCCACAGATCTTATTTTTACCTTTCAGTTTCATGCAAATTGTTCTCCCTGTGACTTCCGTATAGGGAGCTCCGCTTTTAGGCAGTGCCTAAACTACTTGGACGAAAATCGCTCCAAAATTAAAACTTCTTTCATTTGAGCTGAAACTTTGCTGAAATAATCTTTGATACATTAATAATCACTCACTGAAATATCTTTCTGATATTCGAAAGAAAAGTGCCGAAATTTTATGGTTGATTTTCGTCCGCCATTAATTTGTTTGTCTCACGGCCAAAGAGTCATTAAGTACAGCGGTTTCTCTCTGTGACGTCATACATGCAACCCATTCAAGTTAGCGTCGCTTTCACCATACATTTCTTGTTCGATTACCTGAAGTTTATTTGATGTTTTATACGCGTTATCGTCAAAAGAATGAACTCAGTTAACTTTTTTTAAAGCTTTGATACCTTTCCAAATGGTGGAAAGTCCTTTGGACGCTCTCTTTGTCAATCCTGAAGAGTTAGAACCAGTTGCTACCAACGAAGAAAGCCGAACTAGAAGAAGAAGCAATGCTTGTGTAATGGTTTTCATAAGAATTCCTTGCTTTCATTCCATGATTTGTATTTGCTACGTACTGTCCATGATATAAAGATTTAAATTTGAGGTTTCAACATAACCTAACAGCTATTGATGATGTGAAAATATCTGATTGCCTTTTGAATTCTGCGTTGTGATATAAAGATTTGTGATAATTTATACTTAGATCTATGTGCCGAATAATTCAGAATGTGAGGAGCTCGTAATTGATTTGCTACAGAACGTTTATTATTTACTCCAAAATGTTTATTCTGCATTTGATAGGTAAAAACATACGATTATCTAACATTATCTTTGTAAAAAAAACGTCAAAGGTTTCTTATTTATTACCCGCCCGACAGCGGCGTCTGTCACTTTTGTGTCGGATGTCTCGCGGACCTAATGCACTAGTCAATTGAAACCCCCGCGGCAAGCGGGGCACTGAACGGGGACGTGACGCGTTTTTGATGTGCTTTTAAGAGCATGATTGCACCGGGGGTTCGGGGATTTAACGAATGGTTTTCTCAGCGGGGAATCGAGCGGGGATTTTAACACTCGTTTGAATATGTAAGGGCCTGGAAACAAGAGGTCGGCCATCTTGAAAAAAAAAACAAGAAGGCGTTGTGTTTCCTCAGAAAACACATGCTCCCCGGGACATGCTCAAACAAACTTATAGCAGTTTCTACCTATACACTTTTACACTGAACTCCACTGATAAGAACCTTTCTTAAAATTGTAGCCTTAATAGGTTCTCGTGTGGAGGGGTCTTAAAGTGAAAATTTTAGCCTAACAGGTTCTTAAAACCTAGGTTCTTATACGCGGGTTTTGTTCAGTCGTGGCGGTCAGTTCGAATGTAGAATCAGATCATGATTAATCTTTTAAAACTAATGCTTCGCAATATTTATAAGCATTGTTCATTTTTAATTTGATACCATTAAATTCTCAGCTGGCTAGACGTAAACCTAAATGCTTTCGCACGATTTGAGGTTCAGAGCCCATGAAAATATTGAGCACGAATATTTAGTGCATGAAACACACAACAATTGGCTCTGTGTAGCACAAGATTTTGGAGTTGGCGTGAAATGTTTCCTTGTTAACTACTAAACCAAAATAACGGGGCCACAATAGCGGGGGTTTTAACAGTGAATATGCCCCCGACTACCGGGGAAAATGTCTGATTTTAACACCACTCAAACGTTAAATTCCCCGGTATTTCGCGGGGGTCGGGGGGTGGGGGTTTCAATTGACTAGTGCATAAATTGTGAGGTTGCTCTTTGCGCTCGTATGTAAATATATCTTGAAAAGTTTTTATCCTTAGTGTTATCCTTAGAATGATTCGAATAAATCCCGAATCTCCCCGACACTTCGCGCGATAGAGCCTCTAGAATCTCTCTCTTGCGTTCTGAACTTTGTTGTGATTCTTGGCGTGCCGAGATGTATTGAAATTTCCCAATTATGATCGTCAATATTATTGAAACTAGCGCCTAGACATTGTTTGGTCATATAGTAGTTAAGGAATCAAATGAAACATATATTTTCTGAATAAACCAAATAAACCGAGATTTACGAACATGGCACATACATTAGCCACCAATATTTTGGTTTGGGTTGAATGTATGACGTCATACGTTACTCGTGCCAGTCTTCTTGAGCCGAATTCTTGTAACAAGAAATTAATGGCGGACGAAAATAAATCGTAACATTTTGGCCCTTTTCTTTCGAATATCAGAAAGATATTTCAGTGAGTGGTTCTTAATGTATTCAAGATTATTTCAGCAAAGTTCCAGCTCGAATGAAAGAGTTTTAATTTTGGAGCGATTTTCGTCCAAGTAGCACTTTAACAGCGATGGTTAAATCAGCTAACTGAAAAAACAGGCGGGCTATGTACTTACCAAGAGCACTCGCAGTGCCTAAACACAACAGAACCAAAATTGAAACAAGTAGAGACGACATCCTGTTAGTAAAGCCAAAAAGATATGGGAGAAAAATTAAATCAAAACTGAAAAATGAAATTGTCCAAGGTCAGTGTGCTTCCATCTGTATACGGCGTGTCACTTAGGGGGCATCGGGGCTCAATCTGTGAGTTAGCCGTATCCTGACTTGTCATTGGTTGCTTCATGGCTTGATCTGTAAGATCTATTTGATCTTAGAAATGACGAGTTCACTACCTCGATCGTGGCTTTTAGGAAACTTTCAACAATTCTCGAAAATATTTTTGTATAATAATAACAAAATCCTATCACTTTTCCTGTTAAAAGGTCAGATAAATAAAAACGAATCATGAGTATTTTATCCTCACTGCATACTCATTACCGAGTCAAGGGAATTAAGAAACGGAAGGTGACCGCGACTGCTGGCAATGAGCACGCGAAAAGCATGCGATGCGTCCTCAACCGCAATCTTCTACTCTCTCCTTAGGCAGCTTCCGACGGAATGATTCGAAGATCTGGGTGTGGTGCTTATATATGCAGGGGTTGTAAAGCATTACACCTGCACTGCGCAAACTCCAATGTCCACATATGGGGGGTTGCTAAATTCCTACGTGACACGCCAATTATGTATGCAGTGAGAATAGTTTTAGAGTGGCGAGTTCACTACCTCGATCGTACCTTCGTGGATACCTTCAATAATTATTGAAAGTATTTTTATTGTATTGATAATAACAAAATCCTATCACTTTTCGCGTTAAAATTTGAAATAAAAATGAATCACGAGTTTTAAAAATGGCGAGTTCCGACTAACTTCAACAATTATCACTGAAAATAATTTTTATTGCATTAATAATAACAAAAATAATAATAACCTAGAAGTGTAGCTACTGTAGAAGCCTTTACGTGTCACTTGCTTCGAAGCAGATAGGTGAAGGTCGAGAGATATAGCTATACGAACGCGCCTTAGGCAGGACATTCCTGAAAGACTGTCTCGTTGCTGGTGGTGGCAACGAAAAATGATAATCGGATAAAGTGGTTCGTTTCCTTTCTTTTTCAAAATGATTTTTGTCTTTGTTTCAAAATTCAGTTTATTTTCGAGAATTAAAGGACAAACACTAAATCCGTGAAACAGTACAAAATATGTAATAATAATTTAGTTTTGTAAGTGTATATGCTTATCGAAATTTGTATTGTTTCGATAACTTCGATTTAGCGTTCAAAAGTGCTATTTTATGAAAACCTTAGACAATCCCTGGGCTGATCTAAGTCAGGACACGGTTAACTCACAGATCGAACCCTGAAACAACCTCTGGGCTGATCCAACTCAGGAAATGACTAACTAACAGATTGAACACTGAAACAACCTCTGGGCTGATCCAAGTCAGGGCATGGCTAACTAACAGATTGAACACTGAAAGAACCTCTGGGCTGATCTCAGTCAAGGCACGTTTACTGACTCACAGATGGAACCCGTTTTTTTTTTTTTAAATTGTATTAATAACAACAAAAACCTAATACTTTTCGTGTTAAAATGTTAAATAAAAACGAATCATGAGTTTTAGAAATGGCGAGTTCACTACCTCGATCGTGGCTTCGTGGATACCTTCAATCATTATTGAAAAATATTTTTATTGCATCAATAATAAAAAAATCCTATCACTTTTCGTGTTAAAATGTCAGTTGAAAAAAAGCTAACTATCAAATTAAAAGATTTAAGCAATCTCTAGGCTGGTACAAGTCAGCCGAGCTTGGCTAATTCACAGATTAAACTGGAATATAGCTTGTTAGGATTTTGTGAAGAAAGGACCGGAGAACCCGAAGAAAAACCTTTTAATCAAGAAAGAGACAAAAAAACTATACATGGGTTGCTGGAATGAAACTCTACACCACAGAGGTGAGAGCACTAGTCGCCATCCATAGACTCCCTTTAATATTATTCTGTAGTATAGAAAGATTGGATATACACACAAGGGATTAAACAGATAGGGACAAGAGATAGTATAAATAGAAAATGAACAAGTTACCAATACTTAGAAACATCTATTACCTTAACTGCTGGTGCTCCTTAAGAGTGTTCAGCTGATGACATCTATGAAGCAAGAGCATGAAGCAGCGCACTTTATATGGTCTAATTCATGCATTAAACATTTTCCCGCCCCTCCCCATCACTTCTTTGGAAATATTGTGTTGAAGGAAAGATTAGCACTTTAATGATTGTAATTAGTATTTATCAGTAGTCCTGAAGGACCCCGCAGGTATATAAATACCTAATAAATACATAATGATAATAATGACAACGCATCTATTGTGTATTTCGTATATACACAGTTACAAGTTTAGCTAGGACCAGATTTTATTGTTATCTTAAAATTCGTTTCAGAATTCATTGATTCTATTTCCGATATCGTTTGAATTGCAACTGTGATTTCTTATCTTTGAGGCATTCTATGCGGTTCAATTAAATAAAAACAACAAATATAACTGAATATAAAAAACTCTAACCTAAGTCAGGGTATGTCTAACAACTGGATTTTGGATTGTTAGGTTTTGTGGAGAGAGGAAAACCGTAGAAAATTACTTGTAGCACAGAATATATAAAACCTATAAGCAACTCTACTGACTAACACGCGACGACGAGCCCTGCGGGACTCTCAACGCTACCTACGCTAATCGTGCTTCCGAAGCATATCTTACATACATTTTATTAAAACTGAAACAAATACAAAGCAATATTATATTTAGAGGGAAAAATGGCTATCCTAATGCATATTTACAAGCAACATGTTGGACACGAAAACCTTACAATTTTTAAGCCTTGTTTAAGTTTGCTTATGAATGGCGGGCCTTAGAGGTTCTAACGAGAAAGGTATTAATAACGAGAAGAGCCCATTGGGATCCACAGTAATTCAATATACTTCCATCCATCCTTCCGAGGCGACGCTAACGACAAATCCTTTCTCGTACAGCTATTTAAATATATTTTATATACATATAATATATTACCTTATGGCTAACGAAAATTGCGACCCTTTAGACACATTGCGGTGTCTAATTCTTTGTCACAAAGAAAGAAACCCCAATGTTTTCGTTGCAAAAGATTCTGAACAATCGGTGCTTAAGTTTAATCTATTTAACATTTTACAGGAAGAATCCATTGGGATCCTGTAGAAGTTCAATAATCTCATTCTATGGAGGCATCGCTAACGACAACTACTTTCTCGTAAAGCTATCTCAATATATGCATATACATATATATTACCTTTATTTATTTGAAAACACATTAGTAACCTTAATATGATTTAACAAAAGGCAATTGCAATTCTTATTCAGAGAGCTTTAAACATCGAAAACGTCCTGTATTTTGCTTTTGCTTTCGTAAATTTCATGTCCATTTTTATTTTCAATTCTGGCTTTACAGGTTATTACAGACATGACTTGTAAGACTTAGAGTGATCGTCACACTGAGCTATCCCCCGCTACCTTACGTCACACCTTCCCAGTAAATGCCTGTGTTCTGCACCAAGCTCTAGAAAATTAGATCTTACAATGAGAAAACATCACCCGGGTGTGATTGGCGTTCTTTTATTAGAGTGAAGGAATTTAAAAACGAGAAATGAAAAAAATACTAGTCAACATGTTATAGTCAAATAGGCACTAAAGAAGACAATGGAATTAGGGTCTACTAATGTGACTATTAGTCTAATATTTATTTCACTCTTTGTGCAGTATTGTGTTATCAGTATCTCAGTAAGACAAGCAATTTTTTTCCTCCTAACAAACTTCCTCGACTCGGGCGTAATGTTTTCCTATTTTGGACCACGTTTCATTCCTTTCCGAACAAGATTCTTTGTTTGGTTTGTATCCATATTCAAGTGTCTTCTCTTGAGCAACCGAGTGTAACCGTTAAACATGCACAAGACATGGTCTAAAATGGAAAACAATATGCCTGAGCAGAGAAAGTCTATTTACTTATGCTATACACTCTATGTGGAAAGAGCAGAAAAACGACAAGGCTGCTACTTTCGCAATTTTTTTCTTTCTCTCTCATTCCTGCTAAAAAACCGTTAGTGTTTCATTCGTGTCTCTTGTGCTTTAAATTTTTCACACAATTCTGCTCAGAACCTCGAGCAATTCTACTTTGAGATATTTGCTAACGACAACTACTTTCTCGTAAAGCTATCTCAATATATGTATATATATACATATACATTACCTTTATTTATTTGAAAACACATTAGTAACCTTAATATGATTTAACAAAAGGCAATTGCAATTTTATTCAGAGAGCTTTAAACATCGAAAACGTCCTGTATTTTGCTTTTGCTTTCGTAAATTTCATGTCCATTTTTATTTTCAATTCTGGCTTTACAGGTTATTACAGACATGACTTGTAAGACTTAGAGTGATCGTCACACTGAGCTATCCCCCGCTACCTTACGTCACACCTTCCCAGTAAATGCCTGTGAGAAAACGTGTTCTGCACCAAGCTCTAGAAAATTAGATCTTACAATGAGAAAATATCACCCGGGTGTGATTGGAGTTCTCTTATTAGAGTGAAGGAATTTAAAACCGAGAAATGAAAAAAATACTAGTTAACATGTTATAGTCAAATAGGCACTAAAGAAGACAATGGAATTAGGGTCTACAAATGTGACTATTAGTCTAATATCTATCTCACTCTTTGTGCAGTATTGTGTTATCAGTATCTCAGTAAGACAAGCAATTTTTTTCCTCCTAATAAACTTCCTCGACTCGGGCGTAATGTTTTCCTATTTTGGACCACGTTTCATTCCTTTCCGAACAAGATTCTTTGTTTGGTTTGTATCCATATTCAAGTGTCTTCTCTTGAGCAACCGAGTGTAACCGTTAAACATGCACAAGACATGGTCTAAAATGGAAAACAATATGCCTGAGCAGAGAAAGTCTATTTACTTATGCTATACACTCTATGTGGAAAGAGCAGATAAACAACAAGGCTGCTACTTTCGCAATTTTTTTCTTTCTCTCTCATTCCTGCTAAAAAACCGTTAGTGTTTCATTCGTGTCTCTTGTGCTTTAAATTTTTCACACAATTCTGCTCAGAACCTCGAGCAATTCTACTTTGAGATATTTGCTAACGACAACTACTTTCTCGTAAAGCTATCTCAATATATGTATATATATACATATACATTACCTTTATTTATTTGAAAGCACATTAGTAACCTTAATATGATTTAACAAAAGGCAATTGCAATTCTTATTCAGAGAGCTTTAAACATCGAAAACGTCCTGTATTTTGCTTTTGCTTTCGTAAATTTCATGTCCATTTTTATTTTCAATTCTGGCTTTACAGGTTATTACAGACATGACTTGTAAGACTTAGAGTGATCGTCACACTGAGCTATCCCCCGCTACCTTACGTCACACCTTCCCAGTAAATGCCTGTGTTCTGCACCAAGCTCTAGAAAATTAGATCTTACAATGAGAAAACATCACCCGGGTGTGATTGGAGTTCTTTTATTAGAGTGAAGGAATTTAAAAACGAGAAATGAAAAAAATACTAGTTAACATGTTATAGTCAAATAGGCACTAAAGAAGACAATGGAATTAGGGTCTACAAATGTGACTATTAGTCTAATATCTATCTCACTCTTTGTGCAGTATTGTGTTATCAGTATCTCAGTAAGACAAGCAATTTTTTTCCTCCTAATAAACTTCCTCGACTCGGGCGTAATGTTTTCCTATTTTGGACCACGTTTCATTCCTTTCCGAACAAGATTCTTTGTTTGGTTTGTATCCATATTCAAGTGTCTTCTCTTGAGCAACCGAGTGTAACCGTTAAACATGCACAAGACATGGTCTAAAATGGAAAACAATATGCCTGAGCAGAGAAAGTCTATTTACTTATGCTATACACTCTATGTGGACAGAGCAGATAAACAACAAGGCTGCTACTTTCGCAATTTTTTTCTTTCTCTCTCATTCCTGCTAAAAAACCGTTAGTGTTTCATTCGTGTCTCTTGTGCTTTAAATTTTTCACACAATTCTGCTCAGAACCTCGAGCAATTCTACTTTGAGATATTTGCTAACGACAACTACTTTCTCGTAAAGCTATCTCAATATATGTATATATATACATATACATTACCTTTATTTATTTGAAAGCACATTAGTAACCTTAATATGATTTAACAAAAGGCAATTGCAATTCTTATTCAGAGAGCTTTAAACATCGAAAACGTCCTGTATTTTGCTTTTGCTTTCGTAAATTTCATGTCCATTTTTATTTTCAATTCTGGCTTTACAGGTTATTACAGACATGACTTGTAAGACTTAGAGTGATCGTCACACTGAGCTATCCCCCGCTACCTTACGTCACACCTTCCCAGTAAATGCCTGTGAGAAAACGTGTTCTGCACCAAGCTCTAGAAAATTAGATCTTACAATGAGAAAATATCACCCGGGTGTGATTGGAGTTCTCTTATTAGAGTGAAGGAATTTAAAACCGAGAAATGAAAAAAATACTAGTCAACATGTTATAGTCAAATAGGCACTAAAGAAGACAATGGAATTAGGGTCTACAAATGTGACTATTAGTCTAATATCTATCTCACTCTTGTGCAGTATGTGTTATCAGTATCTCAGTAAGACAAGCCAATTTTTTTCCTCCTAATAAACTTCCTCGACTCGGGCGTAATGTTTTCCTATTTTGGACCACGTTTCATTCCTTCCGAACAAGATTCTTTGTTTGGTTTGTATCCATATTCAAGTGTCTTCTCTTGAGCAACCGAGTGTAACCGTTAAACTATGCACAAGACATGGTCTAAAATGGAAAACAATATGCCTGAGCAGAGAAAGTCTATTTACTTATGCTATACACTCTATGTGGACAGAGCAGATAAACAACAAGGCTGCTACTTTCGCAATTTTTTTCTTTCTCTCTCATTCCTGCTAAAAAACCGTTAGTGTTTTCATTCGTGTCTCTTGTGCTTTAATTTTTCACACAATTCTGCTCAGAACCTCGAGCAATTCTACTTTGAGATATTTGCTAACGACAACTACTTTCTCGTAAAGCTATCTCAATATATGTATATATATACATATACATTACCTTTATTTATTTGAAAGCACATTAGTAACCTTAATATGATTTAACAAAAGGCAATTGCAATTCTTATTCAGAGAGCTTTAAACATCGAAAACGTCCTGTATTTTGCTTTTGCTTTCGTAAATTTCATGTCCATTTTTATTTTCAATTCTGGCTTTACAGGTTATTACAGACATGACTTGTAAGACTTAGAGTGATCGTCACACTGAGCTATCCCCCGCTACCTTACGTCACACCTTCCCAGTAAATGCCTGTGAGAAAACGTGTTCTGCACCAAGCTCTAGAAAATTAGATCTTACAATGAGAAAATATCACCCGGGTGTGATTGGAGTTCTCTTATTAGAGTGAAGGAATTTAAAACCGAGAAATGAAAAAAATACTAGTCAACATGTTATAGTCAAATAGGCACTAAAGAAGACAATGGAATTAGGGTCTACTAATGTGACTATTAGTCTAATATCTATTTCACTCTTTGTGCAGTTATTGTGTTATCAGTATCTTAGCAAGACAATTTTTTTCCTCCTAATAAACTTCCTCGACTCGGGCGTAATGTTTTCCTATTTTGGACCACGTTTCATTCCTTTGCGAACAAGATAACCGTTAAACAAGACATGGTCTAAAATGGAAAACAATATGCCTGAGGAGAAAAAGTCTATTTACTTATGCTATACACTCTATGTGGACAGAGCAGATAAACAACAAGGCTGCTACTTTCGCAATTTTTTTCTTTCTCTCTCATTCATGCTAAAAAACCTTTAGTGTTTCATTCGTGTCTCTTGTGTTTTAAATTTTTCACAAAATTCTGCTCAGAACCTCGAGCAATTCTACTTTCAGGTATTCGCTAACGACAACTACTTTCTCGTAAAGCTATTTCAATATATGTATATACATATATACATATATACATATATATTACCTTTATTTATTTGAAAACAAATTAGTAACCTTAATATAATTTAACAAAAGGCAATTGCAATTCTTATTCAGAAAGCTTTAAACATCGAAAACGTCCTGTATTTTGTTTTTGCTTTCGTAAATTTCATGTCCATTTTTATTTTCAATTCTGGCTTTACAGGTTATTACAGACATGACTTGTAAGACTTAGAGTGATCGTCACACTGAGCTATCCCCCGCTACCTTACGTCACACCTTCCCAGTAAATGCTTGTGAGAAAACGTGTTCTGCACCAAGCTCTAGAAAATTAGATCTTACAATGAGAAAATATCACCCGGGTGTGATTGGAGTTCTTTTATTAGAGTGAAGGAATTTAAAACCGAGAAATGAAAAAAATACTAGTCAACATGTTATAGTCAAATAGGCACTAAAGAAGACAATGCAATTAGGGTCTGCTAATGTGACTATTAGACTAATATTTATTTCACTCTGTGTGCAGTATTGTGTAATCAGTATCTTAGCAAGAGAAGCAAGTTTTTCCTTCTCGATGGCACCAGAAAAAAGTCTTCTAATAAACTTCCTCGACTCGGGCGTAATGTTTTCCTATTATAAGTGCTAAGAATAATAGCGAGTATTTACATGCTTGCTTGAGTATTTACATGCTTGCTTGCATCTACAGACCCCCTGATTCTCCAGACACGTGGATTGGCCAATTCCGAGCCCTGCTGAATCTTCTTTGTTCCCGCTATGACCGTGTAATCATGGCAGGTGGATTCAACTTCCCTGGCATCAAATGGAATCATGAAGATACTTCTACTTCTACCCAAGCTGAATCTTAATTCTACGAAATACTCAACGACTTCTTCTTTTCACAAAACTGACCGAAACGTTAATTGAAAGGTTTTACTCAGTAGAGACCATTTGTTCCTTTTTCCCATTTAGTTTAGCTTGGAGAATTATTAGGTTAAGTTCTAAGGACCGATTTAGGTCAGTTTAGTTTAAATCATTTATTCATACCGTTTAGTTGACAGGATCTATTGTAATTGGGGAAAACCTGTAGTAGATTCCTAGCCTTTCTTATTTGATCTCTTATTATTCAGCGATACGTTTTATAGTCTTCTTTCTTTAACCCACTAGATATCGATAACCTAAGAGTTGGCTATAAGTAAAAATAAGATAAAATATCATGCATTGCTATACATATATTAACGTGAACACTCCCTTTTGTGTCACTCTCATCTACGACCCAGAACAACAGGTTCTGACCTCCTTTTCTATGTTAACTGAGGTATAATTCAATCGTATTTTGCCTTCTCGTTTGTTTTGGAAGTTTAACTTGACCATTGAGCCGTGTTGAGGTCTACCACTCAAAGTGTACCAAATTCTGTTAAGAGTTTAACTTGACCATTGAATTGAACCGTGTTGAGGTCTACCGCTCAAAGTGTGCAAAATTCTGTTGGAAGTTTAACTTGACCATTGAGCCGTGTTGAGGTCTACCGCTCAAAGTGTACAGAATTCTGTTGGAAGTTTAACTTGACCATTGAGCCGTGTTGAGGTCTACCGCTCAAAGTGTACAAAATTCTGTTAGAAAACTCATTAATAATTCATGAAGGAAACACAATCATAGGAACTATGACCATGAAGGTGATTTTATATCTGATATAGATTCGTCTTCATTTGCATAAACTTGCACTTGGATTTTCTCTATCAAACTTGGTTCATTTCGTAAAGTATTCTGTACAATATGAAAACATACATCATCAGTTTTCTAAGCCGTTTAATGAACTCGCAGATCGTGTCTTATCGGGTCTAAAACCCTTATGAGCGCGTTTATATTGTTTTATTACCCAAGGGTAGTGCCTCCACACCTCCAGGTTTTTTGTAGCTGAGTGTTTTATCTCCTGTATTTGAATAAAATTTTGTTTGCTTTCCATTTTGCCCTGTTCTTCTTCCTGTGTTTTAGTTTAGTTTAGTTTAGTTTATTCGTCACTATTTACAACCTGAGGTACAATATGTTATCTAATAAAATAGTAAAAAAAAAAAAAAAGGAAAAAAAAAAGAAGTCGGTTATTATGATAAAACGTGACAGGAGGAGGATACAGGACTTGCGTCCCAATTGACAACCTTCCCCTATTGTAGTAAAACTAAAATAGTATGAAATAGCAAGAGGTCTAAAAGAGGTCTAAAAGTTATGACATTACATTTTTTATCAAAAATGCTACACTATGCTATATATTTTATAATGAGTTACTGAGGAGGCTGATATGATGATAATTTCTGGTCATAGTGTTCAGAAATTAACTTTTTAAATTTCGCCAAGGACATTGGCGTGGTTTTCAGCTCAGTTGGTAGGCTGTTCCATAGTTCTACAGTTCTTGGTAGATAAGAGGACCTATAGTAGGTCTGCTTGTAGCGTGCTGTAAGTTGGACGAGCTTGTTCTTGTCAAAGCTACGCGTCTTGTAGGTTGTTTTGGTTCTCCTTCTGCTTGGATGGTATCGGCCTGAAACAGGAGCAAAATCCCTCCCCCCAGTTTTACTCGGTTAGGCTGTCATACCCTCCTTCCAGGAGGCTCGGGTATCGCAGTTCTCGACGTATCCGTGTTTCGTTATTGAAGGAGTTATGTTTTCTTATAAGTGGAGTTTTCCTTTTGTCTATCCCTAGCCTTTAGAGGAAACTAGCCCATCGATCCATTCCTGTGTATCCATGTTCAGAAACCAAGAACAACGGCTTGGGTAATTATGGACCTGAGCCCCTGAAGGTGATGGAGGGTGTGACGATTTCAGTTTATTGATGCTATAGCACACAGGTCCCAGGCACCTGGTATAGCAGACCTCGTTTTCCATGACCCTAACCATTTTCTGCCTGGTCAGCTCCATCTACACGCTCCTTTATCGCTTGGATTAAAACTTTTTACATGAATATATCTTCGGTTTTTCGGTTTCACAGCTTTATTTGGGAAAACTAATATTACAATGTATTGAATAGAAAAGAAAAAAAAACAACTAATAGTTACCCAGAAGGGAAAGTCACGAACGGGACACGAGACCCATGCAAGGTGACCACATCATGAATTGTTGAAATAATTAAACATAAAAATATATGCAAAAAATATAACATTGTACGTAAAAATAAAAATAAGAATGGAAAAATAACTTCATTAAGATAAAACTAGTGTACTTTATGAGGTTAACCTCTATGACAGGGACATTCTCGAGAAGCAGACCAGGTACAAGACCTGTCAATATCAAAAACAGAATCAAGTAAAGAAAAGTAACGTACTGAAATGTGGTTTTTGAAAGTAGCTATACTAGAAAAACATGTAGAAGGAGAAGATTTACGTACAAATGGAATTCCAAAGTTTAACGATGCGATTAAAATATGAGGCCTGAAAAGTATTAGAGTTAGAGAAAGGAACCTTGAGCATCAATCTAGGATTAAGACAGTTACGTATATTACTATGCTTACTAAAGACGACAAAGTCACTAATGTTAAAGTCTTTGACTTCCCCGTCGTAGCACAAGGGAAGCAGATGGAGAGCTTGCAGGCGTTCTTTATAGTTGGTGTCACCTAATCTTGTCCTCAGAATCCATCTAGTTGCCCGCCTTTGGACGCGTTCAATTTTAGCCTTCAGCGCGACCTGGTGCGGCGACCAAACCACCGTAGCGTAGCAAAGCTTGGACTTGACCAAGGACAAATACAGGGTTCTGCGAACTTTGATGTCCGTTAACAAGGGACATGTTCTCTTCAGCAATCCTAACATCTTGTTGGCTTTGGCGATAATGAAGTGAATATGTGAGCCCCAGGAAAGATTATCTTTGACGATAATGCCAAGGTCTTTTTCTTCTTTGGCACGGAGGAGCTTGGATGAGCTGAGATGATAATTATAATTGACTGGATTTTTCTTACGTGTAATTGACAACACCTTGCACTTAGTAGCGTTGAACCTGATATTGTTATCGCGGCTCCAGATTGCCAAGTTGGATAGGGTTTGTTGAAGATTTTCAGAGTCCTCAACAGATGTAATGTTCTTGTATAACTTAGTATCATCAGTACATAAAGCAGCGATTATACCATTCGAGACAGCTTCTGGAAGGTCATTTATGAAAAGGATGAAAAGAACTGGACCAAGTAAGCTCCCTTGAGGAACTCAAGCTGTGTTACAAATAATTGTTTTCATACGCCATACTTTAATATTAAAAGAGGAGTACGTCAGGGGGATCCGCTCTCTCCCTATTTGTTTATTATAGTCACTGAGTTGTTGATGATACAGATTAGGCAAAATACATTGGTGAAGGGAATAAATATAGGTCATCACGAAGTAAAACTCATTAACTTCGCAGACGATATGACAACCTTTGTTAAAGATAAAACTTCCCTCTCGATTTTGTTTTCAGTAGTTGAACATTTTGAATTTTTTTCAGGTCTTAAAATCAATCTTGACAAAACTGAAATTTTAATTCTGGGTACTGCAAAGAAGTTAGAGATTGGGCCATGGAATAAGTATGTTAGGAATGATGTTAAGATATTAGGGATTTATTTCACTCGAAACCCCGTAATCTTTAAGCGGAAAAATATGGAATCGATTATTGAGACATGTAAAGAAACTTTAAACAGGTGGAACTGGAGAAAGTCGACTTTATTAGGAAAAATTCAAATAATTAAATCGTTTTTGATACCCACAATTTTATATCGTGTGATGATGTTCCCGTGTGATAAGGACATTATAAAAGAAATAAACAGTGTATTATATTCGTTCATTTGGCATGGAAAAGACAAAGTTAAGCGCCGATCTCTGATCAGCCCGATAGATCAGGGTGGCTTGAAGATGTCAAACATTGAGTCAATGTTAAAAGTGCAAAGAATATTGTGTGTTAAAAAGTACCTTACTGATCCAGTAAATGATTGGATAAAAATTTTAGATTATTATTTGAAAGGAGTAGGTGGAAAACTTTTATTCTATTGTGATTACGAATTCTCCAAACTACCACTGACAGTTCCAGATTTTTATAGGGAATGCATTGAAGTTTGGTCTTCTTGTAACGGAAGTAAAACGAATCCATCCAATCTAGAACTTGTTGCAAATCAAATTCTTTGGAACAATAAATATATCTGTATCGATAAAAAATCAGTTTTTGAGGAAGGTCTGTTTGCAAAAGGCATACAAAAAGTTGGACATCTATTTGATGCCAATGGTGCTTTGAAATTGGAAAATAAAACATTTCAATTACAGATTACAGCTTTGGAATTTTATATAATGTAAAGTATGCAAAATGCAATGCCTCAGGAATGGCGAAAACAAAGACTCGTGCGAAGAAAACGACGTAGTGCATTTCCATTTCATTTTTTTCGCTTCATGGTTTTCCTTATGGGGAACATTATCTTCGTCTCGATGGAAAGAAGAAATTGAAGATTTTTTGCCCGATTTTATTTTCATCTTTCAGTTTTATCTAAATTGGGTTCCCTGTGCTATTTAGAGCTCCACTTTTAGGCAGTGCCTAAATTTATATATTAACAATGCTTAAAACAGGTGTGCTTCCTATACCTATATATTCCTGAAGCACACCGATGCGCTCATCAGCGTAGCCGTGCAAGAGAGAGCTGCAAAAAACATCAAGGCAATCTGAAGCGAATAGTTTTGAATCGGCAATTTCTTGGGTGTTTAAGATCGACATTAGTAGTTTTAGATTGAGGCTTGTCAAAATGTATGATTCCTTGATAGAGGAAATATCCCAACCCATTTGTTCTTAGCCCACTAAATTAAGCTGTTGTGATCGTACACTTTTTGCTTTTTCATGTTTGTAAATTACCTAAAAAGCAATCTGATACTCATATTCATTGTAAAGCGCTATATAAATATAAATATAATATCAATCATAAATAATTATCATTAAATCATTAATTTGTTCTTGATGAAAAATGTCATAAAAATTGGCACTAAGTTAGCTTTTGAGTACAAGAGTAGAAAACAAAGTTAAAAATGGGAGTCACCGAATTTGTTTAGATGCAAAGCTATAATGAGCGTGTGTCGACTTTTTTGAACAAGAATGGAAGCTTAAAATACAAGCTCTATTCGTCCGACATATAGATCTCAGTGTTCGTAATCACCAAAGAAAGAATATTTCAAAGAAAACATCTGCAGGTAAACGTATTTTCATTCAAAACCGCATAATTTTTCTTTTTCTTGTGTTTATGGATATATATCTATAGTTTGGCTTCTCAGGTTTACGTACAGTGACTGCGCACTGAAATCTTCTAAGGATGAGTAAGGTCTTGGATAACTGAAAGACAATCTTTAACTGGGCATGTAATACTTTCTTTTGGAAGATTTTTGCTAACTCTATGTCTGAATCTTCAAAATTTTGATGGGAACTATTTATAACGAATATATACGAGTATACACGATGAACGAGAACTATTAAGAAATTAAATTATGACATAGACAATGCACAAATTGTAAATAGTTTTTATAGAAATGAATAGTTATTGATTAGATTTTTATTAGGCATGCATATACCACCCATCATTCGGGTATCCAGTTTTTTAAAATGTTTATTTTTTATTTTTCATTTATTATTTTTTAATTAATTTATTCAATATGCAGCTTATATAGTTTTTATAGTTTGTCAATAACGTTTTCACATGCATTTTCATTTTTTTTATAAAGAATATTTGGCTCTTGAAAGCGCCTGTGAGTTAGCATTGTCCTGGATTAGACAGCCCAGAGGCTGGTCCAGTTTATCGATAAAATGTGAAGGTTTAAAGGTCGAATGTAAAGATCATTTGAAAACTAGCAATTCGTGTTTTTATCAAACACTCATTCTGCACTTTTTTATAATCTCAAATTTATCATTTATAATTGTTGTAAAATATATAGAGATTATCACATGTTAAGAGCTTGATATCGTTTTTATTCAAGAGTTTCCATGTCATATTGCAAACAAGCGAGTCCGTGAGCGAGTGAGTGCCTTCAAAATCCCTTCAGCGCCATCCCTTCCCTTCCACTCGTGCCTTGACAGCCACAAATATCATGTTTAATCCTTCCTTTGCCTTCAAAATCCCTTCAGCACAACAGCTCAATGATCCTTCTCTCCAGAAAACTGCATTATACATGTTCTCAGATCCCGAGTTTAACTTTATGAAATCCTTGAAATTAAGCGATTATCTGCTACACTTTTTGCTCTAGAGCTCGATCAATCGCTATCCGGCTTTGTTGACATGACCTAGAACCGCTGACTTCTTAAACGCGGGTTTAATTTTGCAAATCTCTATCTGATCGGGACAATGGTTACCATGTAGTACATTCAAAAATATGTAGGATGCCGCAATTTTTCCGAGTTTTTTAAAAGACAAAGATTGACGAGAAAGGCTAGCTGATCTGGAAAAAAATGTTAGGCAATCAAAATCAAGAACACTTATTTTCAAAACTGAGGTGTAACTTTTCCTCTCCTTATTACATCCATTTTGAAATCACAAGCAAATCCTGCAATCTGATTGGTTCCCTGCAGCAGTGATTTCAGCATAAATTGCACGATTTTGAGCTCTAAATTGCACGATTTTGTACATCATCTGATATGAACCAATCAGAAGAGAGACATGTCATTTTCTAGCCAATTATATTAAGGAATCCATTTGAGTGTTGAGCTCAACGCTTCTTGAGAAAAAAAAGAGCCACGGCTCAAAAAAAAAATTTCTGAAGAACGATTTTACCGTTAAAAGTCGTAAAAAAAGACTTAGAAAGCCGCAAAAGGACTTAAAAAGACCAACTGATAACTTAAAATTGTCAGAAGCATCTTTGTAAAGTAACTGCTTAAGTAAGTTGAAGATATTACAGCGAAAAGCAGTGTGGGGAAAGTGCAATCGGCAGCTTTTGAATGTGACTTCTTTGCGATTGATCGTGGAAAGTGGTTTCCTTTTCAATCTGTAAAGCATAACAACACATCGAAAATACAGTCATTAAAAGAAGTTTTTCTTAAGAAGAAGATTTTTGCTGAGCTACGTGACTTCTTAAGGACAACCGAAGGACTAAACAACCTTTGATTTTTGCTGTTTTCTCGGCACAAGTGTGATCTTAGCATGTTGAACAGAAATCGTAAAATACAAGCAGTGAGCATTGGCTGTATGGACAACAGCCAGTTCATTACAACCCTTTTGGGCAGGATTGTCTTGCTATTTAATGTAAGAAAATGATTCTTAATACATGTAATGCCTTTTGGTCCTATATAAATTCATTTTAGTTTTTTGGATTGAAAGTGTTGTTTTTCAAAATGAGAATCATTGCTCGATCAGTATAAACAAGTTCTCTTGACAGCATGTTTGAATCAACTGCTTGTAGATTGTAAGTCATCTCGGTTTAACTGGAAAAAACGTCTTTTTCAAAAAAGATTTCGAAATGGATATAATAAAGTGGTAACTTCGTGTCGTGCAATTTTGGTCTGAAATCAAACTTACAATTACAAATCGCGCGTTTGATTTCAGACCAAATTGCACTCCACTCAGTTCAATTACCATTATAAATCAGCGACAGATAAATCAGGCCACCAAACTAATGAGCACTTGATAATAGTGACACAATATTAAAGTGCTTATAAGCCTTTACACAATATTTTCAGAATTGATTCTTTAAATAGTGAATAGTTGATTGTGAAAATAATTCGTTCATTTAATGTCGGGTCTTTGAGATACGAAGTTTTATATTTCCAATATGTTAATGACTATGACGTAACATAAAGGATTTGAGTTATTTTGTGGCAACTTTTAATATTGAACGCTGGACATTTTTCAGTACTCCTCAGTTTTGCATTATGGCTTACATCGTTCGCCTACATGGCTTTTTAGGACAGGACAGGAAAGGACAGGACAGCACAGGACAGGACAGGACTGGACAGGACGGGACAGGACCGGATAAAGTATTAATTACACCAAATATGATTATTACTGCTGCTGTTCAGTCAGAGTAAAAAGGGAAAAAAGAAATCTTTCCATGCCAATCTAGTTTATTTACCATTTCAGTTTATTGCTTTTCTAGCTAGGTATTCAATGAAATCGCATCATTTATTTACTTTGACAGGGATTTTCCTTTCCTTCATTAAACGACCCGCTCTTTTGCCAAGCAATCCGAGGCCTGCGCTAACGCCAATTCCATGACCATGACCATCACAATCACCATGATTATGACCGATTCCTACTTTTCCTCCAATACCAAAGAAAGGATCATTACTAAGACTGGGATTTTCCTTTCCTTCATCAAACGACCCACTAGGCGTTCTTTTGCCAATTCCGACGGATGCGCCAACGCCAATTCCATGACAATTACCATATCCATCACCATGATTATGACCGATTCCTAGTTTTCCTCCAATACCAAAGAAAGGGTCATTACTAAGACTGGGATTTTCCTTTCCTTTATCAAACGACCCACTAGGCGTTCTTTTACCCAATCCGACGCCTGCGCCAACGCCAACTCCATGCCAATGACCATCACAATCACCATGATTATGACCGATTCCTATTTTTCCTCCAATACCAAAGAAAGGATCATTACTAAGACTGGGATTTTCCTTTCCTTTATCAAACGACCCACTAGGCGTTCTTTTACCCAATCCGACGCCTGCGCCAACGCCAACTCCATGCCAATGACCATCACAATCACCATGATTATGACCGATTCCTACTTTTCCTCCAATACCAAAGAAAGGATCATTACTAAGACTGGGATTTTCCTTTCCTTTATCAAACGACCCACTAGGCGTTCTTTTACCCAATGCTATTCCAAAGTGACCTCGAGTGGATTTAGGCTCTGGGAAAAAATCATAAGTACAATTAATGTTCATGGCACTGACAACACTGCACAAACTATTTGAATAAGAGGCTATTTGTGGAGCGAGACCGGAACGAGTATTCATGTAATTGATATCATTGAGCATTTTCTCCGCCATTAGTTTCATATTGAAACCTTCAATAATGCTTCTGGAAGCGACAATGCAATTTTAGAACTCTTGGTTATTTCTGTTTCCGATCCCTGTTTTTGCTTTCAGTAGAGTTGCTTGTTGGTTTGAGATATTTTCTCCCGGATTGTCCAGTTTTGTTCCGTCCACAAAGGTCTACTTCTTTCGAAGACTTGTAAATATTCCCCGATATTCACTTCGCCTTCGGCGAATAATTGCTAATTATTTATAGCGGAGCTCCTGCGCGAGCGGAGCACCATACGTAAGAAAAAAAGGTAAATTACGCCAATTTACTGACAAAGAAATTCGTCATTTTGCATTTTGCATTGCCTTTCGCATTATGTTCTATTTTGTCTCAGTTGTCCTTCTGAAGTTTAACTGAATGTAAACTTCGTCTCGTTCTGTAAAAGACGTAAATATATATATTTAGGCACTGCCTAAAAGCGGAGCTCCCGATACGGAAGTCACAGGGAGAACAATTTGAATGAAACTGAAAGGTAAAAATAAGATTGGGGGAAAAATCTTCAATTATTTTTTATTCGAAATGATGATAATTTCTCCCATAATAAAAACCATGCAGTGAAATCGAATCAAAATGCACTACATCGTTTTTTGTTTGTTTGCTTGTTTTTTGTTTTTGTTTTTTTGTTGTTGTTGTTTTCTTTTTCGCGCGAGCATACTCTCCCACTTAGGAATTTTGTACACAACTTACCACCACCCTCAGGGGCTAGTTTTGTTCTTGGAAGACTCTTCGACAAAAAGTTTTCCAAGGCCGACAGTTTTAGGCTTTGAATCTCTTTTACTTAAAGAAAAACGAAAGCTAACTACAGATAATACAATACAATATCAAGTTTAGTGAAATTTACCTCGGATGTCTTTCATTGAGATCGAAAATTAGGACAAATCAAGACCAAAAAAACAGACTTTAAAACTGGTTAAGGTGAGCAAAAAATGAGGTTTACTTAAAAGAAAAGAGCTTACATTCATTTAAACAGTTGACAAGAACAACTGAGACAAAATAAAAAATAATGCAAAAGGCAATGCAAAATACAAAATGACTCATTTCTTTGGCAGTAAATTGGCGTTTGTAAATGTTTTTGAATATTTTTTAGCTTTTTAGAGTGAAAGCCTAGTAGGTCTTTATACAATAACATCTTTCAACAACACAAATTTAAGCTCATTTTTATAATCATACTTACTCGAAGAGCTTAATAAACAGTTGAATATTTGGTAAAAATTTATATTTCATTTAATGATTAAATAAATTATCCGTGTAGAAAGATATAAAATTATTAAATGAAAGTCTTCTTTGTTTTGCCGACTGGACCCCGCGATAGGAGGCAAACAAAGCTTTTTCTTGAACGAAAAACATACGATAGCTGGTTAAAAACAACCGAATTTTTAAAGATTTACAAAGCTAAAAAAAGGACGAACATTTGTTGTAATATGCTCTTCATGTTATATTTACTCCAGCATTAAAATAAATTAATCTTATCGATAGAAATATAAAACGTTTTGAGAGAAAGTCTTTGATTTGTCGATTCGTCGAGAAAAATGCTTGTCAAAAAAAAAAATATATATATGTATATATATATATATATAAGATTGTTTGCTAAAAAACACACACCTGAATTCTTGAAGAACACTTCTTGATCTATCTTTGACTACATGAAAGTGTTTTTTTAATTGTTTTTGGTCTATAATTTGTCCTAAAGCGATTTTTTCTGTGCATTTGAGAGCCGCATTTGTGAGTAGTTTTGCTTTGATATCAAGCGGGATTCCTGTGTTGTGTACACGGAAGGACGGACGTACGGACGGACGGAAGTGACGTCAGCCAAACCATGAAAAATCAACTCGATGGTTTACCATTTTTTCTTAAGTATGGGGCTCCGCTATTAAGTTTTTTGAGTCACCTTAACCAGTTTTCAATCTGTTTTTTGGTCTCGATTTGTCCTAAATCTCCAGATTTTCCATTTCAATGAAAGACATTCGAGGTGAATTTCACTAAGCCTGATTTTTTTTGGATCTTCATCTCGAATAAAAAATAATAGAAGATTTTCCCCCAGATCTTATTTTTACCTTTCAGTTTCATGCAAATTGTTCTCCCTGTGACTTCCGTATCGGAAGCTGAACGAAAATCGCTCCAAAATTAAAACTCTTTCATTTGAGCTGAAACTTTACTGAAATAATCTTTGATACATTAATAATCACTCACTGAAATATCTTTCTGATATTCGAAAGAAAAGTGCCGAAATTTTATGGTTGATTTTTGTCCGCCATTAATTTGTTTGTCTCACGTCCAAAGAGTCATTATGTCCACCGGTTTCTCTCTGTGATGTCATACATGCAACCCATTCAAGTTAGCGTCGCTTTCGCCATACATTTCTTGTTCGATTACCTGAAGTTTATTTGATGTTTTATACGCGTTATCGTCAAAAGAATGAACTCAGTTGACTTTTTTTAAAGCTTTGATACCTTTCCAAATGGTGGAAAGTTCTTCGCACGCTCTCTTTGTCAATCCTGAAAAGTTAGAAACAGTTGCTACCAACGAAGAAAGCCGAACTAGAAGAAGAAGCAATGCTTGTGTAATGGTTTTCATAAGAATTCCTTACTTTCATTCCATGATTTGTATTTGCTACATACTGTCCATGATATAAAGATTTAAAATTGAGGTCTCAATATAACCTAACAGCTATTGATGTTATGAAAATATCTGATTGCCTTTTGAATTCTGCGTTGTGATATAAAGATTTGTGATAATTTATACTTAGATCAATGTGCCGAATAATTCAGAATGTGAGGAGCTCATAATTGATTTGCTACAGAACGTTTATTATTTGCTCCAAAATGTTTATTCTGCATTTGATAGGTAAAAACATAGATAATCTAATATTATCTTTGTAAAAAAACGTCAAAGGTTTCTTATTTATTACCCGCCCGACAGCGGCTTCTGTCACTCAGCTTGTAGATTTTACTTTTGTGTCGGATGTCTCGCGGACCTAAATTGTGAGGTTGCTCTTTGCGCTTGTATGTAAATATATCTTGAAAAGTTGTTATCCTTAGTGTTATCCTTAGAATGATTCGAATAAATCCCAAATCTCCCTGACACTTCGCACGGAAGAGCCGCTAGAATCTCTCTCTTGCGTCCTGAACTTTGTTGTGATTCTTGGCGTGCCGAGATGTATTGAAATTTCCCAATTATGATCGTCAATATTATTGAAACTAGCGCTTAGACATTGTTTGGTCATATAGTAGTTAAGGAATCGAATGAAACATATATTTTCTGAATAAACCAAATAAGCCGAGCTTTACGAACATGGCACATACAATAGCCACCAACGTTTTGGTTTGGGTTAAATGTATGACGTCATACGTTACTCGTGCCAGTCTTCTTGAGCCGAATTCTTGTAACAAGAAATTAATGGCGGACGAAAATAAATCGTAACATTTTGGCCCTTTTCTTTTGAATATCAGAAAGATATTCCAGTGAGTGGTTCTTAATGTATTCAAGATTATTTCAGCAAAGTTCCAGCTCGAATGAAAGAGTTTTAATTTTGGAGCGATTTTCGTCCAAGTAGCACTTTAACAGCGATTGGTTAAATCAGCTAACTGAAAAAGCAGGCGGGCTACGTACTTACCAAGAGCACTCGCAGTGTCTAAACACAACAGAACCAAAATTGAGCCAAGTAGAGACGACATCCTGTTAATAAAGCCAAAAAGATATGGGAGAAAAATTAAATCAAAACTGAAAAATGAAATTGTCCAAGGTCAGTGTGTTTTCATCTGTATACGGCGTGCCACTTAGAGGGGTAGGGGCTCAATCTGTGAGTTAGCCGTATCCTGACTTGTCATTGGTTGCTTCAGGGCTTGATCTGTAAGATCTATCTGATCTTAGAAATGACGAGTTCACTACCTCGATCGTGGCTTTTAGAAAACTTTCAACAATTCTCGAAAATATTTTTGTATAATAATAACAAAATCCTATCACTTTTCCTGTTAAAAGGTCAGTTAAATAAAAACGAATCATGAGTATTTTATCCTCACTGCATACTCATCACCGAGTCAAGGGAATTAAGATATTGAAGGTGACCGCGACTGCTGGCAATGAGCATGCGAAAAGCATGCGATGCGTCGTCAACCGCTACCAGGGGAGGTGGGTGGGGTGAATCTTCTACTCTCTTCTTAGGCAGCTTCCGACGTAAAGACTCAAAGATCTGGGTGTGGTGTTATATATGCAGGGGTTGCAAAGCATTACACCTGCACTGCGCAAACTCCAATGTCCATATATGGGGGGTTGCTAAATTCCTACGTGACACGCCAATTACGTATGCAGTGAGAATAGTTTCAGAGTGGCGAGTTCACTACCTCGATCGTACCTTCGTGGATACCTTCAATAATTATCGAAAGTATTTTTATTGTATTGATAATAACAAAATCCTATCACTTTTCGTGTTAAAATTTAAAATAAAAATGAATCACGAGTTTAAAAAGTGAAGAGTTCCGACTAACTTCAACAATTAACACTGAAAATAATTTTTATTGCATTAATAATAACGAAAATAATAATAACCTAGAAGTGTAGCTACTGTAGAAGCCTTTACGTGTCACTTGCTTCGAAGCAGATAGGTGAAGGTCGAGAGATATAGCTATACGAACGCGCCTTAGGCAGGACATTCCTGAAAGACTGTCTCGTTGCTGGTGGTGGCAACGAAAAATGATAATCGGATAAAGTGGTTCGTTTCCTTTCTTTTTCAAAATGATTTTTGTCTTTGTTTCAAAATTCAGTTTATTTTCGAGAATTAAAGGACAAACACTAAATCCGTGAAACAGTACAAAATATGTAATAATAATTTAGTTTTGTAAGTGTATATGCTTATCGAAATTTGTATTGTTTCGATAACTTCGATTTAGCGTTCAAAAGTGCTATTTTATGAAAACCTTAGACAATCCCTGGGCTGATCTAAGTCAGGACACGGTTAACTCACAGATCGAACCTTGAAACAACCTCAGGGCTGATCTAAGTCGGGCACTGCTAACTCACAGATCGAACCCTGAAACAACCTCTGGGCTGATCCAAGTCAGAGCATGGCTACTTCGCAGATCGAACACTGAAACAACCTCTTGGCTGATCCAAGTCAGGGCATGGCTAACTCACAGATCGAACCCTGAAACAACCTCTGGGCTGATCCAATTCAGGGCATGGCTAACTAACAGATTGAACACTGAAACAACCTCTGGGCTGATCTCAGTCAAGGCACGTTTACTGACTCACAGATGGAACCCGAATTTTTTTTAAAAATTGTATTAATAACAACAAAAACCTAATACTTTTCGTGTTAAAATGTTAAATAAAAACGAATCATGAGTTTTAGAAATGGCGAGTTCACTACCTCGATCGTGGCTTCGTGGATACCTTCAATCATTGTTGAAAAATATTTTTATTGTATTAATAATAACAAAATCCTATCACTTTTCGTGTTAAAATGTCAGTTAAATAAAAGGTAACCATCAAATCAAAAGATTTAAGCAATCTCTAGGCTGGTACAAGTCAGCCGAGCTTGGCTAATTCACAGATTAAACTGGAATATAGCTTGTTAGGATTTTGTGAAGAAAGGACCGGAGAACCCGAAGAAAAACCTTTTAATCAAGAAAGAGACAAAAAAACTATACATGGGTTGCTGGAATGAAACTCTACACCACAGAGGTGAGAGCACTAGTCACCATCCATAGATTCCCTTTCATAATATTCTGTAGTATAGAAAGATTGGATATACACACAAGGGATTAAACAGATAGGGACAAGAGATAGTATAAATAGAAAATGAACAAGTTACCAATACTTAGAAACATCTATTACCTTAACTGCTGGTGCTCCTTAAGAGTGTTCAGCTGATGACATCTATGAAGCAAGAGCATGAAGCAGCGCACTTTATATGGTCTAATTCATGCATTAAACATTTTCCCGCCCCTCCCCATCACTTCTTTGGAAATATTGTGTTGAAGGAAAGATTAGCACTTTAATGATTGTAATTAGTATTTATCAGTAGTCCTGAAGGACCCCGCAGGTATATAAATACCTGATAAATACATAATGATAATAATGACAACGCATCTATTGTGTATTTCGTAGATGCACAGTTACAAGTTTAGCTAGGACCAGATTTTATTGTTATCTTAAAATTCGTTTTAGAATTCATTGATTCTATTTCCGATATCGTTTGAACTGCAACCATGTGATTTCTTTTCTTTGAGGCATTCTATGCGGTTCAATTAAATAAAAACAACAAATATAACTGAATATAAAAAACTCTAACCTAAGTCAGGGTATGTCTAACAACTGGATTTTGGATTGTTAGGTTTTGTGGAGGGAGGAAAACCGTAGAAAAATACTTGTAGCACAGGATATATAAAACCTATAAGCAACTCTACTGACTAACACGCGACGACGAGCCCTGCGGGACTCTCACCGCTACCTACGCTAATCGTGCTTCCTAGACATATCTTACATACATATTATTAAAACTGAAACAAATACAAAGCATATTATATTTACAGGGGAAAACGGCTATCTTAATGCATATTTACAAGCAATATGTTTGCTTATGAAGGGCGGGCCTTAGAGGCGGAAAGAGCCCATTGGGATCCACAGAAATTCAATATACTTCCATCCATCCTTCCGAGGCGACGCTAACGAAAACTCCTTTCTCGTACAGCTATTTAAAAATATTTTATATAAATATTACGTAATACTTTATGGCTAACGAAAATTGCGACCCTCTTGATCATTAACGCAAGGGTGCCCTTCATAATCTTTTGCAACGAAAACATTGCGGTGTCTAATTCTTTGTCACAAAGAAAGACACCTCAATGTTTTCGTTGCAAAAGATTTTGAAGTGTGTACGATGTTTGCAAAATTCGTCCCCATATTTCTTCATAAGCATAAGCAATCGGTGCTCAAGTTTAATCTATTTAACATTTTACAGGAAGAATCCAGAAGTTAAATAATCTCATTCTATGGAGGTGTCGCTAACGACAACTACTTTCTCGTGAAGCTATCTCGATATATGTATATACATATATATTGCGAAAACATTGCGGTGTCTAATTCTTTGTCACAAAGAAAGAAACCCCAATGTTTTCGTTGCAAAAGATTCTGAACAATCGGTGCTTAAGTTTAATCTATTTAACATTTTACAGGAAGAATCCATTGGGATCCTGTAGAAGTTCAATAATCTCATTCTATGGAGGCATCGCTAACGACAACTACTTTCTCGTAAAGCTATCTCAATATATGTATATATATACATATACATTACCTTTATTTATTTGAAAACACATTAGTAGCCTTAATATAATTTAACAAAAGGCAATTGCAATTCTTATTCAGCGAGCTTTAAACATCGAAAACGTCCTGTATTTTGCTTTTGCTTTCGTAAATTTCATGTCCATTTTTATTTTCAATTCTGGCTTTACAGGTTATTACAGACATGACTTGTAAGACTTAGAGTGATCGTCACACTGAGCTATCCCCCGCTACCTTACGCCACACTTTCCCAGTAAATGCCTGTGAGAAAACGTGTTCTGCACCAAGCTCTAGAAAATTAGATCTTACAATGAGAAAATATCACCCGGGTGTGATTGGAGTTCTTTTATTAGAGTGAAGGAATTTAAAACCGAGAAATGAAAAAAATACTAGTCAACATGTTATAGTCAAATAGGCACTAAAGAAGACAATGGAATTAGGGTCTACTAATGTGACTATTAGTCTAATATCTATCTCACTCTGTGTGCAGTATTGTGTGATCAGTATCTTAGCAAGACAAGCAATTTTTTTCCTCCTAATAAACTTCTTCGACTCGGGCGTAATGTTTTCCTATTTTGGACCACGTTTCATTCCTTTGCGAACAAGATTCTTTGTTTGGTTTGTATCCATATTCAAGTGTCTTCTCTTGAGCAACCGAGTGTAACCGTTAAACATGCACAAGACATGGTCTAAAATGGAAAACAATATGCCTGAACAGAGAAAGTCTATTTACTTATGCTATACACTCTATGTGGACAGAGCAGAAAAACGACAAGGCTGCTACTTTCGCAATTTTTTTCTTTCTCTCTCATTCATGCTAAAAAACCGTTAGTGTTTCATTCGTGTCTCTTGTGCTTTAAACTTTTCACAAAATTCTGCTCAGAACCTCGAGCAATTCTGCTTTGAGATATTTGCTAATGACAACTACTTTCTCGTAAAGCTATCTCAATATATGCATATACATATATATTACCTTTATTTATTTGAAAACACATTAGTAGCCTTAATATAATTTAACAAAAGGCAATTGCAATTCTTATTCAGCGAGCTTTAAACATCGAAAACGTCCTGTATTTTGCTTTTGCTTTCGTAAATTTCATGTCCATTTTTATTTTCAATTCTGGCTTTACAGGTTATTACAGACATGACTTGTAAGACTTAGAGTGATCGTCACACTGAGCTATCCCCCGCTACCTTACGTCACACCTTCCCAGTAAATGCTTGTGAGAAAACGTGTTCTGCACCAAGCTCTAGAAAATTAGATCTTACAATGAGAAAATATTACCCGTGTGTGATTGGCGTTCTTTTAGAGAACTAAACTCTTGCCTGAGCAGAGAAAGTCTATTTACTTATGCTATGCGCTCTATGTGGACAGAGTAGAAAAACGACAAGGCTGCTACTTTCGCAATTTTTTCTTTCTCTCTCATTCATGCTAAAAAACCGTTAGTGTTTCATTTGTGTCTCTTGTGCTTTAAACTTTTCACAAAATTCTGCTCAGAACCTCGAGCAATTCTACTTTGAGGTATTAGCGAAAATGTTAGTTTTTGTACTGATTAAAATATCATCTCTCCCAACATTCAGGGCGTTATATCTCAAATACGAATTCCTTTAATTTCCACAAATTTTGGTATTTTGTTAATCAGCCCCAAAAGAGCTTGTTATGAAATATAAAGCTTACTAACGAATAAACGTCGAGTAGAACCCGTTTTTTTTGCCCTGCCGTCTGTGTCGTCGTATGTGTCTATCTCCCGGCAACGCAAACCATCAATCGTTCTGATGAAGACCACGGATGTTGGTCTCATTGCGTCGCTGTTATGTACCATTTAGGCTTCAAATTTAAGTAAGGCTAGGGAATTTTGTAAACATGCACAAACGCAGAAACAATAGCGAACCATGCTAATCACTTTTGCAACAGTTTTCCCAATAGAATTTAATCTAGTTCCACGAACAACTACACAGTACCTGTTTTAAAGAGTCTAAAAGGTTTATAAAGCAATTTTATATTATTTTCACAGGACAATCAACAATAGAAACAACTAAAATTTATTTTCACCCATCGGAGTTTTTAATCCTGAGAAATACGCTAGGGGCAGTCGTGGCATAAAAGCCTTTTTTATAATTTTATAATTGAAATCTTTATTTTATTTTCACGAGTTTCATATTTTCGTCGTCGAAAACCACTTTTATATAGATACGATAGCCTACCAATCTTTTATTGCACACGGGAATTGCCTTACTAATTTTGAAAACTATTGAAAAATGGTACGTTCATGTAAAGCTAGATAGTGCTCCTCAAATTTGATGCTATTGATCGAGCCTTAAGGAAATGCATGGTGAGTCATAAGAGGAAAGCGGTGAACATTCTTTGACAGTAAAGGAACAAGGGTAGCTTTGTCGGTATTTAAATAGAGGTCATTACACTGCTAGTTTGTGTTTTACAGCCACATAATTTTACGAGTGAAAACGGCCGTATTTTTTCGAGCCCCGCAGGGACGAGAAAAAATACAGTTTCATGATTGATTTTGTCCACGAACTCAAACCACTGACGTGTACACTAGAGAGAAATGTTTGCGCATGCGTGCATTTCAGCACGTCGTCTAAGAATTTTGAAGAGTTCGAGTGAGAAAATAAATGTTTGTTTTCTCCAAGTATACAAAAAATTTCGCGAGTATACTTTTGTCAGACCACGATACTGTATCAAATTAAACAATATGAAAGAATTAGCCTTAAGTTTCAAGCATGGACACTAAGTTTTGACATTTTGTGAAGTACAATTTAACAGGCATGTTTGAAAGTCAAATTCACATATGATTTGACTAATTCGCATAAGGATTCAGAGCATGCGCAGACGTTTTTCACTTTTGTCACTGACGTGACCTGAACAAACGAAAAGGAGAAAATTTCCTCGCACTTGTGACGTGGGATGTTTTTCCCGATGACTGGGATGGGGCGGAGTAGCTCATCCCACGTACACACATGTAGACTTTATGGATTTTCTGGTCTTTTATTCGCTTGGTTGTTTTCTTCACTCTTCTAACTCTTAGTGTGAATTTGAACACGAACTCGAACTCAAAACAACTAACTCTTAGTGTGTGCTACAAGCACTTAAGTATTATTTGTGGTCTATAGAAAGTGACGTCAAGCCGATAATGACCTAACGCTAACTGTGATTGGTCAATGCGACTCAGAGGAGTTAATGAGCTAGTTCCCAATTCCCGAGGAGGAATTTGAACTTACCCAAATTTCTATGATTTCCTCAACTCTAAATCGCATAGATCATACAGTAGTCGCTATACACTTAACTTAACTAATTACCACTTGAAGGTGATTCAAGTTTGAAACAAAAATGAAGGAGATTATTGAGACTAAAGTTGGGGCGTCAATAGATTGTTGACACACCCGATTATGCAGTACTATCAGAGAACAAAAGCTTTAGAGATGTCAAAAGTGAATAGAATGTTTGCTCAGATGGCCAACAACTCCACGTGCTGAGCTGTCGACCTTAACCTCAAGCAAACCATTAGGACTGACATTTTGGTTCCGAGAACACGTTTCTTGCTTACCGATCAATTGATTCTGTTTAACTTTGACACGCGTTTCTGTTCTCCCTTGTGACATGTGGAACCAAAATGTCGAGCCTATTCATGTAATCCTAGAAATAACACTCAGAGCAAATAGACCTACTTTTCTTAATTGATTAATTGATTCCTACTTAAGTTTCGTGCCTGATAATCTGTTTTCTATGATGATCTACAATAATCAAACTTGACAAACATTTTGTCCTATGACACACTGACATCAGCAAAAAACGTTGTTCAAAACCGGTTCACAAAACCGCGTATAGTGTTATCGCTCTGTAATTGGACTCGGAAAATGGTCGTTATACACAGGAAATTGAGTGTTTCGTATAATAAATTGCCATTAAGACAGTTTGTAGTGATAGATCTCCTTGATCAATTACGAGAATTTTAGTTTTCTATCTAGTCCCTTCTGTCCAATCTAAACTTACGATACCCTTAAGGCAAAGCTTGAAAATGTGAAGAGAATGACATACGTTGAAGCGACGACGGATCCCATGTAAGATCACTTCAAGGTGAAAGGACTACTTATATTAATGTTACATTCATTTGCAAAACTATCTTTATAGATATGAAAAAATAAACCGAGGGCAAACAAAACAGCTGAATTGATGTTGAAATAAATATTGATTTGGCTACAATTTTTCAAAATCATTCGCAAACAGCTATAAAAAATAGCCCACTGCGACACCCTGCAGTAATAATGTTCGGCGGGCGCTATGTAAATTCCCGGTTGGGCTATTTTTTGTTTCGGCCCTCAGGCCGAAACAGTCACTACATTCGGTTTGCCGGCCCATAATAGTCCCCGTGCGTGTCATTTAGCTGTCAGAGTTTTGGACCTAATCCAATCATATGCCGTTTCCATCGTAAGCAATGGGAAAATGTAAAACATTTCACCATGCGGAGCATTTCGGAGAGTTGCGGTGAATCTTCTTTGAGGTAGTTGTGTAGACTATATTATGCCCTTTAGCATGACGCCATTTTTTGGGGGAAAAAAAATTTTTGATTAACCCTACGACAATGCGTATTTTATTCCTAGGTCAGTATCTAGGTCCAAGTCGCCAAGTAGGTAAGTTATTGAAAAGTGACGGCGCACTGGTCAAAGACAAGCCTTGTATCTTTTCGTTCGAATTGAGACTTTCGCATTTTCTTCAAACTACGATATAAGAGCTAAATACATTTACCATAAATGTCAAAGAGCAGAAAGAAGGTTTAAAAAGTATCCTACATTCAACATAGCGCGTACAGTAATGCTCATGTGCCAAAATATTTTGAACTTTGTACTCTGCTCTCTGCGATACTCGATCATTGTAATGTTTATATCTATTGTCGGATCTCTCATTTGTTCGGCGAGACGTTATATGTATGTACGTTGCCCTGATTTTCCCCAAAACACTACGCTGTTTCAAAGCAAGAACCACTAAAATCTTCAAAAAACTTAATTACGATGTGTTTCGTCCAAGAGAATTTTATAACAAATGTTTCCATCGAAATTTGCGTAAGACTTTGCAACGTGAAAGCGTACCGCGAAATCGCTCTTGTCTGCCATTTTCAAAATACAGGAGACCCATTCATTTACCACAGCAAGACCAAAGTTCTTTATTAAACAATGCCACACAATAAATAGATAACGGGCCGAAACATCATCGCTTTCGAAGCGATATAGGCTTGTAGTTTCTCCTTTTACTTTTTTAGTGTTCACGCAAGTTGATGACGCACGGGAGTTGGGTAAGGCGAAATTTAAGCTGCAACCGGTTACTAGAAATACTCAACCGGGAATTTACATGGCGCGCGCGTCATGATGAAGTTTCCCTCTCTTATTTATGCTCTCATGTATTCGGATAAATACCTAAAAGCCTTTCTTCCGCATAATAGTGTGCACATTGTCTCTTAGCTTTCTTATAATAGACCATTACGTGTCAGTTAATTGTTATTTATAGAAATAAGTGAAAGTACATTCTTATAGTAAGTATTCTCGAATCAAATTGAAGTTAAAAACCTTTAAGAGCGACTGTCTGTAAAAATCAAACAAAATCAGAAATTTGTGGAAAGGCTCAAATTTTCGAATTTGCTCCACTTCTGGATTTTTGTAGTGTATGATGAAGTACGAAACGCTGTGTGGTTAGTTTTGAAAAATACTTTTCTTGTTTTCGAGAAAAAGGGAAAAATCGGTTTGAGCTTCAGGGACGATTTTCGCTGCCAAAAGATGTAATAATATATACTTGTCACGCAACATTAGGCTCTATTATGTAACAAATGTAATATGACTCTCTCTCCCCTCTCTCTACACACATTGTATCAAGTTAAGCACCAGAATAAGTATGCCGAATTAATCATCATTAAAGCAAGCAATCATAATCAAAGCCTCCACTAAATATCATGACATGGTGTCAGAAGTAAAGCACTAAACACACAAGACACTGGAAGGTCAGTAATATTAAGAAATAAGCGTTTTTTCGGCAAGAAACACATCAAGCATGGCGACAGGGTTCACGCCCCCTGTTATGAACTGGCAAGCTGGAGCCGATATCACCGACGAATTTGCTAGATTTAAACAATATTGCCAATTAATATGCACCGGTCCGTTCTCAAAGAAATCAGATGTAGAAAAATCCTCATATATATTACTTTGGATAGGCCGTCAAGGCGTAGATATATACAACAGTTTCACGTGGGCCGACGACGATGACAAAACAAAGCCCGACTTTATTTGGTCCAAATTCGAAAAGCATCTTGCACCTAAAACTAACTTTAGATTAGAAAGATATCAGCTACAACATCTAAAACAAAATAACGATGAGAGCACTGATGATTTCATGACTAGGTGCAGGAATCATGCAAATAAATGCAAGTTTAGAGATCAACAGGAGTTAGAAGAACGCCTGATTGAACAATTGATTATAGGCACTAAGCATGTTAAAGCTCAAGAGCGAATACTAGAGCACGGAAACGACTTAACGCTTGACAAAGCAATCGAATACGCCAGAACTTACGAAGCAACGATGGCGCATGTAGCACAGCTATCCAACAAACCGCTTGACAACCAAAGCGTGCACGCCATAGGAAAATCCGGAACCGGGAACATGAGAAAATGTGGAAACTGCGGAAACACTCATGAATACCGAAAATGTCCCGCATATGGCTCTACATGCAATTACTGCTCAAGAGCTAACCACTGGAGTAAAATGTGCCGCCAAAAGAACAGGTCCACACAACAGCCCACAAACCAACATACGACACAAGACAAAAAACCATCATATCAAGACAGCACACAAGACGCACGTCACAAAAACAAGCGCGTCCATGAGATGATGAACACAAATGATTTACATGAACATTTTGACTCATTGAATTTTGAATCAATAAGTGTCGATAACGTCAATACTAAACCCAGAGATGAAGTATACGCAACACTAGGCGTTCAATTGGCCAACATGCGAAACGCACAAGCTGCAAACTTGAAGGCCAAGGTAGACACAGGAGCACAAGCCAACATCCTACCAATCCGACTTTTCAAACAGATGTTTCCGGAGGAAATTGGTCCAGACGGAAACCCTCTACCTAAAGCCCTAAAGCCATCAGCAACAAAGCTCACAGCATACGGCGGATCAGAAATCGGTCAACTAGGCATATATGATATAGAATGCACACACAATAAATTGCAAACCAAAGCACCTTTCTACATCACCAACGCGCCAGGCCGTGCAATCATAGGCTTGCCAACAGCACTAGATTTAAGGCTAATTACACTGAACTGTTCTGTGGAAACACAGGACGATGCCAAACAACCACACGACCAAAGTCATACAAACCACGCTACAAGCCAGAAGATAGAAAGTAAAGCACAGCTATTATCCAAATACCCCACCTGCTTCGACGGCATCGGAAAATTCCAAGGCGAATACCATATCACGCTGAACCCCAACATAGCCCCTGTGATTCACCCACCAAGAAGAGTACCAATCAGCCTTAAGGATGATATCAAGCTAGAGCTAGACGAGATGATGGAACAAGGAATAATCACAAAGGTCCGAGAAGGTGAACCAACCGCATGGCTCAACAGCCTAGTCTATAGACGCAAACCCAACGGTAGAATAAGAATATGTCTGGATTCTAAAGATCTTAATGCCGCCATTCAACGTGACCACCACGTTACGCCAACACTAGAAGAAATTCTTCCCAAACTCAGCGGAGCCAAGCATTTTTCAATTCTAGATGCCAAAAGCGGATACTGGAACGTCGTCCTCGACAAAGAATCAAGTTACCTCACAACTTTCAACTCCCCGTTTGGCAGGTATCGGTTTCTGAGAATGCCATTCGGCCTCCGTATGTCACAAGACGTATTCCAATCCAAAATCGACCAGACCTTCGAAGGCTGTAAGGGAGTCATTGGAATCGTCGACGACATAGTAGTCTATGGCCAAACAGAAGAAGAACATGACCAAAACTTGCACAGCATGATCCAAAGATGTGAGAAGACTGGGTTAAAGCTCAATCCAGACAAATGTCACATAGAGCAAGATAAGATCAAATTCTATGGCATCATCTGTAGCGAAGCTGGAATACAGCCCGACCCTGCAAAGGTGTCCGCCCTGAAGCAGATGAAACAGCCAGGAGACCGCCGAGATCTTCAAACCTTCCTAGGACTAGCAACCTACATGAGTCCTTTCATACCCAACTTAAGCACACTTACAGCACCTTTAAGAGGTCTACTCAAAGATAACCAAGTCTTCACTTGGAACGCCAACTACCAAGCAGCATTTGAGCAAGTAAAGAAGTCAATCACTGATACAACCACCCTAACATATTTCGACGATAGAAAGGAAGTAACCCTACAAGTTGATGCCTCGACCAAGGGTCTTGGAGCATCCTTACTCCAAGATGGCAAACCAGTCGCTTTTGCAAGCAAGTCGCTAACTGAAACCGAAGCAAGATACGCTAACATCGAAAGGGAACTTCTAGCAGTAGTATACGGTTGTGAGAGATTTCATACTTATCTATTCGGGCGACCATTCACAATGTTTACCGACCACAAACCTCTAGAAAGTATTCACCTCAAGCATCTGATATCTGCACCACCCAGATTACAGAGAATGCTACTAAGATTGCAGCCATACGACCTGAAAATCAAGTACATACCCGGCAAAGACATGTTGATAGCAGATGCACTCTCACGTCTATCACCAGAAGATCACCATCCCATTGGAAACATGGAAGTCCAAGTACATGAGGTGTACCCTCAATTTAGCAAGACCATGATTGAGAAGATTCGTGAAAACACCAGCGCAGACCAAGAATTAGCCACCCTCAAGCAAGTCATCTACGAAGGCTGGCCATCAACCATCAAAGAAATCTCAAAGAGCCTAAAGCCTTACTGGTCATTCAGAGACGAATTAGGAATAGATGACGGAATACTAACAAAAGGTCAAAGAATCATCATTCCCGTAACGCTTCAAAATGACATTCTACAAAAGCTTCACGCAGCACACCAAGGAGCTGAAATGACAAAGCTCAGAGCCAGAACTTCTGTGTACTGGAAGAACCTTAACAACGATATTGATAAGATTGCCCAATCATGCCCCATTTGCCAACAACATCAGGCATCTAATGCCAGACAACCGTTGCTGCCAACTGAGATACCTCCTCGGCCGTGGCACACCATAGGAACTGATCTGTTCCACTTACACGACTCTGAATACCTTCTGATCTCTGACTTTTACTCCAAATACCCATTCGTCAGGAAGATACCCAAAGGGCAGAGTAATAGCAGAACTGTCATTAATGCGATGAAGCAAATCTTCAGCGAGCAGGGAATCCCAAAAATAGTCCGCTCAGATAACGGCCCTCAGTACGACAGTGTAGCATTCCAAGAATTTGCCAACGAATATGGTTTCCACTACGTAACCAGTTCTCCACACTACCCACAAGGAAATGGATTCATAGAAAATCAAGTTAAAACAGTCAAAGGTGTTCTCATGAAGACACTCGAGAAACGACAGGATCCCAGTATGGCACTGCTTTGTCTACGCACCACACCCATTGACAATAAACTCCCATCGCCGTCTGAGTTACTTTTCGGAAGAAAGCTACAAGATAACCTACCCCGCACCATCAACAGGAGTGCCAACAGTGATCAAATAACCGACCGGTTAAGGGAGAAACAAGAAATCCAAAGGTTCTACCACGATCGTAATGTCAGACCTCTACCCGAGCTAGCAAGAGGTACCAACATCACCATTCAGAATCCCTCGACCAAGAAGTGGGAGCCTGCAGTCGTCAAGGAAAAGCTTGAAGCACCACGCTCATACTTAGTGACGTCACAAACTGGAAGTGAGCTTCGACGCAACAGGTGTCACATCAGAGAAGCACCCCCAGCGGCAGAGCAACCTACCAGTGAATATCAAGAACTAACAGAGACCAGAGGCAATGCAGAACCTCTGGAAAACAACGGAAGCCACGCACCTGGGACCACAGTTACCCGAAGTGGAAGAATCGTAAGACCGCCCAACAGATACGTTTAAAGACAAAAAAAAGAAAAAAAAAAAAAAAAGAAAAAAAAAAAAAAATTTGACACTTGCAAGCATGAGCAAGTAGTATTACTGTTATTACATATGATTTTTTTTTCTATTAAGATAATTTTTAGCTTTTCATAAAATTAGTTTTTTTTTTTTCCTTTAATAGAAAGGGGGATGTAATAATATATACTTGTCACGCAACATTAGGCTCTATTATGTAACAAATGTAATATGACTCTCTCTCCCCTCTCTCTACACACATTGTATCAAGTTAAGCACCAGAATAAGTATGCCGAATTAATCATCATTAAAGCAAGCAATCATAATCAAAGCCTCCACTAAATATCATGACAAAAGATGGCTGAAAATTGCCCCGGGGGGGGGGGGGGGGTACTCCCCTATATTTGATTTACGGGTATGTGCCGCCCTGGCTTTTGGGCTTTTGGGTCTGGGGTAGGGTATCATTTTTTGACATTTTGTCTCGGATAGGGTATCATTTTAGTCTGGGATAGGGTTAACGATTTGGTCGTTTTTGTCTGGCGAATACGCTACGCTTTCTGCCGACAGAAAAACAATAACAATGTTAGTAGATATTGATTGCAAATTGCAATTGCAAGACCGTATTTTCCGTCTTTTAGACTGGGATAGGTTGTACAATTCTTAGTTTTAGTCTGGAAAAGGGTATGTAAAATCAAAATTTTAGGTCTGGGATAGGGTCAGGGTTTTGAGGTCCTGGCGGCACACCCCTACCCAAGTTGGGGTGGTAGTACCCCCCCCCCCCCCTCCCCCCGGGAAAATTGCTTACTTTTGCTTGGTCCATGTATCAAAACTATTGATCCAAATAGCCTTCTTATGCTTTCTGCCAAAAGTACAACTCTCATTTGCTCAATTAAGATTAGTTTCATAAAAATCGAACAACTCTGAATTATTTAACACATTAAAAAGCAAAGGGCACTGAGTTACAGTGCATCTCGAAAACTGCGAGTTTTCCTATGTGCCATCCTTCCAAATCTTATGAGATTACAGTAAACAACTATTGGGAAACTGCTCTTTCGAAAAATGTATTTTTCATTTTGGGGAAATAATTGTGCGCTTTTTGCGAGAGCTTTTATTTTGACTCATTAAATATGCAGAAATCATTGTTTGGCGATTGCGTGACTAAAGACTTCTCGAAATAAATTCCCTTAAAACATCATTGTTTTTTAAATCTAGTCTATACAAATAGAAGAAAACATTAATATACTAACCTTCAAAACGAAAAGGTCTTTTCTGTTGCTCCATTCATCGGAGTTATCAAGAAATTAGAATTGGCAACCGTGGCGTTGGCTTGTTTTATGCAACCGATTTCCGAAAATACCATCTATCAGTAACTAGTCAGATTTCAATAAGAAATATACAGAACAGTATAAGGCCAGGGATCCACCTTTGGCTATTCCTTGCAAGAACTACTAGTCAGTAGCGCTTTGATAAATTGGTCTGTAATATTTAACAGATCGATCGGCAATTGTTTGCGAGTGACTGTCATAAACTTATACCGAGACAGCATTCCAGCGTGCAGATCGTGTTATGGGACCATAGTGCAACGACCATTGTTCTTTAATGAAGGAGAAAGAAAGGAAACAGGGATTTGTCTTGCAACAAGCTGGCTTCTTAAAGAAAAATCTAGTGCAGGAACTATTCACAGGAAACAAAATTATTTAATGAATTATATCAAAACGGAGCAGTATGGCATAGTAGTTCGCACAGGTGCCCCTAGCCGGCTCCACCATAATCTATTGAGAGAACCACTTTTAAAATTGCTCACAAAGGGCTTTTAATGTTAAAATGGCATAATAATATATATCTCGACTCTTTTTCTTGCCAAGCTGGATAATACATAAAATTCCAACACCACTAGGGTATGGACAGAACCGGAAAAAAACTACGGTACGCTCTTTTCTCGCGCCAACTGTGACTTTTCCGACAATATGCAAATTAGAGATACTAAACAACTTGCTAGTGAAGTTAGAATAACCTACTGGACTCTGTAGGAATCGAATTTAGTATACTGTTCTGTATATTTCTAATTGAAATCTGACTAGTTATTTGTAAACAAACACGAACTGTCGACTGGTACTGATAGATGATATTTTCGAAAATCGGTTGCATAAAACAAGCCAACGCCACGGTTGCCAATTCTAATTTCTTGATAACTCCGATGAATGGAGCAACGGAAAAGACCTTTTCGTTTTGAAGGTTAGTATATTAATGTTTTCTTCTATTTGTATAGACTAGATTTGAAAAACAATGATGTTTCAAGGGAATTTATTTCGAGAAGTCTTTAGTCACGCAATCGCCAAACAATGATTTCTGCATATTTAATGAGTCAAAATAAAAGCTCTCGCAAAAAGCGCACAATTATTTCCCCAAAATGAAAAATACATTTTTCAAAAGAGCAGTTTCCCAATAGTTGTTTACTGTAATCTCATAAGATTTGGAAGGATGGCACATAGGAAAACTCGCAGTTTTCGAGATGCATTGACAAGCATTGTAACTCAGTGCCCTTTGCTTTTTATTGTGTTAAATAATTCAGAGTTGTTCGATTTTTATGAAACTACTCTTAATTGAGCAAATAAGAGTTGTACTTTTGGCAGAAAGCATAAGAAGGCTATTTGGATCAATAGTTTTGATACATGGACCAAGCGAACATAAGCAATTTTCAGCCATCTTTTGGCAGCGAAAATCGTCCCTGAAGCTCAAACCGATTTTTCCCTTTTTCTCGAAAACAAAAAATTATTTTTCATAACTAACCACACAGCGTTTCGTACTTCATCATACACTACTACAATCCAGAAGTGGAGCGAATTCGAAAATTTGAGCCTTTCCGCCGTATGTTTCATTTTTACAGACCGTCGCTCTTAAAGCCATAATATTTTAAACCCGATCGATACCCTGAAGAAAAAAAACTCTCGTCCAATGGTCTACGATACAAAAGCTATTGTTTTGTAATGACCATTCGGGCTGCGAGTCTATGATTGTTAAACATAAATGGATAAATGGACTATTTGCCGTGAACACGCCGCGTGCCACGCCACGACTCTTTTAAGGAATAATACCTTATATTATAAGAGGGCCAACTTTCCAATTAGTTGTAATCCCATGTCAGGAAAAAGTCGTGGACTTTTGTCTCTTTACTTTTCTTGCTATAAACACTACAACTACACTTTTTTTTTCTTCCTTTTTCTTCTTAATCTTAATCTTCATCTTCAACGTCATCTTCACCTTCACACTAACCTGCACTTTCATCTTTACCCTCTCCTTCTCCCTCTCCTTCTCCTTCTCCTTCTCTTTCCCTTCTCCCTCTCCCTCTCTTTCTTCTTCTCCTTCTCCTCCTCCTTGAAAGACTTAAACGTAGAACATATAATAGTCTACGATGGTCCCAAAATGGTCCACTATATTTTTGTCTGTTCAAATTTTCGGGCTATTTTACATGGATAAAGTAGTTTATGTATTTCTCGAGACAAATAAAATAAATTTTCAATGCCAAGGTGGTTGCCAAATCATTTGCAATTCTGTTTTTGTCCCGGCTTACACTGAGCGAAAAATTCAGATTTTTTTGTTTCTACGCCAGGGCGAAAGGAAAATCCAGAGATATGTCAATCATTTCTCCCAAGACCTTCTCACCAAAACAAAAATTGTTGCAAATGTTCGATTTTATTTTAATTTTAAGCATATTGAAAACTGAGTGTACGTACGTTGGCACTAATTGATTGATGTATCTTATTGCATCAACAAAATTCTGTTTTGCGCCAGCTTTAGGCAGATTTGCCCAAGACTGAAATCAAAAATTAAGGAAATTATGAATATTTACATATAGAGATAACCGCCGGCTTTACTTAATACTCCATTTTACAGTTCCGTTCAGTGACCAGGATTAGTCAGATTCCAATAATTGCTCGTTAATATGATTGTTACCGGCCTTTACTAACGAGATCGCTGACAAAAGGGTTCGTACCAATCATTACTTTTAATGAGAATCATGAAGCTTTTGATCATTAATAGATTATTATTTCTTATCGATTTTATTTGCCAATCTTCATAAAATTTTAAAAAAGATTAAGTGTCAGATGGCTAGCTTGGCTCTTTTATCGTCATATTCATATAATGATCAAGGAACTTGATTACTATACTCATACTATCTACGCTTCGTGTATCGACGAGTTACTGAAAAGGTGATATTAAGAAAAGATAATATAGGTAAGTTGTAGTGCTTGGGAACGAGGTTATTCCGGGCGAAAGCCCTTGGAATTAAATTCGGAAAAATTAATTTCCGACCTCGCTGGGAAAAGGTGATATTAATGTAAGTATGAAAGTGCAGCAATAATGTCTAAACAAAGGCTAAAAACTTCCTAGTTGTAAATATTCCTAATCTGAGATGTAAATTAAGCCCGTTTATTAAGCACATAAGGTCTCATGAGAGTCCGAATATATGGCCTCAATGCTAATGTTGAAGCTAATGCATGAAATGGGTCTTTTTTTTCTAGATGGTACCAATGTATATCTTTAAAAAAATTAATAGTTATTATTATAAGCTTGCATGCTAGCCTTGGGTGGGAAAATAGCTGCTAAACTTGGTGAAGATTCTAAAAGATTTATGTTAGATTGAATGACTTTAGAGATGTCTGGTAACCTAGCTAGGGTTACATTCAAATACCAGTGAATGCTATATGGTATGGAACATACAAAATGTTGTTGCATTTTGTATGTTGCATGTTCCATACCACGCCCTAAATGCACTATGGGGATGTAAATGCTATCAGCCAAACGTCATCATATTTTTATTTTTGTCTGCAAGTTCTTTAGGTATATTTCATTCTGCGCCGACATTATTTACATATGAATATAATACATTTCGAGCTTAGTAAGCAACACGAAACAAAACCTTCAACAACTTTTTTTGAAATAGCTCAGTGTGTACTCTGATAAAGACCGGCTTTGTCATAATGGCGGCTACTATAAATAACTTGCAGTAATCATTAAAAATAATTTTTCAGGATGGTAACCCTTTGAAATGATAGGGCTTAACAACATCCGATAGATAACATGCGTGAGGTTTGAATCCATTTAAAAACCCTTGAAAAAAATATGAGGATTTAAAGATGTCAAAATACGCCAAACGAGGATATGAAGGCTTCATGATACATTTAAAACGCTCTAATTTTGGACTTTCATTACTCTGTTAATATTTATATTTATTCAAAAGAAATGTGACTTTCCAAAAGAATTTGCATTAGAGATGACAGTGGTTATTTAAACTAGAAAGCTGTCATTCTGGGAAAAAACGTCTTTATCATAAAGCTATACCTTCGTATTTATTGACAAACAAGCTTCTTTCCTTTCTTGTTCTTCATTTTGTCCTTGTCTTGTCCTTTATCGTTTCTTTAGTCTGATATTTATTTCGAATCTGTATTATCATATGTATATAACAATGGCGGATCCAGCCAAAATTTTAGGGGGGGGGGGGGGGGGTTAATTGAGTTTTTTTGGGGGGGAGGGGGGTTAATTGAGTTTGGGGGGGGGGGGGAGGGGGCAACGGAAAACAATAAAAAAAAACATCTAATTCTTCAGTTTTGTTTTGCTTTTTTTTCTGCTGAAGGGGGGTTTCAGCCCCCCTTTGCCCCCCTGGATCCGCCCTTGTATAATAGCGTTAGAGTAAAGCTTCGTCCACAAATTACGGAAAAACGGATAAGCTATAGAACACATAAAATACCAATACCACGCCATTTCTAAATACAATACTGGCGAGGATGTGTTCAATTTGGTTTTTCGGAAATATTCTCTTCTGAGAATTTCGAGAAAAATCGCACTTCAGTTAGTATCAGTTCAAAACGCAGCCATGTTTGTCGCCATCTTCCAAGTAATCCATCGTTCACACGTACCCGTGTATGACTATTATGTGTGACAAATGTTTAGTCTGTTCCTTAGGATTCCTCGCATTCATATCATTCATATACCACGGATAAAGATCAGACATTAATTATAAATAATGAATAGGCCAAAATTAAAATTCAAAAAAATAAAGAAAAAAACTAAACAGGCGTTTTGTAACCAAGATCCCTAATTAAAATTTATATGTGTATACGTAATATAGTTTTAGAAATCAATAACGTTTACAAAGAGTTCAGTGTGATTAAACTAGCAGCTAGGAATGTTACTGCCAAAAAACTATTCATACAAATTAATAATAGCATAAATATATGATGGTAATTGAACTTAGTGAAGTGCAATTTGGTCTGAAATCAAACGCGCGATTACAAAATCGAACGACCGCGTAGCGGGAGTGCCATTTGTAATTGCAAGTTTGATTTCAGACCAAAATTGCACGACACGAAGTTCAATTACCACTAAATCATATCCTTTTTGTAATCATACACAAGAAAAAGACACAATAAAGAGTGCAGAATAATCAATTTAATGTAGTAGAACAACTAAATGCAAACAAAAAAAAAGCTAAAAAAAATTTTTTGTTGATTTTTTTGTTTTATTTTGTTTTATTTTATTGTTAAAAAAAAAATCTTTTTAGGATGCGATTAAGAGCTCCTATTATGCGATTTGGGAATTAATCGCACTCCTTTGAACCAATCAGATTGCAGGATTTGGTAGTGATTACAAAAAGGATATGATTAAACTTGGAACCACTTGGAATCTCTCTAACTCAGGTCACTTCCAATCGTTGAAAGCGAAAGCAATTAACAAAAGTTCTTTACGACCAAGTGGCTTCATTAAAAGTCGCGGGTCCAAATATCATTTTAATCAATAAGAAGAGAAGTCCCTATATTTTTTTTCTAGACTGGATGAACGCGATCTAAAATTGATAAATAAAAAAGTAAGATTAATAAAACAGAATTAAATACCTGTCTAAAGCAATTAAAATGCAGCTCTCGGTTAAACAACAAGATGGCTCAGTTTACAGAACCACAATTGAAAATCTTTTTGCGGTAAAGTCACAATGCAAAATGTAAAGCGCATTATTATTATCATTATCATTATTACTATAATTATTATTACTATTATTATTTATTATTTATTATTATTATTATTATTATTATTATTATTATTATTATTATTATACAGCTTCTCATTAATCCCATATAGGTAACTGTCCAATTATTTTCTTAATCATACCCTTTTTGTAATCACTACCAAACCCTGCGATCTGATGGGTTCAAAGGAGTGCGATTAATTCCCAAATCGCATCCTTAGGAGCTCTTAATCGCATCCTAAAAAATTATTTTTCTTTAAAAAATAAAATAAAACAAAATAAAACAAAAAAATCAACAAAAATTCTTTTTCCATTTAGATGTTTTTTTTGTTCGCTATTTAGTTCTTCTACTACATTAAATTGATTATTCTGCACTCTTTATTGTGTCTTTTTCTTGTGTATGATTACAAAAAGGATATGATTAAGTGGTAACTGAACATCGTGTCGTGCAATTTTGGTCTGAAATCAAACTTGCAATTACATATCGAACTCCCGCTACGCGGTCGTGCGATTTTGCAATCGCGCGTTTGATTTCAGACCAAATTACACTCCACTCAGTTCAATTACCATCATTAATTGGAGAGGTCTTGTTGATATGGAATAAATTAGGCAGCTATATAATCAATAGGTAATGGGATTTCATGCTCCCCAATCAAGAAATAATTAGACTCGAAATATTCCTCTGACTGCCAAATTGGACTCGGCCTACGGCCTCATCCAATTTTGGAAGTCCTCGGAATTTTCCTCGTCCAATTATTTCTTAATGCAGCATGGAGTCCTATTACATATATTTATTATTACTTTCTTCTGTCAGTCAACCTGTGTTTTATTGATGTACATGCTTTTTCCTTTTATCTTTTAGATTAACTATTAATAACCATACTGTATTTCGTGTTTTTTTAAGGCTTAACTTATCTACTTTCCTGTCTAGATCATTCTGTTATTCAGTTTCCAAGGTCATGACATTCATTTGGTCTTTGCTAATCACTTGCGCTTGCGCATGCGCATTGAGTATACGTCTATTAGTCGTATGTAATTTTCTCAATAAGATCACATTGATAACGGATGAATTACTGGAAGGCAATCGTTAGTCATTTCAATGTTACGGTAAGTCATGAAGCCACGTACGTAATGTAAGTCATTACCGTATCGTTCCCGCTAATACGGATAACCATTCTTAAGGGAAGCCATTTCTCATTTCTCGCCATTCCGTACCGCGTACGTGCTGAAAGTCAGTATAGTTTGTTTCGCACTCATACAATAACAATAACTTATGGAAAGCCATTTCAATGCTACGGTATCTCGTACTCCGGTTTTTTATTTCTATTTATCTTTTAATAATATTTTTTCATTTGAATTCCAAAATATATTATTACTAGTTTAGTACTCAGTTTAATTACTCTATATTCACTGGTAAATCATAAGGACTTCGGAAAGGCTTTATCGAGCCAAGTTTTTAATACCGAGAGAGAAGTTGGAGGCTTTAGAAAAAAATTCTTGTGCTGAGTAAAGTGTATCAAAAATCCAGCGGAATCATTATTATTACACCTTTTGCTGTTCATCAACCGCAAAGGAATATTCATTGAAGCGAAGAAGCATTGTCATTAGAGCGAACAGGCATACAATAAGGCGAACGGACTCTCAAGAGTGCGATGGAACTTTCATTAAGAAATTTAGCATTGAATTTGACAATCATGAATATGTTTGCGTGGGTTTATTAACGTTTTCAAACTTTCATTAGCGTTATGGTGCAGACAATAAACCACAACACACATTCAATACAGTGTTTTGGACATTTATTTTCAATGAATATTCCTTTGCGGTTAATGAACAGCAAAAGGTGTACTACTTAAAAGCTCGCAGAGCAAGAATTAATGTTGAAAGACTTCGAGGGAGGAGAAATGACAAAAGAGAGAGAGAAAAAACCAAAACAATTCCTTATTAAACAGGAAATCGTGAAATAATAACATAAGAGAATTTTCAAAACGAAAGGATCACAAAAGGAAATGAAATGATGCAATGAATCATTCTTGTGGCAGTAAAGCAAAGACGTAGCCAGGGGGGGGGGGGGGGGGGCTAGGGGGCCAGGGGGGCAGGGCCCTTCATTCGTGGCAAGAAAATGACGGCCTTTCTGATTTTTTACGGTAATATCAAATGTGTTTCATAAAAAAAACCGGTAAAATGTAATGCCGGTTCTTATGCTTTGAAAACACACGCACAGACATATAGTTTTTTTTTTTTGGTAGATATTATGATAGTTCAAGTTCGAGACATGATATTATTGCGGTTTTTGATGTTCTGAGAAATCTGTAATAGTAAGCTGCAGGCTAAAATTTGAAATTTGGTTTTAAGATTCGTTGCCGTCTATTAAAAATAATCAGTAATTACCTTTTATTTTAATTGTTATTCGTATAGGAAATCGCACGATCTTGAGCAGAATTTGGAAATTAATAGACACTCGTAATGTGTTGTAAGTTCTTGTAATTGCACGAGTCTTTAGGCGAGTGCAATTAAAGAACTTTCAAAACATTACGAGTGTCTATTAATTCCAAATTGTACGAGAAGATCGTGCGATTTTTTGTTTACAGTTCACTCAACAAAATTTCAGTAAAAAATGCGAAGCGACGCCGTTCATCTTTGTCTATTTGGCGGCCGATTTTCAGTCCATCGCGCAGCTGAAATGCATAAAAAATATTAGTTCTTACGGCTTTAAAATCTTATTTATATGTTTTTTAAGTACAAAATGATAGAAAATAATTGTTTTGACATTTTTTTTGGCCGGCGTGTTGCTATAGCGGCTTAATTCGGTACTCCTACGGAGTACAATTAACGCTATAATTATACTCCTCTCGGAAAATCAGAGTCGAGTAATTTTGTTGAGTGTACTATAAAGTAAAAAAACAACAATTTCACAACAAACCCTCATTGAAGTATCGGAATCACTTTACGCATTAAGAGAGAATTTTTTTCGTATTCAAGCAGTGAGCGCCAAAACCTATTTTTTGAAGAAAGGCTGTTGTACAAGGCTAAAATCTTGTTATTCAGAAAGTTTAACTTGTTTGGAAGTGGAGATGACCGATGAAAGTGGAATCAAAGTGTTAACCCAAAGCAAAATTTGAATCGAAAATGAGGTTTAGGCCTTCATTTTCTTATTTCCCATACATTTTCTATTAAAAAAAGCAAACACAAATGCAACAAAACATCTTTGTACAATTGAAAATACCGCTTCAAACAGGCATTTTATCATAGTACATCAGTTTCTAACTGTTTAAAAACGGTTTGGAGTGTTAGCCCGAAAATTGGGATCAAAACTCATACGAAAGCCTCTAGTTCTTGGCGCTTTTTGCCATTGCTCATTATTTAAAAAAATTTCCTCTTAATATATAAAAATAAATAGCTATAATCATCATTATAACCACTATCTTTGTTATTATTAGTAGTATATGAGTCTGTTTGAAAAGTCAAGTATTTTACAAAAGCACGAAGACGTTTTCTCGACTACACACAGTCTACGAGAATGCGAAGTGCATATATTCTCTCGTGTCGCATTTATAGCTACAATCTCTTACCTAGAGCCTTCGTTTCTTCTGGCCTGCGGCGATGAACAAGGTTTTGGCATAATCCATTTTTGGCGCATGTGCAATTTTCCGGAAGTGAAATAGAATCAAATGAAAATATCATGCTTTCAAACAGAGTTGTGTGTTTACTTCCCATCAAAATAGAAATCGGGAACATACTTTAATTTTTGGTAAGTCTTTGAACGCATGCGCTCTTATACCTGAAATCCAAGATATCCTGGTCTCAAAAAATGGATTATGCCAGAGCCCTCGTTCTTCGCCGTAGTCCAGGAGAAACGCAGGCTCTGTGTACGAGATTGTTATAGTTAGTATTGAAACGTTCGCCCTGAGCCTTCATATATCTGTCTGATGCAACTCCAAAAGTCCATACTGATGTATTCAGAGCATTACAACTCCCTCAGAACTAATATATGATATATTTTCCTTACAAAATCAGCAATTTACCTGATAAATAAACACTCCATCGTCGTCCTGTCTTTCTGTCATTAGCTGTTAGAGCTGATTTTTGAACTTACTCATCGTACCTTCTGTCTCCAAAAGATACAGAAATTGTGAAAATTAGTGTGTTGACCACATGCCAAACTGGTGAGTTTGTTCTACTTATTTGAGTTTGAAGCAATCGCTGCAACCGATAGAACCACAATCTAATGGATGTGCCTTGTCTGTAAGGCCGCCACGCACTTATGCATAGACCAAAAAATGCTGGAATGCGGTATGTTTAGGCATGATGCACCAAATCGTCAAATGGCGTGGAATTTGAATTCTCACTTTACAGTGCTCCTTATACGCGCGAAATCATGAAAAAAAAATTAGAGATGCAATAGAGTTTTGGTGGACGTCAATCAAAGTGTTTACCGACATTGTCGGAAAACACAAAGCTTGTAAGAGCACGTGCCTATGGAATGTCTTGGAAACGCATTGATACACGTCCACCAAAACCTACTTCGTCACGATGGCAAGTTGTACGAGTGCACGCGTGTGATTAGAGCAGATTTCGTATGACTGTGAAACATTCAGTGCCGTGACGCGACCGTGATGTTTCCTAGAATTTTGATTGCCTTTCTTTTCTCTTTCTCAATGTGATTGGTCTAGCAGTGCCGTGTCCATGTCGTGACCGTGTCTGAGTCGTGTTCGTGCCTTGTTTCGTGCATTTGATTGGATAAAGAGTTCATGTCTTGTCGTTACCATGTCTGTGTCGTGTTCGTGCCCTGTTTCGTGCATTTGATTGCATGAAGAGTTCATGTCTTGCCGCGACTGTAATGTGTTTTAGATTTTTTATTGGCTGGGTCTTTGCAGTGCCGTGTTTGTGCCGTGAACTTTTCACAGTCATACGAAAACTGCTCTAACGAGCGCTGTAACAGCGGTGCTGTGGTAAGTGCTGCCTCTTTTCATTCGAGGGAATTTTCTAAGGGTTATCCGGTTTTCATTTCTTGATTTCCGCAAAACCCAACATACCAAATTCAAATTCGATCTTACTATCAGCTCAGAGGCTGTTTTTGGATTCGACAGCCCCGTAGTGATTGTTTCGAGATCGATCTAGCCCAAGAGCTTGTTTTAGTGTTTGATCTGTGAGTTATAGCCGTGCCTTGACTTAGATCAGCCCCACGGCGATTGTTTCAAGGTTCGGATCTGCGAGTTAGTCACCCTGCCTAGAATAGCCCAAGAGGTTGTTTCAGGGCTCGATCTGTGAATTAGCCGTGCCCTGACTTAGATCAGCCCAGAGGTTGTTTCGGGGTTTGATCTGTGAATTAGCCGTGCCCTGACTTAGATCAGCCCCACGGTGATTGTTGTAAGGTTCAATCTACGTGATAGGCACGCCCTGCATTAGAATCACCAAGGAGGATGTGTACGCTTTGATATTTTAATGCTCATTCAAATGCAAGCTCGTAGGATCCCTTTCAGAGGGTTTGGATGGGGTTTAACTGTTCATTGGCAATTGGCGTAAAAAGTAGTAGTCAACATCTCTATTTCAACTGGTTATTTTATTGCGCTGCTCTCAGGAAAATACAAACTACGTGAAGAAACATTGTCCGTGTGTATTTTCTGGTATTCTTCTGTGAGTTCTTTTTCAGAACATTATATTTTGACTAAAAGGATAAGCACAAACTCCAAATTTAATCATAACCTGATTCCGTTCCAAAATTGACTCTCTTATGATATTTCCTATTCATCTCAGCTCAGAGAATATAATTCAAAACATGAGTTTCCATCGTAATGAGAGTTAAATAGTCCACCTTTTGTAAAAGGATATTCGTAATTTGACCTAAAAATTGCCCGTGTAAGTGTCATTCCATTGAGGATAGCTTCCATGTTGCGTAGTAACGCTTTGGAGCATTCATTCATGGAACTCAAACGAATTTGCAGTAAAATAAAAAAGGTATTTTCAGTCTCGTCTTTGGTTAACATTTCCCTCAGTTTTAAAGCCGTTTTGATGTGAGTCAAAGCTTGCTACTTGAGGATATTTTTTAAAGTATGTTCAGCAATGACAATAAATAAAAGTTCAATTTGTCGTCTTAGATTTTAAGCAACCAAGCCAATTATTCAAAAAGTGTTTTGTTTTTTTTTTTGTTTTTTTTTTTCTGTTTTTGTTTTGTTTTTGGAATTTCTCTCTTGAAAGTCCGAGTGGAGTCATGTTGTCTGCAAGGTCATATCACGGCTGTGAAGATGGTAGGATAATGAGAAGTAAAGTCTAAAGTAGATTACTCTAGTCAAATATTATACTACAATAATAACTCCCGACATTGTGGGGCAGTAACTAGACTGATACTGTGCTGAAAGACGTCTTTGGTAGGTTCCTTTTTTTTCAATCTCTTGAATGGTCTTACACTAGTCAAATATTAGACAGTTGAATCTCCACTTGCAGACGCTCTCTTAAGTGGACAGCTCTAATTACGGACAGCTTTCCAAAACCCCGTTTTTCCTCCCATACAAACAATGTATTCACACTTTCCTTTAGCGGACTTTCTCTTAAGCGGACGCGGACACCGCAGAGCGAATCCCAATTGACTGTTTCTATTGTTTTCAAGCGGACACTGTTTCAAATATTCTTATAAACGGACTCGGAATAGAAAAAAAACTGTCTGTATTTTAATGCTTAACTATAGTCAAAATACAAGTATTTTCGAATAAATCCGTATATTATTTAGCCAGGTTATTCTTCTAAATGCTATTATTAATCTTTAGAAATGCTTACGTTAACGGAAAACGGCACCATTCAACATTATTTGTCCGTTTAAAGACCCCTTACATAATAATAATGATATAAAGTTCTTAACAAACGCATCATATAACGTCTCGATGCTTTTTACAAAAGGACCAGACGGATATCAAGTTTGTGGAAAAAATTGCAAAAAGTCCACATCTCAACTAACGGACACTTTTTTCGTTGCCCAAAGGTGTCCGCTTAAGGGAGATTCAACTGTACTACAATAATAACTCCGACATTGTGGGGAAGTAACTAGACTGTGACTGTGCTGAAAGACGTCTTTGGTAGGTTCCTTTCTTTTTCAATCCCTTGAATGTTTTTTCACATATTGCGTGTGGGAATCCCAAGCTGAAGACCGGTAATCCACTATTAACCTAAGTAAGGTATTGGGCAGTCTTGCTAATTTGTACCATACTAAAACAGACACTAATATCTACTGTACTTCTACTAGGTTACTATCCATTTCGCGTGTTAAGAAGAACCCAAGATCTAGTAATCTCTATTAGTCTACTATCCATTCCGCGGGTTAAGTATAACCTGTTTCTAAGATCTAGTGTACCTCTATTAGATTACTATCCATTTCACGTGTAAAGAAGAACCCAAGATCTAATGTACCTCTATTAGGTTACTATCCATTTCACGTGTTATGTAAAACCATTATAATGATAAGTTGAACACTGTGTATCAACTCATTCAACTTTTTATAGATGACTAAGTTTTCTCTTCTCTCCCACTATCCTTTCCTCACTGGCTCTCGCTCTTTCTTTCTCAGTCGCAACAGAAATATCGACGGTATTAAAAAACCGCTTTTATGTAAAGACCAAGTTGAAAAACATTAGTATTTGATTTTATCTCAATTCTAGTGAAGGTCAAACAACCACTGAATCCTTCTTACAGTTTAGTTTATTTATCATTGTATTAATTTTACAAAACATGAATCATATAAAGAAAGAAAGAACTGTTGTGACGGGAAAAGGAAGCTCACGTCCCAATTGACATGCAGCTAGCCTATACTATATTTTTTCAAATGACCTCCACAACTCATTTTATAACTTAAATACAAATATTTAAAAGATTCGTGGTGTCCAACTGCACACTTAAAGCTTAGAATTATGCTTGAAAAACCAATTTCATTCAAATAAAACCGCTTAAATGCTGATAACTCTATTGTAGCCAAATTTTCCCCATGGAGACGGTACTCTCTCACGAGCATGCATAATAAGAATGGCGTTGTCAGCCGATGCATAAAGCGTTTCACCACATGGGTCGACGAATAATCATTTAGCAATAATTAATATACAACTGAGTTGAGTCGGATAACAACGGCCGAGACGTTGCTCTTGAAATTCAGAATAGAAGTTGAGGTCGAGCTGTGGTTTCTAGCAAGTTTTCATACATTGATCCTATACCCTTCAAAACGAAAGCTAAATTACTGAAAAGCTGATGTGCCATACTCAAAGCCAGGTCATTATTTCCTTGACACGAGTTGAAGTTGATAGCTTTGTTAATGTTATCGATATCTAAAAAGATTTAAGGGAGCTGTTTTGAATTTCTATCTTTGTCATTGTCTTTATTTATTATTCCAGATAACTTCAAGCGAGGCGGGTGAAGAATATTGGAAGAAGATTGCCTTGGTGAAACAACAGAAAAAAGATATTTAAAGAAAGCCAGAGAAACGTACGTTGATCAATGCACAGTCTGTTGAACACAACTGATTTATGATCAAAACAAACAGCATCCAGTTGAATTTTTGAACACCTGTTCCTGAAAAGAATAGAAGACTCAAGACACGTCACCTATAAAATCAAATTATACAAGACGTTTAAACATACACACTGCATGGAAATAACTCTAGCTGGAGATATTTGAGTGTATATCATGGAAGATCTGACTTTCAACCACGGCAATATTAATGGCAGTAGCAACCATACAAATAATTTTACCAACGTGACTGGAAATACGGAAAAACTCCTTGAGCTTGAAGCGTTTAAAATAATATTCGAAACGATCGTGGCATTGCTTGGCATTATTGGGAACATTGCAGTGTGTGTTGTTATTACACAGAACAGAAAGAAAAGGTCTTCCACGGAGTACTTACTAAGGAATCTAGCCATTGCAGATCTTGGTGTGCTAATGATCATATTCCCGCTTGCAATCATCAAAGAGAAGATGCCATTTCACTGGCCATTTGGAAAATTCACCTGTTTATACCTCTACCCTATTACAGAGACGTTTTACGGCGTGTCCGTTTGGACGATCGTTAGTATTGCAGTAGAACGCTACCGCCATTTGTTTAACCCTATCAAAAGAGGAAGGCAGCGAGCATTAAAGAATGCCAAACGACTCGCAGCTGGTATTTGGATCGGGAGCTTCTTGGTCTTCAGCGCGCCAACTTTTGCCTGGATTGAATTCATGGAGCTAGGTGAAGAGAGGTTTTGTCATTTGTATTTTAAAGATCCAAAGGTCCAGCAAGTTTATATTCTGATGCTTTTTTTCTTATGGTACGCGATACCTGTTAGCTTCATCGTCTGGACTTACATCGCAATATCTGTGCAACTTCACCGGAGTAACATCTTCCTGAAAACCATGAATAGAGTGGACAACTTGTCTCGGGAAATCTCAAAACGAAGAAACACTCCCTTCTCGGGAACTCAAAAACGCAGACTTCAACAAAATAAGAAGGTTAAAAAGATCCTCACGCCTGTGGTACTTGCTTTCAGCATCACCATGATGCCTGTCAATATCTTTCGGGTTGTTATACTTTACTGGCATGAGGTTCTTTTCTTGCCTTCTTATCCTCTTTTAATATATGTTGTCGCTCTTTGCGTGGTCGTCAACAGCTCTATAAACCCGCTAATTTATTGCTTTGTCAGCCGAGGAATCCGAGCTGGGATGATAGCACTTTTCAAGGGAAAAGCTGTGAAAGGGATTTCTTTCATGGGCGATGGTGTCCGTAGTTTAAAGGAAAGAATAAGTTTGAAGATGAGAAGATCCAAGCTGTCTTCGGTTGAAGAGGAAGGGAATTTAGAACTGAAGCAAAGGGGATCTCAAGCCTCGAAAAAAAGTGAATCAGGGTCTCCACAAACACTTCCAGATCGAATCGAAGAATTGCATTATAATTGAGAACTATACTAAGACATTAATAAAGCTATTTGCGAGATAACTACATGCTAAAACAAAAGACTTCAATCGCGAAAACTTGAGAATATTTTGCTAAAATGACTTAATCTATTCATAGTATCATGCAGATGACCACTCTAGATCGTTGGGGTCGGGGGCTTGGGGTCGTTGTAAATATATAATAAGATATATCCCTTTTCGCAATTTCTTTTTTTCATTTTCTGTACATTCTAGCTCTTTGCTATTTGTTCTTCTCAGTTCTGTAATCGTTTTAGCTTTATGTCGCATAGCCTACAACGTGTACTATAGTTGAAAAAGTCAAATCAGTTTTACACTGAAAAAATAATCGACTTGAAAAAAACAAATAAAAGCGCACCTTTTAAGCTGAACTATGGTTATTTATTCTTTTACTCCGACGAAGGACTTCGAAAAATCAGTAAGTTTTGTCATATTTTCACGGTGTTAAGTTTACCCTTTTATCATTACTGTTTCATTAGAAACCGACGCATCTAGTTGTCTCTTCTTATGGCTATTCATATATGCATAGATATACTTTCTTGTCACCATCAATCAATGTATATCATGTTTTGATCATCAAACTGAATTATTTTTCACAAAAAAAAAAAAAAAAAAGAAAGAAAAATAAAATAGAAAAATAAAACCCAAAAACGTTTTGCCTGTCTAAAAAAGTGCATGTCCAAATTTATGGCCGCGGGGCCCTTTAAAAATATATATATCACTATTGAGTGTAACCATAATATTGAATTTATAAATTGCCCACTGCAGTTAGAGGGCTATCTCTTTAAGAGGTCATCCTTTCATAATAGGAACTTTAGAGATTCCACATTATTAGATATCATTGCGACTAAGTCCAAAATGGGTCAAACGACTTTTAAATGTGCTGCTGCTAGGGACTGGAATCTTTTACTAAGGGACATTCGTGAAATACAATCATTATCTAAGTTCAAGTCTAGTGTTTTTAAATATTTTCTTGAACATGATGAGTCTAGCCATTCATGTAGTTTAAGATAAGTATAGTATTTTGTTATTTAGTCTAGTTTTATATATATGTGTCTTAGATATATTTATATATATATATATATATTTTTATTATTATATAGATTTTTTAGATATTGTATTGTAGTTTAGACTTTAGATTTTATTATTATATATTTATTATGCTGATCACCAGTTAATACCAGCTAATCTTTTTAGATAGCTGATTGGTCTCATCAGTTGAAATAAAGTTTATTATTATTATTATTATTATTATTATTGGCAAGCCATAAGCGACTGTATATACATATTTATACATACATGCAAAAATGAGTTTTTTCATTTTTTTATGGTGTATAATTTACCTTTTTATCATTACTGTTTCATTAGAAACACCGACGCAGCTCACACTAGTTTTTAGCTAGTTATCTCTTCTTATGGCTATTCATATATGCATAGATATACTTTCTTGTCACCATCAATCAATGTATATCATGTTTCGGTCATCAAACTGAATTATTTTTCAAAAAAAAAAAAAAAAAAAAAAAGAAAAAAAAACAAACGTCAAAACGTTTTGCCTGTCCAAAAAAAATTCCTGTCCAAATCTATGGCCGGGCCCTTTAAAAATATATATATCACTATTGAGTGTATAGCCATAATATTGGCAAGCCATAAGCGACTGTATGTACATATTTATACATACATGCAAAACTGAGTTTTTTCATTTTTTTAACGGTGTAAGATTTACCCTTTTATCAATACTGAGCGCTGAGTACTTTGAGCAGCATCGTCTACCACCGTGTAAAAAATTCTTTGAAAACAATCGATTATCGGTTCAAAAATTTATAGTAACTTGAAACTGAAATAAATGGTAAGACTGTTTTTTACATATCGAGCATGTTAATCTACCAGCTTTGGCTATGATATCACAGCGCGTAACAGTCACAAACGGTGACTTAGTAAGAACTATGCTAGGTCGAAGCCCAAAGATCAAATTGGAATTTTATAGTAGTTAATTTTTAAGGAGGGAGGAAAACCGGAGAACCCGGAGAACACAGAAGAGAACCAACAGGCAATGTGTACACCGAGCTCGGGAGGTGACAGCGCATTAGCATCGCTTTCATAGGCCTCCCGTGCTCACCAGATCATATCGCCCAGCAAGCGTCTATGGTAAGTTATGAATTGTTGTACGTGTTGATTCTGTTAATGATTTGAACTGAAGTCTTTGAAATTCGCAGGACACGGTTTTTAATTTGTCTCTCGATCTCTTTTCTTCTATCTTTTGTCTATTTTATCTAAATTACATTAAGAGTTCAAGAAATTCACCTCCAGCGATAACTGAAACCCAATCCAATAGGTGGGACTAAAACCGATATGTTAACTAGCTTTCTGTCTCGTAAAAAAAAACCACACACACACACACACTTTAAATTAAAGTCTAATTGAAGTCTTTTGATTTCTTTTCTTCTTTCTCTTTCTATCTTTTGTCTATCTTATCTAAATTACATTTTTTGGACAAAAAGACTGATTCAGAAGAGCTGAGGAAATTCGCGATCGCCTTCCAGCAAAACAGGATAATTGAGATCCAATACAATATCGATTAAAACTGATACGTTCACTCTTTCTGTTTCTTCTTACAAAAAATGGCAAAACATTGACCAAGTTTAAATTGAAGTCTAAATTGTTCGTTCCGTGATTTTCTAGAACAACGCTTTCAAATCGTAAACATCAGGAGATTAAAGCCTTTGTGAGCCATCTGCTGTCTAGTCCTAGAACCTGACAACGTGGATCCTTAACAATGATATCTGATAAAAAGCAAACATACAAGTCGAACAAGTGTAATTAAAAAACTCTCTTTCGGTTTGCAGCAAATGGCAAGTTTGTTACACATTGAAATAATAATAATAATAATAATAATAATAATAATAATAATAATAATAATAATAATAATAATAATAATAATAATAATAAATATAAATAAAATAAATGAAAATTAACAGGGGATCCACAGAGTGGCTCTTCTTCCACTGGATTCCAATATGAAGAAACCGGAGAAAATATCTACTTAAAAGCAACACCGAGCCCGCGAATCCAAAGTTACGTATATTTCTAAACCGCTATTCATTATTCATTATTTTACTTTCATCCCCCAACTTAAACATTCAGTCAAGTCCTAAACTATAAACATATGTTTTGGGAATAAAAATATCCACAGATGTTAACGACAACAACTTACACCTTAAATTAAAATCCTAAACGGAAATATATCGCACGTCGCAAATTGTAAAAACAAAAAAAATAGGGTGGAGAGATGTAAAACCTTTTTTTTTTTAATGACAGGTATAAATTGCTTTTCCCAAATGATTAATTGTAGATAATTACTGAATAAGGCGTTGATTTGAACTCATAAACAGTCTTATGTGAGCAAACTTTGCCATTGACAAGTAATTTATATATGGAAACTATAATTCGGCATCAGTGAAATGCTGGAAATAATAACGGCTCGGAGTTGACCTGAAATGTCAAGGGTACGGCGCTGACCGTAATTTAGAATTCACTGGTTAGCTTTGTGGAGGGAGGAAATCCGAAGTACTCGAAAAAAACCCTCGAACACCTGGAGTTAAACAAAACAATTGCAAATTGTAAATGAATTGTTGAATAATGCGGTAACGTGAATATTGATATTTTTGCGTTTCGTGTCAGAATGTGAAATTAATATTAGAGGAAAGTTGGAAGTGCCAAAAATATGATGTTCCTGTAATAGAACTGTTATTATTGGCACTGAGTCTAGTAGTGTAAAAATTGGTGTAAAGCTCAATTTGAACTAAAAAAAGCCGGTTTGAATGTTTGTGTGGATATGATCTTCAAGTGAACGTGTGTGTCTTCTGTTGCCAAAATAATATTATACGTCTGCCGATATTTTACAGATGGTCAAGAGAGAGAGAGAGCGGAGAGAAATCCAAAATCAGTGAATCATAAATGAGTCATAAGTGTCGTAATGGATCACAAAGGATAGCCTAATTCTCTGGATGGTTTTGGAACACGCGCGAAAGATCATAACTAAGAAAAGATTGATAGCGAAACACCTGATAATAACGCCAGGTTCTTTCTTCTTAACTCACTGTATTTTCCCGTGCTGTGCTGTCCTTAATTGTTAGGGCCACGTGACCACGTGTAAGTCCCATGTTGATCGCTTAGACCAGCATTATAGCTATCGTTAATCAACCAAGAGTAACTCCTAGGGTTTCTTTGTTCAAATGTAAGCTTACTTTCTATGAGGTAATACATAATTGTCTTTAACTAATAAGACAAACCCCGTAGACTGCCCTGAACTAATTTGTTTGTTTACGAACCGATGCTAGTTTTCGTTCTGTTCAGATCGTTTTAATGTGGACACTCGAATCATGAACACTTCGAAATTTTTAGAGATTCAAGATTACTGATTTCCTGAACTTTCTGTTTCAAAACCTCTAAAATTAAGCACTGAGTTGAAATACACCGAGTGATCAAAATAAAACTTTTTCCAATCGATTGGCTCAATGGATGATTTACAATGATGCATTTTCAACAAAAGAAGTGACAAAAAACTCGAAGTGTTCACCGGGTTAAATTCGAGTGTCTTCAATGCAACTGCATGGAAAGATATTTGAAATGTTGGCCAAGAATAGTCATGCTTGAAGACGTTTGGGTTAATGGTCGTTGTTCCGCAATAACAGGATAACAGGATAGTTAGGATAACAGTTTCTTTGAAAGCCAACTACATATTTACATTACAAAGCAATGCTTTCTCCGGCTTCTAGAAACTAAATTTATTGTAGAGAATTTGCTCAAAAACATTTTCCTCAAACCTGCCTAAAATAAATAACGAATAGCTAAAGAAACCGCATAAACCTGTAAACAAATAAATAAATGATAATACACGGAAAGTTAGAATAATCAGGAATGAAGAATAATAGGAGACACAGAGAGAAAAGAAGGAAAAAACAAAAAGAAAAAAGAAAAAATAAAGAAAAAATAAAGAAAAAAAGAAAAAAAAAAGAAAAAAAGAAAAAAAGAAAAAAAAAGAAAAAAAAAGAAAAAAAAAGAAGAAAAAGAAAAAGAAAAGAAAAAGAAAGAAAGAAAGAAAAAAAGAAAAGAAAAGAAAATAAAGAAAAAAAAAAAAAAAAAAAAAAAGAAAAAAACAATGGACCCTACTCAAAAGTATCGTAGATACGAGGCTAACATGGAAATAAAAAAGAAATCCCTCTTTTTCTCGATGGAATGTGTGTGTGGCAATTCTTTTGTATTTCCATGTCATTAACCTCGCATTCAAGACACTTTTAAGAAGCGAACAACAAACAAGAAACAAACCAAAATTTTTAAAAACAAAAAGAGGGAAAAAATGAAATTAAAAAAATGAAAATGAAAAATGGAAAAAAAATGAAAAAATGAAAAACGATTTAGCTTCAAATATACAATTTGGCTTCCAACAGAACTATGGCATTTAGTTTTTTTTTCAAATTATCATACAGAGCGTTTTCACTCACGTCAGAAGACAACCATAAACAATAGAAACTTTCTGCACAGTATTTGCATAAAAATAGAGTTCAATTCCCGGAGGATAGAAAATGTATTGTTTTGGTACCCCATAATGCCGCTGTGAGGTCACGTGAAAACGCTCTATATTATCAGTAACGCATCTATTTTTCCTATTGAGGCCAGTATCTGGACTCAGAAAGCGAGAGTTGAAAAATAAATATGTAGGTATATACATCAATACGGTATATACATCAATAACGCATCATACATTAAGAAGGCATGATGTATACATCAATTTTGTAAATATCTGAGTAATAAAAGTTTTGGTTTTCCCCCAGAAATACTAAATTTTTGTTATTGGTTTGTGTGTTGTTTTTTTTTTTGTTTTTTGTTTTTGTTTTTGTTTTTTGTTTTGTTTTGTTTTTTTTTTTGTTGTTTTTTTTTTTGTTTTTTTTTGTTTTGTTGTTTTGTTTGTTTTGTTTTTTTTTTGTTTTTTTTGTTGACTAAAATTTTATCGCTGCCATATTGTTTTCATGCTTAGAAATCATTTCTTTTGCGCTTTGGATATTTTCTCAAGTAAAACCAGCGAAGTCCAAAATATAAAATCATATTCTTGGTTAAAAAGATTTGAATACAAAAGACGAAATAGGATTATTATTTGAGAAAGAGTGTTCTTGCCCACTCAAACTTTAGCTCCTTCAAGGATCCAATCAACTATCGCCTCCTTTCATCTCGGAAAATCCAACCCAAAGCTTCCTGGCTTTGTCGCTAGAATTCACAAATTTGAAAGCCCATTTACCCATTGCTCTTCCGGTATACAAAAACATTGAATGTTTAAAAAAGTTCTCAATTGTACAAATTAAGATTACTCTTCGATTCAGGGAGGTATTTCACCACCCTGCTCGAGGTTTTTCGTCAAGATCTACCATTTATTCGCAGCTACACCACTCGCAGTGCTGTCGAGATTCACTCAATTTAGTCATACGTTAGCTTCTCTGTTCCTTTAATATCTCATCTTTCCTTCCTATTAACCAATGGGTTTTCATTTCTTCCTTGAGTCCCTACGAATCAACGTAAATATAGTTAGGATTGGACTGGACTTGCATCATGTATGAGTAGAATTCGACATATTTCTCTCCCTTGATTAGAGGGATTTTCTGCGGTTTCTTCGGTTTTCCTCCCTACACAAAACCTATCAAGCTAAATTACACGTTGATCTGTGAGTTAACCGTGCCCCCCGGGGATGCCTGACTTTGATCAGCCTAGTGGTTGTTTCAGGGTTCGATCGCACAGCCCACAGATTGTTTTAAGGTTCGATCTGTGAGTTAGCTTTGCCTTCACTTAGATCAGCCCAGAGGTTGTTTCAGGGTTTCAATCTGAGGTGACGCAATTTTAGGTGTTTTCCGCACTGCAGCTTTCAGTACTAACCTTTAAGGGTATGTATCCCCGAAACTCTGTCTGAAATTCTGTGCCCTTGAGACAGGCGTCGCAGCTATCACTGATGTGAATTCTCATCGGCTGAAAACTGAACTAAATTAATAAATCTGCTTGGAAATTTGGTTTCTGAGCTAGTGATTTTTGTCAGAACGTGAAAAAGTTTCTAGTACTGGGCCGGGTTGTTCAAAGCTGGATTAGCGCTAATCCAGGATTAACTCTATAGGTCTTATTAAGAGTTAACCCAGGATTAGCACTAATCGGGCTTTGAACAACTGGGCCCTGAGATAGTCATGTAATACACCTTTTGCTGTTCATTAACCGCAAAGGAATATTCATTGAAGCAAAAAAGCATTGTCGTTAGAGCGAACAGGCATACAATAAGGCGAACGGAGTCTCAAGAGTGCGATGGAACTTTCATTAAGAAATTTAGCATTGAATTTGACAATCATGAATATGTTTGCGTGGGTTTATTAACGTTTTCAAAATTTTATTAGCGTTTTGGTGCAGATAATAAACCACAACACGCATTCAATACAGTGTTTTGGACATTGTGTTAGCCGTTACATATATTTGCACGAGAATGTATTCGTTCAAATCAAAATTGATGTTCTATAAGACTTTTTCTTAAATATTACAAGAAATTAAAAAAGGTAAGATTTTGTAAAAGTCACTTGGAGACTATGACGTCACGTGTACCCAAGAATTGTGACGCAGAAAAAGCAGTCACTTAAAACTGTGGCTTTTTGAATAATAAATGAATCCCCCACCCCCCCCCCCCCCCCCCCCTCTCTCTCTCTCTCTCTCTCTCTCTCTCCGCTCTCTGACTTGGAAATAAGGGGAAATCTTACTCAGTAATCAGACAGATATTTGAACAAAGTATCTATCACGTGACTTGATCACGTGCTATATTAATTACCAAGGATGTTGTTCGTAGTCTTGCAGCGATGTTTACAGTATCTCCGAATAAACAATATTGTGGCATCTTCTGTCCTACTATTCCAGCGGCTGTTGAGCCAGAATGCATGCCTGAACGGAAAGAAACAGTTTTTAAAAAATTAATTTCGATCTCATTCCTGACAGGAATTATTCATGTTATTTTATTATCGTTATTTTCTTAATTTTCGAAACTAAAAACAACGTGGGCTCATCACAGAACGCCTCTAAGGGATTGCGCTGTATATGCGCATACCCGGGGGATCTCAAGGTTAACTTTCCCATCGATTAGTATTTCCAATAAATATAATTCTTCGTACCGAAAGGCAAACCGCATGTGTCTTTTGTGACCAATGCTCTAAGGGATATGCGCATACCCGGGGGATCTCAAGGTTAACTTTCCCATCGATTAGTATTTCCAATAAATATAATTCTTCGTACCGAAAGGCAAACCGCATGTGTCTTTTGTGACCAATGCTCTAAGGGATATGCGCATACCCGGGGGATCTCAAGGTTAACTTTTCCATCGATTGGTATTTCCAATGAATATAATCCTTCGTACCGAAAAGCAAACCGCATGTGTTTTTTATGACTAATGCTTTGAACTTGGTAAACCGCAAACCACTTGGCTTAATAAGGGATGGACCATTAGATGATTGAGGGGGAGGTTTGCAAGAATTGATTTATGGGCATATCAGACACTTGAAACCTGTAATTCGAAGAAACTAATTACGACTCCAACAGGTCTACTATCGTCATCTCTCTTGAAGCACGATTATGGGCATATCAGACACTTGAAACCTGTAATTTGAAGAAACTAATTACGACTCCAACAGGTCTACTATCGTCATCTTTCTTGAATCACGATTGGCCGCCCTATTGGCTTATTCAGTGTACTCGCCACTCAACTCTCGGTGAACATTATTTTGTGTTTTTTCAATATTCTCTTTTCGTAATCAAAATAATTATATTTTCGAGGGCAATAAGTTAGATAGCTGAGAGGTTAATTATCTTACCCTCGTAAAATAAAGAATGAAATAAAATTAGTTTGTGTTTTTTCAGTATTCTCTTTTCGCAATCAAAATAATTATATTTTCGAGGGTAATAAGTTAGATAGCTTAGAGGTTAATTATTTTACCCTCGTAAAATAAAGATTTAAATAAAATACATAAAATAAATGCGCACGATATTTACTTTTTTCGTAACAACGCCTGCACGCAACTGTTTTTGTGTTTGCTCCGCGATATTTCTTTACCGAAAGGAGAGGTTGTAACTGCATGAAATTGTTTTGCCTAGGTTCGTCAGCTGAATCACAAGTTATCAATATAGATGAGAATATGTAGACCGCATAGCACTTATGAAATAAATGAGGATATAGAAATATAGATAAGTTATAGTGCTTAGGAACGAGGTTATTCCGGGCGAAAGCCCTTGGAATTATATTCGGAAAAATTAATTTCCGACCTCGAATCGAACCCACGACCTTCGGAATTGTACTACCGATGCTCTACCAGCTGGGCTAGAGGTCAGACTGAGCCGGGGTGAAATAGATGTTAGGTAGCGGTAATTGTGATGCAAAGATGAGAATATGTGGACCGCATAGCACTTATGAAACACATGAAGATATAGAAATATAGATAAGTTATCAATATAATTCTTTTGGCTGGTTGACAGCACATAGTGGTCAGTGTTTGGTGAAGATAATGAGATGCATAGACTTTTACCAGCTGATTATTAATACCAAGCAAAAAAGCCATGTTTAATGTTGAGTAGCGGATGTAATAATACTGGGAGGTTCTTATATAGCGCATTTATACATCGTCTCAATGCGATTTAGATTTATGACCAGTGGAGGACTTTACGGGCTGCATATTGATGGTTTTCACGGCGGCCATGTTGGAGGAACTTAACAAAAGAATTGTCAATGCATTTTTTTGTTATTTAATTTTCTTGGGAATGGCTGAAAACCAACAATTGGCGCTATTGGCAGCCGTGCAGCTTACAATCACGAGTGATTTGTTAGTACATTAGTGTAACGCACTCCTTTAACCAGTGATTATTGACTCTTAAAGAGGGACGGTTTTTTTCTAGCTTCCTCTTAGAATAATTACGTACCGATTGACAACGTTAAGGTGTGTTTAGTGATGTCTTTAAGAAACATCGTCATCGAATCCATCATTGCTAAAGCCATAGCCGCCATAGGCTCTGCGTGGCGCACCTTCCTAACAGGAGCCCCGCTGACCGCCATGTATACAGCATCCCCTAGGGTCTCAAACTGGAATAAAAGAACAAATTGTTAAGTCTATATCAGTTGAATAAAATTGTTAGTTATGTTCGCGGCGTACGAATTAAAACGATAGCAATTGCAACTTCAAACATTTTATCGATACCCTGAAACAAACTCCTGGACAATGAAAGTCATGGCACGGCTAACTCACAGATCGCACCCTGAAACAACCACTGGGTTGATCTAAGTCAGGTCACGGCTAACTCACAGATCAAACCCCGAAACAACCTCTGGGCTGATCAAAGCCAGTGATTGCACGGTTATAACTCACTGATCGAGCCCTGAAACGACCTTTGGGCTTATCGAAGCCAGGTAACGGCTAACTCACAGGTCGAACCCTGAAACAACCTCTGGGCTGATGTAAGTCAGGGCATGGCTAACTCACAGGTCGAACCCTGAAACAACCTCTGGGCTGATGTAAGTCAGGGCATGGCTAACTAACAGATCGAACCCTGAAACAAATTCTTGACTGATCAAAGTCAAGGCACGGCGGCTAACTCACAAAATTGGAATTCAGTATGTTAGGTTTTTCTGTGAGTTTTCATAATTTATATTGGGGGACTTACTTTATAGACATCATACTTTTCGCTGAGGTTATCAAAGGTAATAAACATCTTATTGACAATAGTGACAACTTCCATGGCATCCACACTAGAGCACAGCTTGATAAACCCATCCAGGTAGCTAAACAGGACAGTAACACTTTCAAAATACTGAAACAAAATACAACAAAATGATAAGAAAAAGACTCTTTGACTCTCAAACCACATTCTCATACTCATTAACAATTCATGAGTAAACCATCCAATCAATGGGTTATTTTTGGGTCACATGATGTTACTTGAAACCTGGTAAAGTGCTGTGAAAGGAATGCATTCAGTCTGGAGTAGCAGGAACAAAATTAATTCAGTCCTAGTAATTGGACCAAAATTAATTCAGTCCTAGGACTAAGCAATTAGTTAATTAATTCAGGACTGAATTAATTTTGTTCCAGTTACTCTAAGTCGAATAATTAATGAGATGAGAAGTCATTTCAAAGCCTCCAATATCGGACTGGACGGGATTTCAAGTCCGCGCAGTTAGAATTGCTTTGACTTGAAATCCCGTCCAGTCCTCATTGTCGGCTTTGAAATATTACTTAATGATTCTCCTGAAGCGTCACAAACAATGTTTTTTCCCTTCAGTATGCGTGACGTTTTCATATTTCAGATCACGTGTCATTCTTTTAAAAATAAGATTCTTTGTTTCAGTTGTATCCATATTTATGTTTCTTCTCATGTGCAACCGTTAAACAAAGAAATGATACTCTAGGGAATGACACGTGGTCTTGAGAGTAAGATCCTTTGTTTGAATTGCCTAGTGTATCCATATATATTCATATATCTTCATGTTTCTTCTCGTGCGCAACTGTTAAACAAAGAAATTATATTCTAGGGAATGACACCTGGTCTGAAATGGGGAAACCTGTAAGTTGCGCACAAGCTGATCGCCAGAAATCGTTTTTATTACCTCGCAAGTATTAATTGGTTTTGCACCATTTTTGAGTCGATCTGCCACAGGTCTTGGTAACATACTGTACAGAAGTTCGTCGCTTCGTTGTCTTTCCTCTTCAAGTTTTCTTAAGTTTTCTTCCAATTTTGCACTTTTGTCTATTAGCTGAAGGTAGAAATACATATATTAAGACATTAACATACACTTTTTGTAAACAGCGCACATGAACATTTGCGCTTTATAGAAATAAAGATAATCAATATTATATTATCTAGCTATGCAGAGCAAGAGGGATGGAAAGAATTTGAAGAGCGGTGCGCACTTTATTCTCCTCTCTCTATCAGTGCTCCTTTTTAAGGGTATTCAAAGCTCGATCTACCAGGGATAGAGAGAACTCGAAGAGAGGTGCGCACTTTATTTCCCTCTCTCTATCAGTGCTCCTTTTTAAGGGTATTCAAAGCTCGATCTACCAGGGATAGAGAGAACTCGAAGAGAGGTGCGCGCTTTATTCCCCTCTCTCCATCAGTGCTCCTTTTTAATCGAAGAGCAGTGAGCACTTTATTCCCCTGTCTCTATCATGCTTCATTTTAAGGGTTTGAAAGCTCGATCTACAAAGGATAGAAAGAACTTGAACAGCGGTGCACACTTTATCCCCCTCCCTCCGTCAGTGCTATCCTCTTTAGTTCCGACAACCTTCTTAAAAATAGGTGTAAGTACTATTCTTTTAAAATTGATAATACGATTCTTCTCTAGAGTAATAGCTAGTCCCTTTCGCAGTTCCCTGCGCCATTGCTACACGAACGGTGAGCTTGCAATGATAGAGAACTTTTTAACACCTTTAACCATTATGCACCCTGATGTCTCTGTCATTGCAAGCTCACTGTTCTTCTCGCTTCGATGCAAAGGCACGGCTACCTTTCAAGATGGCGCAGGGAATTGTGAAGGAGATTATTCTTTTACCTGATCACGCGCATACTCTAGTTGTGGTAATGGTTTGATACCAGATAACACCATCTCTTGAGATCTGTCATAAATACCCAGGTCACTCATGTAGAGACCTAACTCTACCATCTCGTCCAGGTCACTTATTCTGAAAAAAACAGGCAACACTATATGTAAAAGTTCTTTGACGAGTATAGAGGTTTTGCACCATTACGTGCCGGAGCCATAATCCAGCTTGGACTTCCTGTGGTTAGATGGTAAACGATAAAGTTCCTTTGCGCTTGGGAATTGAATTCTTTCTCATGTAAAACGATGGATAAATTGTATTGCCAGGGCTTCCATGGATAGCAGACCTTTTATTAGTTCTGAAGGGACTAACCCTGGCTTTATTTATTTTTAAATAAGGGTTTCATCCATTCATTCTATTAATAAAGAAATACGTAACGAAGAATGACATGCGAAATACTAAAAGAATTAAGAATAAATGAAATATGAAAGGGGACGAATGAATGAAGTGGGAAATGGAAAAATAGGATTTAAAGAAATAGATTAATAATATTGTATACGTACTTACAAAGGTGAACACACAAAAAGCACCTTCCCCCAGGAAGAGATGTATACGTACTTACAAAGGTGAACACACAAAAAGCACCTTCCCCCAGGAAGAGATGTATACGTACTTACAAAGGTGAACACACAAAAAGCACCTTCCCCCAGGAAGAGATGTATACGTACTTACAAAGGTGAACACACAAAAAGCACCTTCCCCCAGGAAGAGATATACTTCATTTCTCCCTTGAGGTGAAGACTGCGCTGTCGTTTGGCGCTCGTTTCGTCACCTTCTGTATCTGATGATCCAAGACTAGACTTGCTTGCTGTATGAAGATCCCATCTTGCCTTGCTTCTCCACAATCCTGTCTTATCATTCGATTTTAACAAACAATTAAAACCATTTTTTGTTTTTACAAGGTCCTTATTGGCCAAACCTTCATAACTTTTTCCAACTTCGTTTTGATTTTCGTCGTCTGTCGTCTCAGTGCCGGCACTTGTAAAACCATTCCACTTCTTCACACCATTACAGTGCACATTAACACCATTTAATGTGGCAGTTTTTGTCCGACAAGTTGAACCTTTATAATCACTATGGTAACCACTGTCGATGACGTCACAGTTGGGTTTCATGAAGGTACATTTGGGGTATTCTTTTAAGGATGGGCTTTGACATTCTTTGCAAAAAGTTGTTGATGATGCAGGTTTGGTTGGGATTTTGGAGATTAATTCGAAGACGACTGGATTCCTTTGTAGCTGTAAAATATGAAAACAATTTCCCAGTTATAAGTTATCAATTTTATTTTCCCCATAAAATATAAATAATAATAAGCATTAATGTCATTGTTATCTTTAATTACTCATCGACATCATCATAATCAACGTCATCAACGGTATCATCACCACCATCAGCATCATCATCATTACATCATCATCATATCCCCATCATCATCAACATCATCATCATATCCCAATCATCATCATCACCACCACCATCACCATCACCATCACCATCACCATCACCACCACCATCACCATCAGCATCACCATCACCATCACCATCACCATCACCACCACCATCACCATCATCACCATCATCACCACCACCAACATTGTCATCATTTTCAACATCATAACCATGACAATTAAGTCAATCTTCAAAATTTTCCCTTTGAATCTTATTTATGATTCTATTAATCTTAGTGAGTGACAACATTTCCATTTGGGATTAACGAGACAAGTTAATGAGGAATGCTTTGTTATTGTCAACCAACATGGTGGCTATGGTGTAACATGCACCCCAAGAATAAAAGCTATTCGTTGTATTCTTTGTATGGCAACCGCATTTCCTAAATTTCAGAACAGGTTTTCTCAACCAAAATTCAATCATTCTATGACCCCAAACCAACAGAAATGCTTCGTTATCGTCAACCAAGATGGCGGCTATCACGTTACATGCACCCAAAGAATAAAAGCTATTCGTTGTATTCTTTGTATGGCAACCGCATTTCCTAAATTTCAGAACAGGTTTTCTCAACCAAAATTCAATCATTCTATGACCCCAAACCAACAGAAATGCTTCGTTATCGTCAACCAAGATGGCGTCTATGACGTAACATGCACCCCAAGAATAAAGAATATTCCTTGTGTTGCTGTGACCGCTTTTCCTCAATTTCAGAAAGCGGAAATTCAATCCTAATATCACAAACCAACCGCTGTTTGAAGACACCGCCTTGGTTACTGTGTTTGAGCTAAGCGGCAGAGATCAATTTTCTGCAGCTGTAACAACATTAGGATAAATATTGATTTTTTAATGAAAATGCCAAGCCAAAACAAATTTTGTACATCATGCATGATCTACTCTTTACTCATGCTTTTGTTCACATGTTCTTTTGTTTTTACCGTCGGAAATTACCCATAGGTACATATTCAAAACATAGATAGACAAGCATTAATATAATGTGAATGTTTCATGTGGTTTTTAAAAAGCTTTCTTACGAATAACTATTGCAGCTATTTTCGAAAAGGTTTTCAATGGTTGGTTATGAATACTGTGAAAACTGCATATTGTATAAAGCAAGCCATAACGTTAACTGCAGTAAATAAAGGCAAAGTAAAATCAAATAATCTTAGGTTTGGCATCCCTCAAATAAAGCGCAACCCAAAATCAAAATAAACATGCCTTGTTTCTTTCATTTGATTGGTTGAGAGTTTGTATATTAATTAGGGGGCGGTAGGAAAAATGGAGGGGGTTCATTGCAGGCCCTCCCTCTTCTTCCTTCCTCTCCCCAGTCCCCCTCCTCTTCCTCTCCCCAGTCCCCAATACCCTTCCCTTTGGGCCGCTACGCAGGTTAAAAGAGGTCTATTTAATTTAGTTAATCTATCAAGCGTGACACTCCCAATCTCAATCACTTCGGCTATCACAAACAAATATCAGCCCACATCATTCTTCATAACTTTGAATAAATCATGCAGTCCCCACACTTACGTTTTCCCATGTGAATTCAACCTTTGGTCTTCTAAGAGCAAACACCTCACATACATCCATTCCAAGTACAGAGTCTCCAAGTATGGTTAAAATATACGAACCCGCCATGCTTATCTTCATATTACGAGAAATAACAAAACCAAACGGGAAAATCTCGAAGAAAGTATCCAGAGAGAGCCATTTGGGAATAGTCTTCCCAGGAGGGGACAGTGCTTTAGGAATAAAAGGCTTCGATGACTGGTTGTCGAAATTTAAACGATAGATAACATGTGAGTTGTGCGCTGTTTGTTGATGTCCAATTACTGTTATCTCAATTTCCATTGGGAAAAACTCGCGAACGACTTGTTCTATTTGGCCAATGACATAGTATTTAAATCCTTTCCGCTTTGATAAATAATGAAGTGATAGTCCTGAACTCGTTTCATCCTCACAGTAAAAACTAGGAGACTCCATTTTCGGGTACCCAAACCTCATCTGTTCGTGTATGTTGTCGATGCTGTTTAAGAAAGCCCCAAGATTTCTTCCAGTCACTCGCACAATGCGGTCATAGCCATAATTGGAGAAAAATTTCACGAAGCAGTTTCCGAAAAATTTCATGAAATCCTTCTTCTTCCATCCGTTTTGTTTTCCGACGACTTCAACAGCGCCATCAGCGAGTTTGAGGAATAAATCATCACTGTAACGATGATGCGTGACAAAAACTCGATTCTCGACACCTGCTAAAGAACGGATCTTATTCCAAACCTCTTCACCGTAGATTTCTTTTAAGTAATGCTGGATGCTTTCAAGTAGCATGCCATACATCGTGGCTTCAATAAACCCTCGGTCAGGTCGCCATGTTTAAACGTGTACTTCGACTCATTATAAGAAACATCTTTTCGCTACAGGTCGTTTCCTTCTAGTGAAGACGATGACAACCACATCTAATGAAATAATAAATCACACACTTACCCGTTAGCACGCGTTCAAGTATGACACGGTTATAAGTTTTTCTACGCGTTTGTAATTTTAACTAATTCTAATTTCTAAATCGTGCACCAGTATAAGTGAGACATGTCGTGTTAAACCGACAGTAATTCGTTAAAATTAAATATTGCAATTCAAAATAATAAAACTGTCGGTTGGATAAAATAAAATAACACGAGATGAACAAACGCGATAAAAAAATAACAAATCACAAGCTATATTGAACGAATCACTGGAATAATTGGCCGATTCCGTGTTCGACTACATGTTAGTATAAATAAATAAATATCAAGGCTTCAGTACAAGTTAAAATAAGTGGCTCTTCTCTCAAAGAATCCAATTATAATCTAGTAAAATGGGATTAGAATTTGATGGACGAAACTTGAAAACCTGAAGAAAACCCTTGAAGAATCAGATATCGTCAACGTAACCGCTATATTACAATGAACGAGTTAATATGAACGCCCTAAATCTATATAAAATTATATTACGTTCGAGAATATTTTTCAATATCACAAAATTGATGAATTGATATATAGGCTGACTTAGTGAGGATTGGCTTGATGCTTAACATGATCAAGGAAAAAAATATTTTAATTTTCATTTCCCTTAACATTAGTCACTCTTTCGTTTATTTATTCATTCATAAAGTTTCACTCATTCGTTCACTCATTCGTCCATTCATTTGTTTATTTGTTCGTTCGTTAATTTGTTTGTTCATTCATTCGGTCGTTCATTCGTTCATTCGTTCATTCGTTCATTGATTCATTCATTCTTTCATTCATTCACTTCTTTCTTCTTTATTCCTTCTCCCCTATTGTTTCCTACTAAACGCTATAAAAATGCAAAATATTTTTTATGCCATTAGCTCAATCTCTTCATCATCTTTATTGAGTCGGTAAAGCCTTAAGGCATCACACCAACTGTATAATAAGCTATATATAGTAATAAAAAAAACTATAAACCCCACCAAACCATACCAAACCGACTGAAGCATCCCACCAATATTAAGGTGTATGCTGCGGCCGGAGACAATCACCCGGAGGCAATTGAGTGCGCCTTCGACACCTGTTGTCTAATTAAAAGATAAGTAAATAATATCTAAAATGGAAATATTTTACAATTTCATCCTAAAACTTATCTATAGAAGGGATCAGAGCTATATTTGAAGGAAGAATGTTCCAGTCTCGGATAGTTCTTACGAGAAAAAAAAAAATCAAATGTCTTCAATTATAATTTCATCTCTTCAATGCATTTGTAATCCCTTCCAAGGCCGGGTAGGGTGTGTTTTGCATGTGTGTGTTGTGCGTGTGCAATATCACTTGCAGAGGTGGATCCAGGGGTGGTAAAAGGGGTGAGTAGTCACCCCCCTTTTGCTTAAAGTGCCTATCACCCTTCTGACAATATTCTCAGTATTGATTCTACATGGGGTAAGATGTTGAATAACCCGAAAAAATTACATAGTTTGAGTGCGGCTTCTTGAAGTTATGAAGGTTTTTCCATGTCATATGCTAATGCTGTGACGTATGAGGAGGCATTTATGGTTATTTGTTGTTCCTCGTAATTCGGAACACCGGCTTCTATGGGAAAACTAGCTTGCAATCATTTCTATAAGAGCAATGGGCAAAACAATCATGACGTATTTCAAATTGAATTTATCTGTACCAGTAGTGTTTTGTATATTAAATGATTACTCCTCATACATCACAGTATTAGCATATGACATGGAAAAACCTTCATAACTTCAAGAAGCCGCACTCAAACTATGTAATTTTTTCGGGTTATTCAACATCTTACCCCATGTAGAATCAGTACTGAGAATATTGTCAGAAGGGTGATAGGCACTTTAAATTTCTCAGTATGTGATAGACTGTTGTTACTGTAGTCTGGGAATGAGGAACGGCGCAAAACAGCTAAACGCCCTGTGATTAGCTAAAACAAAATTCATCACTCAGCTGGATCACTCCACAGTTCCTTCCATCCATTTCACTGAATATTCCATCTTTATTTTTAGTGTGGTTTATACATACTGTAACATTTTTATCTATTGTTTTATTTTTCATTGTATTTTGGATTAATCAATGAACAAATGTTGCCCCTTCGACCTTTTTTTTTTTTTTTTTTGTTTTTGAAATAGCCATGCCGTTGGTCAAATTGTACTCGTGCAAGGTAGCACGCTTCATAGGAAGAACACATTTTGTTGTTTAATATGAAAAGCCAGTTAAAAATAGTCCCGCCAAGAGAGGTTAAAGATACTATCATATGTTATGTTAAGCTTGTAAGTTTTGTTAATTGCATAATTTTCCTTTTTAAAGGAGAAATAAAAATAAAGATAAAAATAAAATAAATAAATAAAATAAATAAAAAAAGACAGAGCGCTGAAAACTCTATTCCCAAGATTGTGAACGCTTTTTGTCATGGACGTCTTTTTTTTGATTTAGTCACTAAACGTTTAGAAAATATAAATAATTCAACTTTCACGACTGTTTGTTTTGATCATATCTTCATCTTGATAACAACGTACTTTCTCGAGTGTTACAAGGTAAAAGAAAACTGAATAAGCTTGAGGGGGAATTCAGAAAAGGGTCAAATAGTGAGGTCAAATGCTACGAGTGTCAAATTAAACGAATATTGATCAACCTTTCTTTTTTAATTTTTTTTCTTTTTCTTTTTCTTTTTTTTTTTTTTTTTTATATCTTAGGCCGCTTTCTCAGATTGGTAGACCTTTCTCAAATGTATCAAATATATCTGGGTTCCTTCACTACTACAATAATGAATTTAATAGTAATGAATAATATGATAATAATAATGAATTTGATTTATTACGGACTCATTTACTTGTGGTTGGTCTCATTTGCAGGGCCTCTATGGATCATCAGCTTCGTGGTTGAATTTCCTACCCTGTTTAAATAAGGTCTTCTATTCTATTCTTTTTTTTCTTTTTTTTTTTTTTTTTATGGGTTTTTTTTAATGTTTTTTCTTTTTTTCTTTTTTTTTTCTTTTTTTTTTTTCACAATCGATCACCAAAAGGTATTTAAAAAAAACGAATGCACGACTTCAACAAAGCATGTAATTAACAGAACACTTTCAAATTCCCCTGACCTTCACTGGAACGCATGAATACTTTATACAAGGCTGACCCTAGCTGAGCAACAGAGAATTAGAAACTGGAGAATCAGAGGTAGCAGCCTTCAAATTCTATCGATACCCTGAAACATACTCTAGGCTGATCATAGTAAGGGCACGGTTAATAGCCCAGAGATCGAACAACATGTCACATGTCCAAGACACGATGAAGAAGCAGCGATCAAAAAAGAAAATATATTCTTTGTGCAAAAGAATAAGTTTATAATTATTACGTAATTATTTTTTCGATCTACTTAAAGATGAAGGGACATCGGACATTCAAACGTTTTCGGTGTCATAAAAATTTTTTTGGGAAAAGCCGGCTTATCCATTGAAGGAGAAAACGTATGTCATCCCGCCCCCACCCCTCCTCCCCTCGTATTCCTACTGTTCACAAAGCCATTATGTGTCTGTTTCTGTGTGTGGCAACATTATGCCCTTGATTGTAACTCTGGATGTATCTATGAAGAGTACTGTCAGTTTTTAAAGTGTTCAAGTGCCATTGAGGTAATGCAAGCAAGTGGTTACAAAAAGGCACAAGAGATTGACTGAAGTGTGTGTATTTTCTCGACAAAGGTTCTTAAACACTTATGGCGAATGAAACGTTTTGGCTCGACAAAGGTTCTTAAACACTTATGGCGAATGAAACTTAACTAAAGGCAAGAAACAATTAGAGAGAAAACGTTCGCCTCCATTAAATATATATATATATAGATACACACTGAATTCCTAGATAATAAATTAAGGATACACCTAATTGCGATAACGTCGTCAAATGAAATTAGCAAGATACTAAATTATCAAGTAGGAATTTATTAACTTGATACGAATAAAAATGAAAAACAAGGGCACGACTAACTCATAGATTGAATTAGAATATTCTAGTGGTAGGTTTTGCGGCGGGAGGAAAACCTTAAAACTTTGAAAAAACACTCGAAGCACAGGAGAGGCCTAACAAACTGTAATAGCACAGGCAGCCCAATCTCGGTTTTTGTCTGTAAATATATATCTGTGTGCATAAATTCGATATTTATGACGGAATCATTTTTTTGTAATAAAATCGTTCAGTAGACTTGTATGGAACTGCTATTCTATTTCAATTGTTATTTGTACGAAAAAAGCCTTTTTTCTTACCTCATATCACTCCTCGTAAGAAGATTTGTCCAGATATCCTCGATGATATAGAACTTGAAGCGATACGATTTTACCTCCAAGGAAACACTGAGCTAAACTGAGATACACTGAGTGGGATTTAAGCTTTGAGGCCAATGATTCAGGAACACCTTGACTTGGACTATTAGATATTTAATATTATAGTAACAGTTGCTCTAACTAATTGGTTAACCATCTTAACTAATTGATCCCAAGCTAGGCTATCCACGGGATTCAACTTTATATTAGTATAGATTTCTATTAAAGGGCGACCGCCGTAAACTCAAAAAATATGTCAGTATGTGTTATGTCTAAAGAAAAAACGATTCAACCTTTTTATAATCTATGAATATATGACACTCACGTATTGTGGATCTTGTTGTACGAGGGTGGCACTTGTGGTTAACAAACCTGCGGCCCTCATTCCGTGATCGAATTGGAATTTAGGACTGAGTTTATTATATTATTGTGAGTGGAGGAAATCCAGAGAACCAGAAGAAAATGTGAAACCCTTTAAGACCTTACAATGAAATAAAGGTTCAAGTTATGGAAATTAATTTTCTTGTTTAAGTAACTCGAAAGATATCCTGATTATTTCCGGCATTGTAAAGTGGATGATTGTCCAGATACTAAACGGTGTGCTTGGGTTGTTTATTCTGATAAAGTATTTATAAAAAGCACTTTGCTACTTGATGAAAGCACAGCGTTTTCAAACGATGCAGCACGTACCAAAAAAAAAAAACACATCTAGAACTATTTGTTTTTCAATGTCTTGAGGACGTTCATGGGAAAACGATCCCATCGTCAGATTTTTTTTTTAAATTTTGCATGATGAAAGTATATCATTCTAAGAATAAAATAAGAAAATGAAATGGGCAAAATGGGGGTTTTAGCCGAGCTACAAGAGATTAAAGAAGTTTTGATATTTTTGCTAATCGAAACATTGGAATGACGTCATTACCGGATGACAACGCGTGCTCTAAATTCATGCGTAGAAAGGATGCGCGCGATCGAGCAATGCCCAAGAGCGTCCATATAAGTCTTTTACCGATAAACGACTAACGCAACGGCTCAAGGTGATTAACTTTTGTATCTAATGAGGCCTCAAAACAAAAGGTTTGGTTCTGGTTTGTTATCATGTCAACCATTAAGTCAGCCACCACGTTTCTTATCCTTTTATTCTCAAGAATAGAAAAGCCTTTTGTATTTAATTTAACAATTGTGTGTTCTTGCCGCTCTAATGTTTCGCTCTAGGCTGCTATTTGCCTCTGTACGCGATTTGGAGCTGATACGACGAGCATTTTAAAGCCTTTTTATGGGCATACCAATGTAAATAGTGTGATGTCCGCTCAGTAGAAGTACCACAGTACTTTACTTTAAAAACGCCATCCGCAAGTGTAGGCTATATAATATCTATGACACAAACTGCGTCATAAAGTATTTGAAGTACATTGCAGCCAAGATGGCGGACAACAATCATGTGACTTTCTATTCTTCGTTTGCACGTTACGTCATCGCGGCTATGTTGGTACCATTTAACAAAAGATTTCTCATTAGCATCCATTGTTAACGGTACCACAATGGCCGCCATGTTTTTGTCTTTGAACTCTATTGGGAATGCTTGCAACCCATCAATTACTTATTATAGCTATGATATAAAAAATATCAATATCAAGTTTCCTAGAGCTCTTCAAAGCCTGTGAAGAATGTCCAGGAAATTTCCAGGAAATACACTGGGTCAACAACCAATTGTTTTTTTTTTTAATCATCTTCTCTCTCCTAGGCAAATAAAATATAAAATAAAAAGAAGCGATATAATTTACACCTTCCTATCCTAGTAGGTGTCCAGTGCATGGTTTAATTAGTTTTCATTCGTTAAAGCTGGAAACTCTTGCAAAGGAAGAAATAAATTATGTATTTTAAAGCGAGCGATAGAAAATTGAAACATTATTACAAAATATTTTTTTAAGAAATTGAAACGTAAATGTTCTTAAATGCAAAATGAGACCTCTGATTATTCATCAACGAGCTACAAACAGTTCGAGGGCATGGTCACTCACAAATTGAACCCTGAAACAATCTCTGGGCTGATCAAAATCAGAACACGGCTAACTCACAGATCAAGCCCTGAAACAACCTCCTTGCTGCATGATCAAAGTCAGAGCATGACTAACTCACAGATCAAGCCCTGAAACAACCTCTGGGCTGATCAAAGTCAGGGCACGGCTAACTCACAGATCAAACCCTGAAACAACCTCTGGGCTGATGTAAGTCAGGGCACGGCTAACTCACAGATAGAACCCTGAAACAACCTCTGGGCTGATCAAACCCTGTATTAAACATTACTTGGCTGATAAGTCAGGACTGAACTCTTATGAAGTACTCACCCCGTCAGTTGAAAATGTCCAGAATTCAGTGTTATCAGTGTTCCTGCTGCGTCTTGAAATAATAAGTGTGCAACTGAGTGAAAAAGTCAAATGGAAACGTGAAATAATCTATTTTTTCCAAAAAAAACTCTCACAAGGTAAGTTCAGAGTGCGCCATAATAATTATTTAACGAGTTCGAACGAAATGATCGATGCTTTTGTAAAGTGTTAGCCTGAGATAGATAGACAGTCAGTTTATCATTCTGCTATACTTCCACGGAAAATATATTCGTTATTTCCCTAGCGTATGTTCGTGTAAACAAACCGAGACAACGGAAAATAATTAACTGTAGCAAACAGATAATAACGAGGTTAATAAACCGTTTAGAAACTTGACCAATTTCCGCAAATATGCAATTTCAATCATCCAATTAGGGTAAAGACTAAATATAGAAACCGTTCTTAACATGGTTCATGATTAACTAAGAGAATATGTTTAATGAAAATAATATTTAAGAAATATAGGACGTGCGCGCATGTCTCTGTACCGTGATAAAAACACGCTGGGAGCTTTGGAGTACGATATCGATACGAGAAAAGCAAGCTTAGTAACAAAGGCGTAGCCAATTGCTTCTCTTACTTGAGTGATCTACAGATTTCAGAGTGTTTATATCTAAGTACAGAGACATATTGCTTTCATAGAATATCTCATGAACGATTTTGTGCGAGCGTGTCTCTGTCCTCTGATACATGTACTTTAGAAAACCAATCAGCACGCGCGTTATATTTCAAATATTTTATACACGAATATATATACTTATTTCAATAAAGTTAGTCACCAAAAACCTAGAAAGCAGTGATCGCTGAGAATCATGGGAAATATTTCATATCCAACAAGTAAAGGTTTCGACACAAACTGCAGCAGTTGAGGATGCTCAGAGGAGGTGAGGCTGAAACTGGTAGAAGATCTCAAGCCCATCAACAGTTATATCAAGCGGTTAAAACATGTAAAATGTATCTACCCATAATCCTTGTCGGTCTCAGCTTTGTAGCTTTTGACAGGTGACTAACTATGTTGAAATAAGTGTATATGATGCCAAGGATATGATCATATAAAAACATCGCTCCAACCATAGTTCTATGCTCCAACAAACCCGGAACAATCTCCAATATACTGTTGAGCAAACAAACTTTCTACAACCTGTTTCGAGAGATCGTAATAAAACTGCATTTCGTAACAGACTGGTTACACATCGTTTCATTCAGTTCTTTACAAGTAGCTCAAGTATCACCAGTTTAAATAAACGAAAAACAAAAAGTTTGCTCTCCAGTACAGACACGTGACTGTTAACTGCAAAGGGCCTGTTATCGGGCATACGCTTAGAATATTTATCGATCGAAGCTAAACCTAATAGACCTTTAATTCCGTCGAATTCGGGATATATTCTTAATTTAGGTGCGACATGCATCGACAAACCAAAACTAGTATTGATAGTTTGTAAACCTTCCTAAAAAAAGTCAACTGTCAAAAACATAACAGACATGTTGGTGGTATAACAAGGGATGCTAATTAGCAATTATTCACCGAAGGCGAAGTGAATATCGGGGAATATTACCGAGACGCGAGTCTTCGAGCGGCGAGGTAAATATTCCCCGATATTCACTTCGCCTTCGGCGAATAATTGTTTTAGCATATACCAATTTCTGTACAGAGTAGCTTATTTTTATATTCAATAATTCAAATAAAAAGTAACAAACAGAAACTTTTAGTTTGCGTGACAAATTCACAGAAAACTTTTAGCAAATTTTTTTAGGCCATACTTCTTTGCCTTTTTAGTATTGATAGGAATGGCATTTACTTTCATTTTTTCAATTTCCTGCAAAACGATCGTCGGCAGATGCCATTTTGATGCCGACTCAATATTCCGAGATTCAGAGGTGAATATCGTACAATATTCACCTCCAATTAACCAATGAGCGCGCGCGTTCTTAGGAAGTACACAAGTTGGAAACGAAAAATGTATTGGCTGTCTCCTCCTCTCTTTTCCCTTGTGCCCTCACGTCCAGAAAAGTAAACTGGTTACGCTGCTCTAGAGCTAAAATTGTCGAGCTAGAAAATGTTCAAGGATTGGATAATTGTGCATTAGTTGCTGAGAAAAATATAATCCTCTGTGAGAAACCATTAGAATGGAAGCCAAATATATATGATATATAGTTTATGTGTGCATGCATAAGTTCAAAATTATATACGCTTTTATATCAGTCTCTTCTCTCCTCTCCTCTCCTCTCCTCTCCTTTTGTTTTCCTATCTAGTTATCGTTACTAGTGTATATAGCTAAAATTAATAGTAGAATTAAGAAACAACAAAAAATCTTAGCCCTTAGCTTTCCCGATACTTTTCTGACATGGAACTGACTTGGACAAGATCGAAGTTAGCCTCAATATTAATGATAAGCCCAATTTCATCAAGGTCTAGCTACATCATATCATCCTTCAATAATGTTTTAGTCAAAAGAAATCGTCCCTGGTTCACGAAAGTCGTGACACTTAACACTATACAGGGGCTAACGAACGTTTGGCTCTCATACATAATCAACTTACACGTGCTTTTTGCGTAGAAACGTTTGGGGAACTAGAAAATGTTATACCTCCTTTATCACCCAAAAGTACGTTACAGCCCAACACTACTCAAGAGCCAAATCCGTAGACATCGCTCATTGCTTGCTCGGTGACGGTGATTTCAGTAACTATGAGTGAAAACATTGAAAAATATTAACATCAATTTTTTGTTTTTTTAATAGGCATATATTAAAACAGGGCTTCATTTTACATAACAGGAAGTCGTTGGCAAATCACCCTCAAGGGATGACGGTGATTGCTGTAAATATGGTTGAAAAAATTGAGTAAATTGAATAAATTAGGGCTGAATATTTAACAACCAATTCAGGTTGTATCGTCGTGTACGGGAATTGTCAGGGGAATTCTATTCAAATTCAAATTTCAAGTAATCGGCTAGTAATCGTACCCTACGATAGCATAAATTAAACTATAATAAATATTTATGTGCTCGCGCTGATGATACATCGTTTAAATATGACTAAAAAATGAGACCACCCAACCGAATTCACTTCGTGGTCTAGGGGTTAGGTTTAGGGTTAGGGTTGGGGTTGGCATTGTAGTAGTTCTTTGGTGCCGAAGGTACCGAGTCCGATTCTTGGTGTCTTCACTTGATTTTTTTTCTAAGTGAGGAGAACCAAAATTTCTAAGTCCCACTCGTGTGTTCGGAAACCTATGACGTACTTCGTTAATCCGTACACGACGATAGTACCCCAATTCATGCTCTTTCTCATGCTCTTAACCCAGGCTCGTTTTATATTCATATTATTGGAAGTCGTTTGGAAATCACCCCCGATTAGGGAATGACGGTGATAGTCAATAAATATGGGGGAGGGGGAATTAACACTGGATCATACTTTATCGGTGAATAAAAAAAGACAGACAAATATAAAAACCAGTTTCATTTTACGTTATACTACGGGAAGTCGTTGGGAAATCACCATTACTACGAGGGACTCTTAAGGTGCTGACACACGGTGCAACATTGCGCGCAAAATTGCACGCAACATTGCAAGCAACAAATTTGAATCGGGGTGACACGCATTGCAACAAAATCATGCAACATCACTTGTGTCAGCCTGCTATGCTAAGATATTTGGTCAGCAGCTATAAATTTGGTGCAAGCTGATTGGCTGGAAATTTCAAAATGTTACAGGTAATGTTGCAGCCATGTTCACACGATAAAATTTGTTGCTCGCAAGAGTAGAGCGCGATTCAACTTCAGATTTGTTGCATGCAACAAGTTTCAGGGGTAGACACACGCTGCAACAGACCTGTTGCATGCAATGTTGCACCGAGTGTCAGCACCTTTAGAGCGGTTTTGGTATGAGTGGGAAAACTTACGTTACTGACTACAAATTTGCCGTATCGTTTCTCACTCATACGAAAACCGCTCCAAGGCTACTGTATACGATAGATACACTCTATCCTCGCATTCGGGACAAAACTCTCGACTCACAAGTTATTGGTTTTCAAGAAAGGCCGGAGGAAAACTGGAGCACCCGAAGCAAAACCCTCGTGGCAAGGGAGAGAACAACACATCAAACAAAAAAACTTCGTCGATAGGAATCGAACGTAGGACTCACAATGGTGAAAGGCAAACGTTTAAGGTGTCAGGACGGGATTTGCAGTGGTCCCCTATAGACTCCTTTACGCGCTATTTCAAATTTTCTCTACCTTTTACAATTATATTTTGCCGTGGGAATAAACATTTTCTGTGACTGAATAAGCAAATAAACGTAGTTTTCGAAGATCCATTTAGAAATTGTTTGTTTTCTAAATATTTTTTTTTTGAAAACTAGGTTTATTTAATTCCGTGCACAATTTGAGGTAACATGCAAAGGGGGGGGGGGGGTCCAAATTCCCTACAAATACCTTAAAACTGGCCACGCTATCGTTAATGCCGTTCTACTCTAGACGTGAACACTCAAGTTTATTTTATTTAATTTTCATTTGTGTAAATATACTTTTATTTTTTCTTTAACTCTCTTTCACCATTTCATCTCCTTGAATAGCTTTTATAGACTTTCAATACATGTAACTCAAACTCCATTATTCTATTTTTTCTTTCTCCTTCATCATTTCATCTCCTTGAATAGCTTTTATAGACTTTCAATACATGTATCTCGAATTCTATTGTTTTGGATTCGTAATCTGATTGGTTGTCAAACTCGAGTGTTTACGGGGTTAGAGTAGAACGACAGTAATAGCCAAGTAATAGAGTGCACGCACTAAACCGTGAACATTAAATAGTACTAATTAGTACTATTTTATACAGAATCCTTGGTTTTCTATTGTTTAGTTATCACTATTTAGTGCTAAAAATTAGTATTTGTTTCACGGATTTAGTGTGAGCACTCTATTACACATAAATCATTCTAGTAACCAGGAGCTAAAAGCTATTTAATAGTTTTACTAGTAAACAGGAAACATGTTACTATATCATTTCCTAACAGTTCCTTGATTGGCCAAAAGCCACTGAAATACTTAAAACTATCATGCTAAAACTCGAATTGAAGGTTCAACGTCACGTGATAGGATTTGAGGCCGAATTTGATTGGTCGGTGGAAAGACTCGGTTGGTGAGGATGTTTTTTGATAAATGATCGCTAAGTCGAGTTATCATTTACTTTGAGTACAAAATTAAACAAATCCTAGTATTATAAAGATACAGGCTTTTAGACTGTTTGTCTAGAATATTGAGGATTAAAAGATTATTCAGGAAAATTTAAAGGAAAATGCAATGGTTTCCTTTTAGTACAAAAGCTTTTTTTTCCGAAACGTGTTTTTTTCTCTCATTCGTTGTTTAAATACTTTAAGGCCTAGGGCAAAAGTCGAACTTTCCATGCACCGAACTTAATTTCATCAAAGAATGCCGCCTCATTATCACCTGATATCCATTGTTTTTAATGAGTTCGATGCATGGAAAGTTCGACGTTTGCCCTAGACCTAAGTTTTCAACAGACAGACTTCTGGCAAAAACCGAGTGTTTTGGTTTCAGGGAAAAAAAATTCTAAAATGCCTCTAAAACAGAAGCAAACTCAGTGAAAATATGTTCCCATTAGTTGAACAGGATTACTTCGTGAGTTTCTGTGGTCTAGACAAGCAAGAGTTAAAGTGCCTATCACCCTTCTGACAATATTCTCAGTATTGATTCTACATGGGGTAAGATGTTGAATAACCCGAAAAAATTACATAGTTTGAGTGCGGCTTCTTGAAGTTATGAAGGTTTTTCCATGTCATATGCTAATGCTGTGACGTATGGGGAGTAATCATTTAATATACAAAACACTACTGGTACAGATAAATTCAATTTGAAATACGTCATTGTTTTCCCCATTGCTCTTATAGAAATGATTGCAAGTTAGTTTTCCCATAGAAGCCGGTGTTTCGAATTACGAGGAACAACAAATAACCATAAATGCCTCATATGACATGGAAAAACCTTCATAACTTCAAGAAGCAGCACTCAAACTATGTAATTTTTTCGGGTTATTCAACATCTTACCCCATGTAGAATCAATACTGAGAATATTGTCAGAAGGGTGATAGGCACCTTAATATGTAGTCTCCAACTACGTAAATGGTCGAGCTTTCAAACACATTATCACTCCAACATGTGTATTTAATTCTAGTTGACGAATATTTCCACGATTATACAGAAGATTGCACGATTCGCTACCATCAGAAAAAATCTGTTAACATTTGGTCAGCTACGATTTCAAACTCACGACCCCTCATGTGAGCCCATACAAATTATGTCTCAAAAACACGGTTTTTGGATCTTTTCTCAAAATAATGACTATCTAGACAAAAAAAGAAGTGGATTCAGTTAATTCAACTATTCACGGACTGTATTATATGGTTTAGATTGAATTCTATTGAAAAAAAACACTGTACTTTTGAGTTGAATGTACGCTATTGGACGTATTTTACAAGAGAAAATGCATGACATAACCAAGCTAGAAAATCGTCTCTCCTTGAAATAAAACAGAACCTGTCAAAAAAACAGAAGTGGATTTGAAAACCCCGGGCTTTCCTTGATATTTTGGTATATAATTCATAGGAATTTACTAAAATTTAAAACCGTATTTTTGCTGATTTTATAAGCTCATACTATCTGTTGGCCTATACATTCGCCTCTTATGGTTTCTGAGGTTTCGTAGCCTCGAAAACACGCTAACTACTAGTTAGCACAAAAAAAAAAAACCAGAAGATTTACGGGTTATTTAGGATGTTTTGTCACGCAGTTTACTTGTGCTATATAACTTTACTTTTAAGAACGTAACAACCTTTTGGTTTGGAAAGAGAGAAAAAAGAACGAAAAGAGCATTTATATTCCAAATGTATGGGCAATTTTTTCCAATGCAAACAATTTACAAATAATGAGCCTTATAAAAAGGGACAAAATCAATAAAAAAAAGAAAACTACTTACAAGTTAATAATGCCAGCTCGACTGATTCCTAGATGTTAATTTATACGTGCCCGGGAGCCTATGGCCTGCGGAATTCTTATCAAGCTTACATAATATAATACATATATATATATATATCAAAATAGAGCTTTTTGATCCCCTAATCTCAGATTAGAATTTAGCTTTTTACAACTATAAAACATACCACAAAAAGTGCTAAGATTGTAAGTAAGATCCAACATCGACTAATCCAATATTGGCCCAGAATAAACCATTTGTTAGTGCTAAAGCTTGACATATTGAGGATTAGCAATTTGACATGTTAAAAATACTTCGATATTCAGTCAAAACTTACTACGTATACAGTTTGACACGTTCTCAAACGACAAGATCGGTCCGATTCCACAATCCCAGATGCAGGTAAAGGAATATGTAAAGAGATGGTGAAATGGTATAATAAGACGTTGGACTGATTCAAAGTGCTAGAGAAAACATAAAGGCATTTATATACGGCGTTTGCACGTTAACTTCATTTGACGCCATTACCAGAATCCCTTGCACACTTTCTTTCGTGCAGTTCATTAGCAGCAACTGCCTTACTGTTTTCATAAGATGCAAATTTGAATAAGAAAGAAAATCGCGAATCATCTTGGTAAGCGCGATAACAGGTGTTCAGAAATAAAAAATTGGTGCTAGTGAATTCAATACAGTCTCTCAAACACCACATGAACTAAACTTCCAACTGTTTGAGAAGAATGCAAAAGACATCAAAGGTTCCGGCTACTTTCCAGATCAAAATTAAGATGAAAAGATTCGAAAAGAACGAAGGAAATTGGATCTCAATAGCCAGGTTATTGAATGCAAGGCTATAAATATTACGACAAGGATTCAGGATATGAATATAGAATAAATAAGAAAGAAAAAAGAAAGAAGGAAAGATAGATAGAAAAAATATCAGTGAATATCAAATGTTATATCTTCCTTCTCTTACTATAGCTATATTGTTGGCCATTAACACTTAGCAATAGTATGCACAACACCATGAGTAACAAGTCACACACTAATTCCCTCTTAAATGTACTACAAGGATAATCGTCATTTCGCTGTGTATTGGGCTAACAGACACACGTTAATGCCATTCACATCATGATAATGCAGTACACTGAAAACTCAAACTGTCTCAAAGCAAAACGCCATAATCGGGCATTCGATAAAGTAGGAACGCGAGAAGAAAAAAAAAGAAAGAAAAAAGATAAGAAAAAGAAAAGATTATAAAAGTAGATTTACTGACTTTATCATTGAAAACCAGTACTCGATATTTATATGCTGGGCATGGAAAAACAATTCCCTAAGATCAATTTTGACTCTGGGACAAGTAAGATTCCCTAGTTCTTGCTCAAACGTAAATTTTCTAAATTCTCTAAAATTCGTTTTGATTCTAGAACTAAAAGTCGACGTCGTTGCTCAACCATGAATTTTCTAATACCTTTACCATAAGTTGAATGTATATTGATATTATCTTGATATACAGCATAAACAATACCTTCAGGATAGCCGACGAACTAAGTATAATTCCTTGTTATATTTTGTGTTCCGTCTAGTGACTCAGTTGAGTATTCCACTGAAGAGGTGCAATAAAAAAAAGTAGCCCGGGTGCCGGCGCAGGAATAAAATAGAGTGGGATATTATCGCCGTGGAAAGTTTTTTTATGCCCGCTTCGTATTTACTTTTTTCTTTTTTTTTTTTTTTTTTTTTTTTCTTTTTTTCTTTCTTTTTTAATCCAAATTAACTCTATAGCCTACGACTTGAAGTATATTACAGTCGATCTATGTATTAATATGATCTCTCCAATCTTTATTACCCAACCAAATCTTCCCATTACTAAAAATATTTACAGCTGCTTTCCTGGCAGAGATCTCTATCTCTGCTAAAATTTCTTTGCATCAACCCGACTTTTAATTTCAAGTTCTAGTGGCTCAGAGCGGATAATCATAAACTCGATAAATAAGAACCATTTACAGACGCGCGCGGTGACTGAGTGAATCAGTCGTGATTACAAGCACGCACCAACTGCAAAATCAGTCAGGTTGAAAAATATAGAACATAGAGCGTTTGTTTTCACTCACGTGAGAAGGCAGCCATAAACAATAGAAATTTTCTACACAGTTTTTGCATAAAAATAGAGTTTAATTCCCGGAGAATAGAAAATGTATTGTTTTGGTACCCCATAATGCCGCTGTGACGTCACGTGAAAACGCTCTACAGGAGCTGAGACTGAAATGGTAAATGGGAAGTACGTCAATTAGATGTATTTAGTGATACGACTCATAGAATGTTCATACATTGTGCATTGACAGAAAGCATGGAGGCTTTTAACACGTTTCATATATCGAATGAATACATAATAGAGGATAATTGTCATTTCCCGAGAATACCTTTTGGCCTCAGTTTACATGTTCTAAGTTTTGCCGAACCCGACAATGACGTTTTAAGTGTCGAGACATCCGTCGCAAAGGTTCCCTAGCAGCTTAAGTTCCTTAGGTTTAGACATCCGTAGTCTTCAAAGACTGATGGAACACGTAGCGCAGCGAACCCGTTCAAGAGAATACAAGGAGACTATACATAATGCCAAAACTATAACCGTTTAGTCTCTGTTGTCCCGTGCACCAGGGTCACCCTACCTTCATGTGAACGGTCTCTTAAGATAAGGGGGCCATACTGCTAGGGCTACCTCTTGTTTTTGGTGTCCCCTGGGTAAGGAAAAAGACTTGTCCCTGGCACCAGGGTCACCCTACCTTCATGTAAACGGTCTCTTAAGATAGGGTGGCCATACTGCTAGGGCTACCTCTAGCAGCAGTAAGGGGGACTCGCGAAATCCGAATCACTAAGCATCGAATTGCACGGGTATTACCTGCGTTTCAGGCCCCTCTAAATGTATGCGTCGGCAGCGGGTATTACCCGCGCGATGATTCCCTTACTGCTGCTGTGTTTGCAAAATCTATGATATATATATATGCATGAATGTAAAGAGTTTGCTTATGATTTCTGTGTAAAGTGCTTGAAACCCAAGTTTAAACCCACTAAACCAAATAAGTATATTTGTTGTGGTAAAAAAATGCAATTAGAAGATGACACGTCAGCACAGTGTTACGAGTGTGGTAAGAACATTCGCAATGCCGTACCAAATGCTACCAGAGAGCAGTATTACGCCAATGGAGGTCGTAAGAAAACACCTTATAAGAGAATAAAATACTTTAGGGACTGGATGAGTCATATCCAAGGTTATCGACCGGTATATTTAGACAACGAAGTAAAGAAGAAAATCATAGACCACTTAGAAGAGCCAACCCCACAAAGTCTGCGGAAGACATTGAAAAAATTAAAGCTAGGGAAATATTACAAAGCTATTCCCTATCTTTTGACTGAAATTACCGGTAAGTCTATTCCTGAGGTTTCTGATATGACAAAAGCCGAGTGGATGTTTTGTCGGCTGGATAAGGATATTCCTTATTACCCTGACGTAATCTATGAAATATTTTACAAAATAGACCCCAACCACCCACTGTTAGGATGGATTCCGAGAAGATAAAAATGCAAAACTGGCGTTGCCAGAAACCCCACTGGGGAACGCATCGCGCAGAACACCAAGCTATCCCCAGTGGGGTTTTTTGCATTTTGGGCTTACGGGGCTTATTTCATCCCGCGCCAGAGGCCCTCTAGTACATACACATATATCTTTCTTACGACCCACCAGAGGGTGAACTCCGGACAGCGTCCCGAGACACCCCCTGACTTTTCCAACTTTTCCTCGCGAAACCCCCCATCGCGGGGTTGAATCGCACTTTCTATCTTTTCTTTTCCACCCCTCCCCCCACGGTTGCTGTGAGTGGGGGAGGCTTTTTTTTTCACTCACAGCAACCGGTCCAAATGCGTCTACAGCGAGGCTCGAACTCGGGACTTTAGGCCTCCCCAGCTCCAAAGTCCACGATCACAAGCGAACGCCAGACACATCTGGACGCTTATGTATGTGAAAATTATTATATTTAATTTGCATATGAACCAGACAGCCGGCGTTCAATATGTAAATAGAATCCTGTCACGCTCTTTTCGAAGCAGATGTTTACTGAGCGAGTTTTCTTTGAAGCTCTTCTTTTGCTTCTTGGTAGATTTTTTTGCGAGATTCCTCGGAAAGATCTTTTACGACTGTTTTTTTGTTTCTTATGTCCGACTTTAATTTCTCGTACTTTTCCTCTTCAGCTAAGATAAGCGAGAATTCTACGTCGTCTATCTTTCTGTCACGCAAAGCCTTTGAGACAAGGTCAGTAATTGTATTTACTTTAGCCCTTGACAGAGCTATTGTCGTGTCATGCTTGGATATTTTGCTTGACAACTGTTTCATAATGCCCGTAGCAACGGCTGAAATAATACCACAGGCTGCCCCAACGCCGGCCAAAGGAACTCCAACAATTATTCCCGGTCCAGTAAGCGAAGTAGCAACGCCGGAGCCCGTTAACATAACGGATATGGATCCTGAAGTTATCGAAATCTTATGTAGCGTACTCCGGGCTCTGACGTACTTTTTTCGGACTTTTTCGTAGTGTTTTGTCTGCCCTTCCAAGTAAGCCAGTATCAAGTTTGCTTTATTCAGACGAAAGTTTTCAGCGTTTAGTTCGTTGGGAACATCTGGGTACAACTGTGGTGCTGATGGTATAACATCCATTATATATACTAATGTACGACGCTTTTGGGAATGATATTGAGGAGCAGCCACATCATGACAACAGGGATTATGCCAACTGGAGAGCATTTAGGAAGATGTTTCCACACGCAGACTCTAGTAAGTTTGAGCGTAGACCCGATGGGATTTACTTCAACGGCTCCAGGATGTACAGCAATGCGGACTTGGAGCCAAAGGCGACCGTTAAGCATAAAGAAAGGCAACCTAATTTTCCAGAGAATTTATTACCGACAACAGAGGATTACCCATTTTACGACAACAAAGGTAGAGCGGATGACTTTGCTAAGATGGTTACCTCTTTGGAGATTCCCGTGGGTCCTACGACTTTCAAGACAAAGGTCAGAGACATCTTTAGAGAAACTGCCATGAAACATAACTCAGGGAAAGAATCCAGAGAATGGTTATCAGGTCCCAACATGCGGTATTGGCCGCAGCAGTTAAACTTTGCTGTCTGGGCTGCTACTAAAGGATGTGGCATAGCCGCGGATATGTTCCATATTCCTTTCCTAAGATTTCATGTTGCTTTTACTATTCGTAGGATATTGTTTGAGTTAGGAGCGCCGCTTCCTGGTGACACTGTCTTTAACCCAAAGGATAACAAATATGACAAAGTCGCATGGGAGCGATTAAGGAATGAGTTTAAGCTTACCAACCCTGATTTTCGCAACAAAGAGGGTGCCGCCCATGGTTTAGGAGAGACTTACACCTATGCTTCGTATGTTGGCGCCAGCATAGAAACTCCAGGCATGGGATATCCTAGATCTTACGAATTCTCGGACTTAGGAGGCAGCGGAACGAAGGGTAATCTAATCTACTTTATTCAAAGCAAAGAGAAGTATCCTTGGGCGCCTTTCTTTGCCGCAAAGGGCATTGGACTGAAAAACCTAGCAAGGATTAACCGCAGCATTGAAGCCTTTGTTTACTGCATTCTAGGAGCACAGGTTAGCACTCGCAGCCCCATCGTAGATGCCAGTGGTGCGTCACAGGAAACGCAACAAGTATTCCTTGTCCTCTTCGAAAGCGCTGTTATCGAGAATGAGATTTCTAAGTCAGTTCAAAGATATCAACTTGCGGTGCAGCAATCTAAAGTGCGGCTAGATTATGCCTTGAGTCCTGGTTGTTGGTTAATGCCAAGTAATTTGGTTATCAACGCCAATTCCGTCGTGGGTTATAACAACAAGCTGCAGCGAGCTACTAAGGATATGAAGTTTGGGGTGAATGACGTGAACTCTGATACTACCAAGGGCATTCCTCACTTCGTAGAGAAGCCAAAAAAGTCGCACGAAACGAAGCTACCCGTAGTTAAGAAACCATCAAAGAAGGTTTTGCCTACGATACCCGAGGAATATGACCATAACTTATTAAAAGCCGGCCTAGCCACCGCAAGCATTGGTCTGAGCTATTATATATGGCGATGAACAACCCCTACGTAGCTGGAGTAGATTGTGTCTATACGACTTACACAGGCGAGAACAAATACAACCAGGCATCTTGGGTTGATGTCACGGGGATGTCCGTGGATCTGAACTACTCAGGAAAGAAGTTAATCCTTTGTAGTATTTGCATTGGTACGAGCAGCCATGCCAACGTCGGCTTCAGGTTCCTGGATGACAACGGTATACTACAGCCTATGCGTACGAAGACAAACAACAGAGAGCCTGTGCATTTTTCCACAGAGCCGCCAACGAATAGCGCTGAGAATCTTACGACTTGGACTTTTCACATGGTTGCCGATTGCCATGGGAAGGTAAAGCTGCAAATACGCGTAGACGACAGTGGAAGCGTTTGCATGAATAGCACGGAGGATCAAAGGAATAAGGATTATAACCACATGACCATAAGCACTTTGACGGTAATAAGTCTCTAGAAGGGAATTTATTCCCTGAAATATATGAATCCGCATCGGAAGGAAACCCATTATGCTCACTACTTAGAGGAAAAGATATATGCAGATCCCGGTTGGTTTGATACTGAGATATGGGTTGAAGTTGGGGGCATTGCGCTAATTGTTCTTACTATTGAGATTGCTACGGGGGTGGCCGCAAACGTAGGGTTTAGGTTGGTTGATGAGAATGATAAGCCTTTATTTCCTTATAGAACTTCGACTAATAATCGGAGGGTTGCTCATTTCTCGGCGCAGCCATTTACACTTAGCGGTGAGGTACTTTACCCGACTACGTTTCATATGGTGGTCAATTGTAAGCATGCTAAGTTACAAATTTACCCTGATGGTGGTAGCAGCGATGGAATAAAATATGGTAGGGCCACCATAAATGGCACGACGTCGATTTCTGCTGGCATTAACGACGCAGCTTGGAGCCATAAGCCCATTTCCACTATAAGCGTGTTGCCGCTAGTTCCGCATTATCAAGGCGGCGCGAATACTATCTTTACTTATCCCAAGTCGAGGACGCCTCGGGCGCCCGACGACGATAAGCCCCCAGTAATACACAAGGATAAGATTAACCCCGCATCTTCTTCAGGAGTACCACCCCAATAGCTACGACTAATATCCAAATGTTATTTCCCACTAACTTCAACAGTTCTCCGCCGGCCCTAAGTGCCAGGCCAAGAACGCTACCAAGCAGCCCAGGCAAGCCGGCTGCCATCTTTTTTCCTAAGTCCGTTAGTCCATTGCCTAACTTGCTTACGCCTGCGCCCGTAGCCTTAAGCGCGGACAAGATTACTCCTACTACGGTGCTAATAGCGACCGCGAATGCAAGGGGAATACCATACTTCAAAAGGGCTCTTTTTACCTTTTCCTTGGTGGTAAGGCCCAACTCCTTTTCCAGGTTTTCCTTTTGCGCCTGTAATTCCGCAAGGCGTACCTCGAGGGTTTCTACTTCCTTTTGGGCTGCCACCCTTTCCTCTTCGGGACGAGTTTGGTCGTTGATTACCTCCTGCTGCCGCTCTATTTGCCCCTCCAGGTCTTCAATGGCCTGATCTCTTTGCCTGATTTGCTCTTCTTTGGTGTTAATTTCGGCAACCAACTGCCGCCGTTCCTCCAAAGAGCCGGCTATGGTGATATGCAAGTTTTTGGCTTCCTCCTTGCTCATATCCAGGTCTTGCAGGGCAAGATCGAAGGCCTTTTGGGCTTGGTCCCTATCGCGCAGGACATTGTCTCTTTGTTCTCTCATTTCTATCATTCTTTGATTTTTGTCGTCAAGTTCTCTCTTTTGAGCATCAAGAAGCAGTTGGTTCTGTCTCATGTAATCTGCTTCCCTTTCCTCCAACGTTTCTTGTAGTTCCTCGGCGCGTTTTTCTAACGCAACCTTTTCATTCAGGGTTGCCAACCTTTCTAACGCACTTCGGGTAGCTAGTTGAAAGCCTTTTAATCTCGCCACGTCACCCCTAACGTTACCATTTTCGTCGAAAAGGAGCTGTGGTTTTGTCCAGCGGTTTTTGTCAGGAAATCTCAGGTCTTGGACGCTTATAAGGACTTTGTTTCCGCGTTCTGTAAGCCTTACGTCGTCAGCCTCAAAGCGGGAATAGCGCTGCGTTAGCTCTTGCGTTGCCCACTCTACGGTTTCTTGTTCGGGTTCCTCGTTTATGTTTTGAAGTTCCAAGTACTCAGGAACGGGGCCGCGGTTTTTTGATTGCCACATGCGATTTAAGGCTGCCTTGAAGCTTCTCCACCTACTACCATACTTGCTTGCCAAGGCCATGTCGTAAAGCAAAGGCTTTGCCTCCGCGTTTTTAGTCCATTCATCAAATTCTTCATCGTTAATATCGACTTGACCTTCTTCGGTAAGGGGGTCAAAATCCGTTCCTTCTACTTCCATTATATATGATAAGCTCAAAGTTAAACCCCAACGTATTACCTAAGCAGGTTGGCGGACTGAAAGCGGAACGCACCTTTCACCGGGTCACATTCACGCCATCCAGCGCAAAGCCAGGAGAAACCTTGTACGTAGGCGTACCCCGTCTAACGGATAACCTAGTATTGGTTCCTGGTACCTTGGCTTTAAGGTTTGACCTAGCAATACAACCAGGTACGAAAATAGAAACTTACGTCGTTAATAACGCAGGCCGCAACTTGGTCTCTAAGATGAGGATCAAGTTTGCCGGGGAATCCCTTTTGGACTTAAATAGGTACGACTTATACACCACCTATAAAGACCTATGGTTAACGGCCTTTGACCGCGCACAAAGAATAGAGCAGGGAATTGGCAGCGTTATCTTACGTAAGGTTCGCAGCGATACTAAGACACAACCTACGGATTCTGGTGACGCAACGGCAGTAGCAGACGCCACGAGGATAAAGACCGCCTATGGCATTAAGTATGTTATCCCGCTGGACTTCGAGGTGATTACAAACCATGGCGCGTATTATCCCAGACAGCTATCCGAGTTACAGTTTGAAGTAACCCTAGCGGATGCCACAGACATCTTGCAGATGAATGCGTCCGGAACGGCACTTTCTGGGAGCATTCACCCCTATTCCGTTACCAACTTAGAACTGCAGTACGAGACGGTATACAGCGAAGAGCTGACCCGTAGCGCTGGCATGGAATACAGCTCCGGCAAGGCATTCCTTTACGACCACGTGGTGATGTATAAGACGTTTAGCTTCTTGGACAAGACGGACGAGGTTATCAACCAAAGCATTAACCTCCCCCGAAGAAGTCTCACGGGGTTAATGCTGGTGTTTGCCAAACCCTATGAGGCCGGCAAGCGCGACTCCGAAGCCTTTCACAACCCCAACATTACTAACGTGGGGGTAAATGTCAACGGAGTACCCAACAAGGTCTACTCCCAGGGGATAAAGCCCGCAGACGTGTACAGAGAGGCCATGCGTAAGTTTGGCGACCAAATTAGCCCCGAGGAATTCTTTAAGGATAAGTACGCGTTATGGATTGACATGCGCACTATCAACGACGAATCCATACACGGTCAGGGGTTACGTCTAGTAAATACGCAGGATGGCATAACATTGGAGATCAAGCGCACAAAGAATGCCTCCGCGGGCGACGGCGACAAGATAAACGCGTACGTCTTCGTCGTGTCGGACGCGCAACTGAGTGTAGAAATGAATCAGCTAAAGAGCGTTGCATACTGATTCGCTCGCTGCGCTCCCTCATCCTAGTTACCCTAAAAAAAAGTTAAAATATTTCTCAGATATACGATGCTACGCGTATTCCAAAACAACGAAACAAAACTGCAATGCATAGTGCAAGGCGAAACTTTGTACTTTAAGGGAAAAGAGGTGGCAGCCGCATTAGGATATGAGAAAACGAGAAACGCAATTAGGGAGCACGTTTCTGAGAAATACCAGAAAAGGTCGAGTGAGTTAGGAAGGGCCCTAAAAACAGGGCGCTTCTACTATGCACCCACATTCCGTGTTCATATCCGAGCCTGGTTTGTATGGACTGATATTTAGCTCTAAGTTACCTCAAGCCGTTAAGTTTCGTGATTGGGTCTTCGAAGAAGTGCTACCCGCACTAAGGAAAAACGGAAAATACGAAGTAGAAAAGCGGTTTAACAGCGCAAACAAGCTTGTCTTTAAGATTGAAAATGAATTCGATTTACATAAAAAGGTTGTTAACTACATCCGCAGGTTTTACCCTCAGATGCTCATAGCACCGGGTTTAGGAGAACTGCAGGAGAGCGACGGTAAGCGCATAAAGTGCTGGCAAAAAGGTTACCAACGAGGTCAACCTGACTTACTACTGTTAAACGCACACGTGCACTACCGCGGCTTCTGCATTGAATTGAAAACCCCTAAGGGTGACGGCAGATTGTCGCCAGATCAACAGCTGCTCTTACGGAGGTATGAAGAAAATGGTTACAAGGTGCTCATAAGCAACGACTACGATGAAATCTGCCGTGCCATCGCTGCGTATGCGGAACAAATACGCATACCTTGTAGGTGGTGCTGTAAGTCTTTCAAAACCACGGACACTTTGACAACGCATTTAAAAATATTTCATAGAATATATGGGCTGTGAACGTAGTTCGCAGCTACAGCAAGTGCATTGGCGTGATTTGATTGAGGGTATTGCATATGAAATAAAAAATTACGTCGTCTTCGAGGATTTGAACCGCATGCGGTTACTCCTCAAATACGACGATGTAGAGTATTCTCTCTGGGCGCCTGACAGGGTTCGGTACGTAATACAAGGTGAAGAATTTACCCACCTGCGGACACACGGTAAGCAGGATGGGCGGTGGGTATTTGACATTGAAAGAAGGGTTGCCCCGTCTCCTCTATGTGGTTAGGCGCGTTTAAAGCGTCGTTTAAGTGGGGTTCGTCGACAATGAGGGTCGGCGACTCTTTTTTAATGATGCAGTCAGCAGGGGGTTCGCATGTAATACAGTCCATATATTGAAAGGGTTATTAGGAATCCTCCTAGGAATGCTGCTGCATAGGCTATCATATATCTCGGAAACTATTTTGAAAGGAGTCTTATTTTTATTAAGATCTTATTAAATGCCCCGGAAACTATTTTGAAAGGAGTCTTATTTTTATTTATTATTTATTAAGGTTGGTTGGAAACTATTTTAGGAAATCCCTTATTCTTATTGAGGTCTTATTAAATGCCCTTAATAAATTTTTAATAATAATAAAGAATTTTCTCAAAAAACTTTCCAAATCGCTTCGTACCTATGTATCAGGGTACCCTGGATGATTCCTTGAAATCATTTTGGGGTACTTAATAAATAATGAATGAAAATAAGGGATTCCTTGAAATAGTTTCCAACCCCCACTTAATAAGAATAAGACTCCTTTCAAAATATTTCCCTATGTGTTACACACGGTACTTTTGATCCCGTTCGAACCAATAGTTGACACGTTTTTGCTGGAACTTATATTTACTGCTTCTTTCTTTGAGATCTATGCTCAGTACATGTGTGTAAGAATATATCCCTATCTATATCTCTGGTTACAAAACTACTATCTGGTTACATGAACATTTCGTCACACACTCTAATATTTACATAAAGACTTAGTCACGAAATGCCGTACTAGTTTTGTGTCTCACATACTCCCCCACTTAAAATGATGTCCTCCTGGACATGACAAAACACTAAACATAAATCAGACGTGTACACTATTCAAAGACTATCTACAGATTATAGAGTTCAAGTGAATTGGGTTGATCAGGCCCAATCAGTTAATTGCTGTCTCGTTTTCTATAGTCCATATGACTTCTCTTGTCCGCCGGCGCTGGGCACGTCGTCTCTCTAATGTTTCGTGTAGTAGGACGTGTGTAGTCCCTGACTAATCATTGTGTATTTGACACAGTCCCGTTCCAGTTTTTTTTTTTTTTTTTTTGATAAACTATAAGAATAATATGCTAAAAATATATCTGTTAGTACTGCGGGTTGTAAGTGTTGTAGCCATTAAACTGTTGGCGATACACTGTCCATGGGTATACAGGTTGGTTGTAAGGTTGTTGAACTTGTCCTTGTCTAGACAAGACTGGTGGGTTGATGAAGGTCCCTCCGTGTGCAGGAGCGGGGTAGTGATACGTCCCTCCGTAATAAGGGTAAGCTGCGATACCATTTGCATGGTACCAGTTAGTCATTGGTGTCCCAAGAGTGTTGTAGGTTAGCGTCTGTGGAGGGCGTCTCTCGCGGACTGGTCTGCCTTCCGGTTCTGTAGGAGGAACTGCTTCTAATTCTGTGTCAGGTTCGCCTACAGTGATGAGCTGAGGTTGAGCGTCCTCAAGGTTCTGAGCTTGGTCATGGCTTGCGTAGTCTTCCTGAGGTAGATTGTCTTGCTGGGATACCTGGTCTTCTTGCGGGGGGTCTGTTTCCGCTGACTCATTATGTTCACGTTCATTAGTTGCTGGATTCAGTTCGTTTGGTAAAAACCCTCTAAACTGTTCTTCTGACTCGTCATCAGATGGACTGTCATTAGTTAGAAACTGAGGTTGTGTCAAGGCCGGTCTATCTTGATTCTGGTTTGCTTGCCTTTGTTCCATTTGTAGCTGGGTGTGGCCCAGTGGAAGTGAGTCACATGGTAGGAGTAGATTCCTGTGGAGTATTCTTCTTTTACCGTCGATTGGGCGTCCTTCCGGTCTCACAACGTATACCGGGATTCCCTCTCTCTTTTGTACTACCACATGAACCTTGTCCTCCCAATGTGATCTAAGCTTTCCTGGCCCTCCACGTTCAGAGAGGTTCCTGACCAAAACGCGGTCACCTGGCTGCAACTGTGTGTAGTGAACCTTCTGGTCATAGTTCTTCTTTCCTCTAGAGGTAGAGATATCAGCATTTTTCGCTGCCTTCAGGTATGCTTCCTGCATTGCTGTGTGCCATTTCTTAGCGAACTCGGTGTAGCTGGATGTTCCCTTTTTGTTTGATGTTCCGAGAATTATGTCGATCGGTAGTCTTGGAGTCCGGCCAAACATCAAATAAAATGGCGAGTAACCAGTTGAGCTGCTTTTAGTACAATTGTACGCGTGCACTACTTTATTTAGCGAGTCTTTCCATCTACTTTTCGCGGTTTCAGGCAAAGTTCTTAACATCGACAGCAGTGTCCGATTGAAGCGCTCTGCTTTCCCATTGCACTGTGGGTGATATGGAGTCGTCCGCACTCGAGATGTTCCTGATAGACGCTGGAGTTGTTGAAAGAGTTTGTTCTCAAATTCCTTTCCTTGATCGTGTACGATTGCACCAGGAAATCCGAATCGGAGAAAGAAGTCGTTGTACAGTCGTTCAGCTGCAGTTGCTGCTGATTTGTTTCTAGTTGCATATGCCTGCGCAAAGCGAGTGAAGTGATCGACTACTACCAGTATGTACTCATAACCACCCACGCTGCGCTCTAGATGAAGGTAGTCCACAGAGATTAGTTCAAAAGGCGCGGATGTGCTGATGGGTTGCAGAGGAGCACGAGTCTCTCGATTCGGTTTGCGTTGCTTGATACATTCGCATACGTGAGATACAAAATGAGTGATGTCTCTCTCCATGTTTGGCCAGAAGACTCGTTCACGTGCGAGGTGTACAACCCTCTCTGCCCCTAAATGTCCCATATCCTTGTGGAGTTCCTTGAACACTAAGTTGTGGTATTGTGGAGGAAGTACAAGCTGTTTATACTCTCCAATATGTCGGCGTAGTAGTCCACAGTCGTCTATATGTAGTTTATTCCAGTGTCGAACCAGAGATTTTGTCTGTGGTTGCTCCCTCCTCATCTCTCTGACTGTGGGGCAGCGTCCTTCAGTCTTCATGGCTAGTACGCGTCCTATTGCTGGGTCTTGTCGTTGAGCTTCCAAAATGGTATCTGTTGGGAGGCCGTTAATTGTCACTCCACTCAACATTTCTTCATCTGGAGTTATTAGAGTACCACCCACTGCTGCTATCCAGACGGCTTCACCTTTCTCTTGAGCATGGAGTCCATTGAAGGCCGCTGAGACGTCTTCTCTCGTTGTCGTGGTTGTGCAGGATTCCATGTAGGTGTTGATGTCAAGAGGCATTCTCGAGAGAGCATCGGCGTCACCATTTACGCTACCTGGGCGATACTTGATTGAAAACCTGAAATCAGCAAGTTCTGCTACCCAACGTTGGCCGGTCGCGTTCAATTTAGCTGTCGACAGTACATACGTAAGGGGATTGTTGTCTGTGTAGACGGTAAACTGCGGTGCGTAATAGAGATATTCGCGGAAATGGTTACAAATAGCCCATTTTAATGCTAGGAATTCTAGTTTGCCTGAATGTAAGTTGTAATTCTTCTCAGCCTTCGTGAGTGCCCGCGAACCATACCCTATCACTCGCATAATACCGTTCTGCCTTTGATAGAGCACGGCTCCTAATCCCTCCTTTGATGCATCTGTGTGCAGTACAAACGACGTGTTGTAGTCTGGATAACCAAGTATGGGTGGTGTAGCCAAACAATTCAGCAGCTTCTCTAAGGCTTCCTGATGCTTGGCTGCCCAGGTTACTGGTTGCGAGGACGAAACGGCAGGCTGACTTCGTTTTCCACGGCGGAACGTTTTCTTGCACTGTTCTGGTGTGCTAGTTTCGTTTCGTCCTTGTAGGAGTTCAAACAGAGGACACGCAATCCTTGAGAAGTCCTGAATATATCGCCGATAATATCCGACCAGCCCGAGAAGTTTTCTTACATCCCCGACTGTTTTGGGTTGCGAGTTTTTCAGTACTAGTACTGCGGCAACGTTCGATGGGTCGGGTTTATATCCTTCTGCGGATACGATTTGTCCCAGGTAACGGACTTCTCTTTGAAACAGCTTACACTTAGCAGGTTTTAACTTAATACCATGGGATCGTAAACGACGTAGAACCTGTCGGATGTGCTCGACATGGTCCTCAAAAGTCCTACTGTACACGATGACGTCATCGATGTAGGGGACGCAACAGTCATCTCGCATGTCGTGGAGACAGCCTTCCATGAATCGTTGGAACTCAGCAGGCGCTGTCATTAAACCAAAAGGAATTCTAACCCATTCATAGAGGCCCCATGGAGTCACGAATGCTGTAAGGTTTCGACAAGATGGATGGATGAATCCTTGGTGATAGGCTTTTCCTTGGTCCAACAACGAGAACCAGCTGTTCCCTCCAAGGTTCTCTAGAGTTGTCTGCACACGCGGCAGTGGGTGTCGGTCTGGAACTGTGCGCTCGTTCAGCTGACGATAGTCGACACACAGACGTAGGCTGCCATCCTTCTTACGAACGCACACTACTGGTGAAGAGTAAGAGGATCTCGAGTGTCGTATCCAGCCACGGTTTAGAAGGTCCTCCACGTACTGTTTTACCTCAGGATACAGAGGTCTCGGGATTGCTGTGTACGTTTTCTGGACTGGTCTGGTGTCTGACAGGTTGATAGACATTTGCAGCTCTTCAGCACAGCCGATGTCGTTGTCGTCTTGGGAGAAACTGTGGGCCTCTTCTTTGAGCATGCTCAGAGCGATGTTCTTTTGCTCGTCTGTCAGGCCGTCTACGCTAGGTAGGTGGGAGATTTCCTCGGCGCTAAAATCCGTTTCGCTGGGTGGTGTCGCTTGTTGACATGGTAGATCTCTCCGTGTTACCTCGACAGGTGTCACCGACCGTACTTGGTAGAGGCTACCGAGAACAGTGTGGCCCTTAATACGTACGTCATGGTCAGAGTGGTTCTCGACACTGATTTTCACGCGACTGGATGAGCCTCCCGAGATAGTCACTACAGATTCTGGTACATTTATTTCACTCGGCCACGAGGCTTGGGGGTCTGGTTCAAACAAAACTGGAATCTTACCCTCAGTCGGACCAACCTTTGCTGAGCACTTTATAATTGTTGCTTGCTTTTTGGGTATTACAATGTCTCGCTTGCAAGTTTTAATTTCGGCAAGTTCGCAGTATGGATCAACCGCGCGCAGCGTACTCACTAGCCCTTCTACGTCGCTTCTTTTCAGATGAGTCATTGTCGCCGCCATACTGTCTACTATTCCGTCCTTTGTTTCCCCTTCACGTTTAACAAGTTCTGCGATAACATTGTACCCAATAATAGGTGTGTCTAATTGGTCTCGTGAAACCAAGAAAGGAACTTTGACTTTAGCTCCCTCTCCTCCTGACAAAAGCTCAAAGTCTATTTCGACCCAACCCTCAAATGGGAAAGGGGTACCGTTGGCCGCTGTCAGGTTTAGATTTTGCCCATCTAAAAGTTCCCCTATTTTACGCACGGTAGTCCCATCCATTTGTTTGTCAATCCAGTCTTTGGGGAGGATAGAAACCTGAGCCCCAGTATCCCATAATGCATCAGTTTTGCGACCATTTAACAAACAAGTTATCATGCATTTCTTCCCCACCAAATTAACAACTTTGGTGAGTTGTCCTGGCGTGAGGTGTGTGCGGTAAAATCCTTGTTCTCTCATCTCTTCATTCTCTTGCTGGGTGAGATAGCCTATTGCATTGCAAAGTGTTTTGTGCTCATTCCAATGTGCAAACTTACACGCACTTGAACAGTAATTAACACTTTCGCATCCCGAACAAAGTATGACTGTTTCTTGTTTCCCTTGTACTCCGCACGACACGCACACATGGGACTCTTTGTTTTCCCGGACTACTCCCTGTCCCCCGGGCGTAGCCGTCGGGAGTTTCCCGACTTTGTTTTGCAACCCCGCGCGAAGTGTTCACCCGATCCACATTTAAAACAATGACTACAACTTTCAGCGTTGTTTTCTTCACATTTAGTGCAACGGCGAACATTCCTCTCTTCCTTCCTTCTTTCGCGCGGTTTATTTAAATCCGATCGAATTGCAGCCACTTCAGCCTGAAGAGCCTTGAGCGTTGCCATGTAGCTATCTTCACTCTGTGCTTTCCCACTGCCATGGTTCTTTGGCGCTGGTATTTTTCTATCGTTTTGTTCGACAGGAGCGTGAATTTGATTAACGAGCGCTTTGCGTGACCCAGGACTCAGCTTACTCATGCGCTCAGACTCTTCCGACGCCGCAGCATTTAATTTCTCCATTAGCTCTTCGTCACTAGCGTCAGCGTTTAACAGATGTGGCCGAAGCTTTGTGCGTATGGATTCCGACTGCAGGCCGGTCTCGATCACGTGGCGAAATAAACCATTTACTAACGCAGAGTCATACTTAACAGTTCCTTCGTTCGTTTGCGATGCAAAGAGAACTTGTTGGCGCAAATCCATGACTCTAATTAGAAAATCTTGCGGAGACTCCTTCGCAGCCTGACATGCCGTTGTCAATTCTTGGTAAAGCTCTGTACTAGATTTCTGTTTATAATGTGCTTTTAGAATCTGCTCAAGTTTTCCTATCGTTAGCGCTGGCATCATTTCTAAATAAGATCTTAATTTAAGTGATGGACTAATCGCTCTGATCACGCCTTCGATTACTTCTGTCTCGCTGTATTTGTTCTTAAGACCAACCTCGATTTGCCTCAAGAGACTTACGAGAGACAAGCGGTCTTTGTGCGTATCTCCTCCAATCATACCAATGATACGAAAATCGCGCCTGAGTGCATTTCGTACATCTACGACGCCTACGTCACTAAGAGTACATACCGGTTCGATTGCTTCCTGTTTTGATGATTTGTTATCTGGTTGTAGAGATACCAACTTTTCGTTTGCTTCGTTGATTTGCTTCTGGTAATCCTCCATCATCTTCTTGAAGTTCTCTTGCATCTTCTCTAGTTCTTTCTTCGCTTTGTCGTATTCAGCATCCTTCTGCGCTGTGTTGCTCTCCTTGGTGAATTTGCCGATGTCTTCAATGACTAACTGTTTGTCCTCTGAGCTCTCTATTACTTCTTCGACTGTCCTCCGTATTTTCCTCGATAACTTTAGTTTTCCTTCATCTTCACAAGGCACCTTGAGGTGTTCTGCTAACTCCTGCAAGCGTTCTAGCGACAAATTTAAAATTTCTTGCTCCAATCTCAACTGCTGAGCCTCTAAATCAAAATCCATCGTAGCCGGCTTGGTCTGTTATTACACCACACCCCCAAATCTTGCAAAACCACGTTCTCTAAAGTTTTCTGGCGTTCAAACGGACATTAATTCCTCTTAGGCCACGTACATCAAGTCTTCAGTACCATACGAAGGGAATGCTTGACTTATTTGCGATGAAAGCATTCAAAGGAACGCTAATTTCGTATCCATGTGCGTCCAACACAACATCAACTTCTTTGACCACGAGGTCAATCGTCTTCCAGGTCTAGAGAACCGCCTTTTTACGAGAAATTCCTCGATTAGCGGTCCTGGCAGGGTCGCCAAAACGTTACACACGGTACTTTTGATCCCGTTCGAACCAATAGTTGACACGTTTTTGCTGGAACTTATATTTACTGCTTCTTTCTTTGAGATCTATGCTCAGTACATGTGTGTAAGAATATATCCCTATCTATATCTCTGGTTACAAAACTACTATCTGGTTACATGAACATTTCGTCACACACTCTAATATTTACATAAAGACTTAGTCACGAAATGCCGTACTAGTTTTGTGTCTCACATATGGCGCTTAATAAATAATAAATAAAAATAAGGATATCCTTAAAATAGTTTCCAGAGCATTTAATAAGACCTTAATAAAAATAAGGGACGTCCTGAAATAGTTTCCAGAACGTCCCTAGTAACTCCCCTTAATCACTCCGACAACTCCTTGTTAAATCGATCCACGTACTCTTTGAAGGTAATTGGACCCTCAGCCTGTACATACAAACACTGCCAGATATGTTGATCACTTCTGTTACAACCGCAACGCGGGCAGTCCGCCTCCCAAAACTCCCTGTCTTCCCAGCGCACACCTTCAACGCGGTCGAACATAGCAAAGCGCATGTCTATCTTCTTCTTTAGACGTGTCAATTCTACCCTCGTTTCCTCAGGACAACAGCGCGCTGCAATGTCGCCGTGTATTTCACAGCCTACGCCGTCTAATTCATACCGCGTCACGCAGCGGAAACGATGCCACTCGTCGTCTTTATCTTCCTCGCAGCGCTCACAGATGTTCTTCAGGCAAACTCTGTTATCCACGTGGTACTTTAACATCTGCTTGCTGCTGAACAGACGATCGCAGTGTTCACAGCGCTTCTTCCGCGACTTTCTACAGACCTTATTTTTGACGTGATATTCGAGCATTTGCTTAGAACTAAACTCCTTATTACATTGCACGCACTCCATATATAATAAGAATTTAATAAGCCTCATATGGGATACTTCATAAAGTCAGCCACGCTTTCTTTAGCCCAGCTCGCCATGGTTACCAGCGCACCAAACCTTTCCGCGCGTTTCAGACCGCACATTTCATCATACAACTCCTGCACGCGCTCTTTTAATCGATTGATCTCCTCCCTTTGCATTTCAATGGTGTCTCTCTTATCTTTGACGTCGTTAACGATTCTCTGCACTGCTTCCGTAGGCTCCATATATACCAGCAAATAAATTTGCTTCTAGACGGCAACTTGTTGCCTGAAATATATGAACCCGAATCACATGCCTTGTAACGCTCTGATAGTAGGACCCACCGGCTGCGGAAAGACCCAATTCGTCGTGGAGCAGCTATTAGGACCCTTTAGATACCGATTTGACTACATAGTGCTACTTTGCCCCACCTACGTGAATAACCGCACCTGGACGGGCATAGGAGTGAAAGACGACGACTTCTTTGTGGATATCTTAGACCCTAACGAGTTATCTGGACATCTTAAGTTCTGGCACAAACAATTCCCTAAAGATACGCAAACCCTCCTTATACTGGACGACATTGCCTGTGGGGACGACGTAAAAAGACGCACTTCCGAGCTTGTTAAACTCGCCTTTAGCGGCAGGCATGACAATATTAGCGTTTGGTTGCTCTCGCAGCAGCTTACCAGCGTCTCCAAGCCTTTTAGGGAAAACATAGGATCTCTCGTAGTATTTTATACTCCAAGTAAGTCTGACCTGGAAACCATCTTAAGCGACTACGGCGGGGAGATATCCAAGGAACAGCTGCATGAATACATGCGGCATCTAAAGACGCATGAGCACTCCTACATGGCCTTCTCTTTGAGGTTTCCGTACGAGGTAAAAATCTCCGATCTTTAACTCCTAATGTATATGGAGATTGAGCAGTTGATAGATGAAGTCCCCACGCAGCTAGATGAAAGTAACCTCAAGGAACAACTTAACATCCTGGTGTCATCTGGGAACTGCAAAGAAATGATAGGCAAGGAACTTACCCATGAGCAGGTTAATAAGTTGTCAGAAGAGGAAGTTAAGAAGTTCCACAAGAGGTACGAGGCCGCCCTTGCAAGTAAGACCACGGACGCCGTAGCAGACTCCGCTATCCGACTTGCCACCAAGCTTCTCGGACTTGCGCTGCCCATAGACGACGTGGAGCAACTGCGGAAGGACATAAGCGAGGACTATGTCATCGCCCAAGAACTTAAGATAACCTGTGGGTGGTTGTCTTTGAAGTGCGGTAAGTTAATGGCAGTCGCCTCTGCGGCACTTCACGTAGCTCAGCATGTCGACTTGAAGGAACTTACGATGTCTTGGAAGGACTTCAAGAAGGATAGAGAAGTCGAAAGGGTATTCCAGGCGGCACTTGCTGAGGTACCTGATCAAGTACCTAGTTAAGTCATCCTCAGGAATTACCCAGGTCGCCTCAAGTACTTATCAAGTCCTTCTCAAGTACTTACCCAGGTCATCTTAAGTTACTTGTCAAGTCCTTTAAATCCTTAGATATAAATGAGTGAAGCTGAATCGAAGGCGGAGGAAACCCCTCAAGTAGAGGAGCAACGAATCACCAAGGTTAAATCTCCAGGCAGAGTCGCCGCGGTGAAGAAGCTCGCAGAAATGAACAGGAAGAACAAAGCCAAAAAAAGAAGTAAAGGTGGAGGACGAAGGCGAATCCTTCATTAATCCGGGCTACGTCCTCGGCGCGTTGGGAGTTGCTAATGAAGTTCATCAGGCGGATTTGCTTTTCTTACCACACGACAAGGTGAGAAGAAAGACCTATAGATACGCTTTGACCGTAGTTGATATCGCAAGCAGATACAAGGACGCCGAACCCATAACCAGCAAGGATTCTGGGGAAGTCGCAGAAGCCCTAGGTAGGATTTATAAGCGCGTCTTGAAATGGCCTAAGCTGCTGCAAGTGGATGCGGGAACAGAGTTCATGGGCGTGGTTACTAAGACCCTGAAAGACCACGACACTAAGATTAGAAGAGCCGAAGCAGAGTACCACAGGGGTCAGAGCATCGTCGAAAGATTCAATAAGACCTTGGCCGAGCGTCTCTTTGGATACCAGTATTGGAAAGAGCTGGAAGATTCCTCCAAACGCAACAGGGAATGGACTCAGAGGCTCCCCCAGGTCGTCGCGGCTTTGAACAACGAGGCGGCCAGGGCTACGGGAATGAAACCCAAGGATGCTATGAAAAAGAAACACGTGGAACACAAGTCCTACGTCAGAAGTTCGAGGGCGGTCGGACTGAAGGAAAAAAAGCTCCCCCGCGACATAGTGGTCAGATACCTCTATCAGCCGGGGGAGCTCAAAGGTGGCAGTAAGAGAGCCACGGATCCTAACTGGTCCCTGGAAACGTATGAGATTTCGAAGTCCGTCACCAAGGAAGGGCAACCCGTGTTGTATTACCTAAATGGCACAAGTCGCGGATTCGTTAAGGAAGAGCTGCTCATAGTCCCCAAAGACTCAGAGTAGTGCTGCTCCACGCGCCCGATTACACTCTAGGCATGTTAGCCTTACGTTGCCTCTGCAATGCCCGCGTTTATTATTTATGTGATCCACGGAGAATTGCTGATCATCATTCGGGTCAAACTTCCATAGTAGCGGTATGTTACACTTGGCACACCGCGCCCCTTTCTTATAGATGTCGTTCACGCATAAGTCAAAGACATGACCCTTCTCTTCGTCGTGGCGCTTGTAGCGAAGGAGTTTCTTAGCAATGTTTTCTTTGGCTACGTCCTCTGGCGTCTTATCGTAGCGCAGCTGCGGACCCCAGGCTATTTTCAACTGCTTGGCGTACTCCACGCGGCTTACGGCGGTGTAGATAAGGTTGCTCCAACACAGCCGCTGGTCTATGATCCATAAGGTTTCTTTTATGGTAAGCCCTTGCGCGCTGTGGACTGTCATGCAATAGCCTAAGCGCCAGCCTGGATGGGAGGTTATTTTTTCCACCTTTTCTATGGGTACCCAGGCTTTATCGTGCGTTACTGCGTTCTGCAGTTGGATGTCGGTACCGGGTACTAAGACATCTTTTCTTTGCATGCGGGTGTCACGCGGCTTATAACAAACGGGCACCAAATGACTAGGGAACCGCTCCTGGTGTATTTTGAGTAAGTCTTTCTGTATGCGCGACTGTGCTGTGCGCTTACTGCTTAACACCAAATCCTCAGGATGCCAAGAATACAGGAAGTCTTCGTAAGACTTTGCTCGTACCCTCTTACGTAACACCTTAGATTGTTCGGCGTCGCTAAGGCCCCTTAATTCTGCCTTTAATTTCCTCACTTGATCCTTGCTACGGTAGTCTGTGTTAATTTCTTCATGATAGTCTACCATTTCTTTTAACCATTCATGGGGCATTTCTCCGGCTATAGGAGGTGGTTGACATGGATCCCCGGCAAATACGACTTGGCATTTTCCACGGAGGAAGTCTACGAACTCCTGCAGGATTTCTAAGGGCACGGTACAGATTTCATCCCAAAGTATCAAGGGAGGTATGTCGTGGATAGCTTCCGGCACCCACTTTTGGCCATTCCAGCGAAAGAAGCTGTGGTAAGTTTGCGCGTCGTGGCCCATTTCGCAGAGTTCTCTTTCCAAACGATGTGTTGGCGTTAGCACCTTTATCTTAGGAAAGAGTTCTAACACACGCGTCGTCTTACCGCTGCCTCCCGTACCGTAAAGGTAAGAGAAGCGTTGGTAGGAAATAGGGTCCGCAACTGAGGGCAGTGGCTCTTCCCTCGGCGTAATGGAACCGCGGGTGTGTTCTCCGTGATATTCTACGCGTGCCCTCCAGGCTTTTATTTCTTCATCTTTGACGCGCCACTGGCCACTTTCTGCGAGTTCATCGGCAGTGTAGAATTCCTCCATCTTTTCCAATACGTGCGGTTTCACGTACAAGGAATCCGTGGCTACGCGTGGAATGTCTTCTTTGTCAAACCGCAAGAGCATTGCGAGAAGGTTAATGTGCGCTTAGGCTAACATGCTGGCACGCAGATGGTAATACTGCGGCCGATGGTCCTGGTAATAACACAAAGCATTCCATTTGTGCAGCTGATCTTCTATGAGGTAATCCCATTTCTCTACAGACACCATCGTTCCTTGATCGTGGGCACGTTTTATGAGGAAGCTTAACTCTCCTTCGTCTGTTATTAAACGCCGTTGCATGTGCTTCTCGCCTTCTTTGGCGCCCTGTGTAAACTTTCCTATGACTATTCGGGCGGTTGGGTTGTGCTCTGGGAGCCACTTCGTGTAGGCGCTATGGCAAAGTATGGCTTCATGCGCTGTGTATTTCAGGAGCTTACGCTCTTCAAAGAACTTTAACAATGGCACTGGTATCCATTCTTTCTCTTGTAGATGCTTCCCGTACCATGCGTAAATTATGGGGTGCAAGTCTTTAGCCAACTTCCAAGACGTTAATCTGACGAACCCCGTAGCTGGCGCGTCGTAGCTGCCGTCTAAGGACACACGAAAGAACTGTGAATCTGGATGGCCGTAGCGGTCGTAATATTCCTTACAATCTCCCAGGCCTTTAAATGACGCAGGATAGCAGTGCTTCATGTCTAAGGACACGTATTCTTCCTCGTCGTACTCCATGTTCCAAAGACCGCCGTGGCCGTGTTCTACGCAGGCTTTGGCTATGTCTTTGAATTCTTTGGGGGTCGGTTTCCACCCATTCCTTCTTTTTGCGACTAAGAAGTCCAAACTACGAGAGCTGAGGACCTCGTCTGAGAAGTCTTCCCCAAGGGTTTCACAGGCGCTTTGGATGCGCTGGTGTTCGATTTCCGGGCGATACAAAGTGCCGTCTTGGGTCATAAACTGGCTTCCTTCCGAATCCATTAACCATATTGAGTTCTCATGAATCAAGTTCACCAACGGGGAGGTTTCGTAGACCTTAGTTTCTTTCTTTCGCGGGAATCGAAGTTCTCGCCAAGCGTGTCCGTTATGCTGGTAGATGACTATAGGAGCACCTCTGCCGCCGTCTTTATGTGTCCCAGGGTAAATGTACCCGTCTGTGATGTCTTTCACGTGTATGCGCCTTTCTAAGGCAATTTCTAATTTCTTTATGTTGTCTATCGTAGCCCCAGCTTTGTAGGTGGCGTTTTCCCATTTCCTGATGGCTTCTTTTCTTTTCGGAGTTAACTTACCTCCGCGGGCGGAATCTTCAAAGAATTCCCTTACCAGTTTCCCGACGCAGTTGCCGGGATGTCGCATTGGCTTGAGTTTCCTAACGTCTGGCTCTTTGATCTCATACGCACCGTAGATAACTACCGTAACAGGGTAAGCAACCTCGTAGAACAGCGCGTCGATGCCTACCAGCGCTCCGGGGCGCGTTTGCTTATTTAAGACAAACAGGTTCTGCTTACCAGACGCCCGAATAGGGTTACGGCCTCTTTCTATTACCCAGTCGCCGTCGTAATACTTTATAAACGTTAACTGTAAACGGTAGTTACCTTCAGGCATCAGGTCTATTATCTTTTCGGCTCTTTCTTCATCCATGATTTCTTCTGTGTCTCCTTCTGTGAATGTCGTGAAGGCGAAGTCGGCGTCCAAACGATCCAATACCTGGGTTCGCAGCTTGCGTACAGTTTTGTTTTGAATGCGCGCGATGTTGTCCATCTATATCTAGGAAATATTTTAACCTTCGTTTACGACCCTACGCGGACGCATCCAATATTTCATAGGACGACGTCTAAAAGCAGGTTTGGGAACCGCGGGCTTTCTTGTCAACTCCTTTACGTATTCCTCGCGCGTTGTCGTACAAGTCGTCACAATCTCACAGGGATCCTTCCTGCGTAGATGGGAAATCAGGCCACACTTTATGAAACTCCCATTACACCTCGGACAAACAAACTCTTTACATTCGTGCATCGTATATAAGACGAATATTTTAACTTAATACATAGATTTCGCAAACACAGCAGCAGTAAGGGAATCATCGCGTGGGTAATACCCGCTGCCGACGCATACATTTAGAGGGGCCTGAAACGCAGGTAATACCCGTGAAATTCGATGCTTAGTGATTCGGATTTCGCGAGTCCCCCTTACTGCTGCTCCTCTTGTTTTTGGTGTCCCCTCGGTAAGGTAAAAGACTTGTCCCTAGCACCAGGGTCATTCTACCTTCATGTAAATGGCCTCTCATAAGGTAGGGTGACCCTACTGCTAGGGCTACCTCTTGTTTTTGGTGTCCCCTCGGTAAGGTAAAAGACTTGTCCCTAGCACCAGGGTCATTCTACCTTCATGTGAATGGCCTCTCATAAGGTAGGGTGACCCTACTGCTAGGGCTACCTCTTGTTTTTGGTGTCCCCTCGGTAAGGTAAAAGACTTGTCCTTAGCACCAGGGTCACTCTACCTTCATGTGAAAGGCCTCTCATAAGGTAGGTAAGAAAGGGTAACCCTACTGTTAGAGCTATATTGTTTCAGGTGTCCTCTGGGGAGAAAAAAGACTTGTCTCTAACACGTCGTCCTACCTTCATGCGAACGGCCCGTAGTGAAGTCAGAATTATTTCGTGTATAAATTTCCTCCTTATAAATTATCAATGACATCAATAGGCACACGTCATTCCCTAATGTTTAACGGTTGCACCTGAGAAGATTTATAAATATGGGTACAACTTACTCAAACAAAGAAGCTTATTCTGAAGAGAATGGCACGTGGTTTGAAATGGGAAAGCATTACGCCCAAGATAAAGATGTCTATTCTCGCCGTTTTTAAGTAATAAATTTCTGTTACTAAACAAAGCAGACTAAATTAGTTTCAGTAATCGCGTATCTTCGCGACTCAATAGTTATCAAATATCCGCCATTTTAAAGCTATTACAGTATGAGCAGATAAAGATATTGCATTGATGAAAAGAACTTCAAATTATCCACTCGTATAAACAAGTTTGAAAAATTGAGAGACCTTTTAAAAAATCTTTCAGTGAAATGTCTTGATTTTTAGCTTCTAAAAGTCTCCAATTTAGCACCTCTAGTCTGTTTTGTGTGCATTTAATGTAAAATCAATTATCGATTGTCAAATATTATTGCTACTTTTTTTCTACGTTAAGTATAAGGTTAAATGTTGATGTTTAAAGCATTAAAAATATAAAGAAAAATTAGTGAAAATATTCAACGTTTAATTTCGAAGTCGATATGAGTTCATCTTCAGGTAAATTAAAACCTAAATGTATAACTAGAAATTCGTTTATTAACTTAAAATATAAAGAGCTTTAAAAAAGAGCTATAAAAAAAGTCTATAAAAAAGCAGCGATTGTTAGTTGTTACTTCAGCGCAGTGCTAAACAAGATTAAAAAGATATTGCGGGTAGCATCAACGACAGGTCAATGATTATAAGTCTGCGCGCAGGAAAGATAAAAGGTTGACGGAATTGTAGGTGGCTTAAGGATTTTAGGCCGGGGTTTAGTGATCTTACTGAGAAAAATACACAAAAAGGATGACAGCATCGAGTTTAAAAGTGTCTTATGTAGAGCCGTTTGGACGCTTGTAATCCACCGAGATGACAGAGGGTTCCGGAGAAAACCGAGTTTAAATGAACTTGTTATAATACGTATAGTGTCCAGCACTCACGTTTTGCTTATACAGTTGAATAGATATGGTCATAACCTCGATTGTATTAGCGGAAATGGCCTCAGCATCAAAGGAAAGTTTTGCGCTTTCAGACGTAACCGAGCCCTTAATTCCTAGCTCTAGTTCAAGTAGTTAAGAGATGTTTATTTGATCAGTATGACCGCATAATAACTTTGGAGTTAAAAGATAATGCGCGCATTAAATTGAAGGTTTTATTTATTTTTAAATGCGCAAGCCGACATGGCTTAAAGGAATAAATGGAAAATTCAATTGCGAAGAAACGAACTACCTTGGCGCACGGCACCGAAGTCAGATGGAATATTGTATAAACCTATTTCTTAAAACAAGCCTAAAATAAACCCTCAGGCGTACGCTTTGAAAAGTTTTCTTTTAAAATGTCTTAGCATTTAAATAAAAGTGATGGTACTAAAGTGGTATGATACCGATGTTATAAAAATAAAAACCGACAAACACAACAACAAAATTAGTCGGGGAAAAAATTCTGGTATCTTCAATACTCCTTTTCACAGTTCCATTCAGTGACCACGAATAATAGTTCCTAGCCGAGGCTGGAGTTTCCGCGCATGATAAACTGTAGTTTTGCTATGCGCGGAAACTCCAGCCTCGGCTAGGAACTATTATTCGTGGTCACTGAATGGAACTGTGAAAAGGAGTAATGGTGAGCGGCGTTCGGAACTAGAGGTGCACGGTTCGATCCTCGGGATCTGTCTTTTTCGAATTCTCTATGTGATCTGTGTAGCCTTAGCTTTAAATATACTAAATAGGAGGGAGCACTGGCAATCTGATTGATAGGGTAAAGCGCGCACTTTCGCAGGTCTAAACGTTTAAGTCAAAACCTACTAACTGGTCAAATAAATGGATACAAACGATTTCGAAATTAGGACAAAAACGCAATTTTGAAAACCGGCACTTTCAGCCAATCCGAGCGCAGGATTTGTGATAGATTATTATCATCAATAAACTAAGCCAAAAAATAAACTGCCCTCTTGAAAACGCGCGGCCAGCGGGCGAAAAAGGATTTTGACGGGCCGCAAATACATTTGCAGCCCTGTTGCTGATTGGCTAAAAAGGGCTCGTGAGACCGTTCTCGACCAATCAAATGTCAACGAGAAAACCATTTGCAAGCGCACGAGTTGTTTTACACCGACTCCGTTTTTGTTTTGAGTTTAGAGAAATTTGAGGCAGCTTTTTTTCGTTAAAAATCCGGTCTAAATATGGAAAATTATCCTTATTTTGAGCTAGAAATGAAGTAGCCAAAGCCGTCTGACATTTGGAAAATTTGCTAATAACTTGACTTTTGGAGGGCATATTGTTTATTTGTGTCCCGAAGTCATGTCATTTTGTCTATTAGTAGGTTTAAACTAATATGTTAAGAGAGAATTATTTTCGTATTCAAGCGGTGAGCGCCAAAAACTATTTTATTGAAGAAAGGCTTTGGAAAAGGCTAAAATCTTGTTATTCGGAAAGTTTAACTTGTTTGGAAGTGGAGATGACCGATGAAAGTGGAATCAAAATGTAAACCCAAAGCAAAATTTTGAATCGAAAATGATGTTTAGGCCTTCATTTGCTTGATTCCCATATATTTCCTATAAAAAAGCCTGATAAATGCAACAAAACATCTTTGTACAATTGAATATACCGCTTCAAACAGGCATTTTATCATAGTACAACAGTTTCTAGGCAGCCCAAGCAATGTATTTTTGCTGTTTTATATTCTGAAAAAATCGCAACAAATTTTTAAAATGAGCTTACCTCATGTCGTTCTTAATGCTTTTTTTAAAAAGCATTAAGAACAACATAACTTATTTTTGTGTAGTTTTTAGCTGTAGGCAGGGGAGGCAGAAAATGACAAAAAACGGTTAAAAACGCAGCTAGAAACTACAAAAAACGTTAAAAAGCATTAAGAACGTCATGAGATTAAGGTAAGCTCATTTTTTTAATTTAATTTTTTAACGATTTTTTCAGCATATGAGAAAGCAAAGATACATTGCTTGGGCTGCCTGTGCCATAAGTAGACCCTTGTTCGATTGGACTTGACTAACACACGTGGGCATTCTTTTGCGAGTGATTGAAAACAGCTGTAAAGAGCTGTGCAGCGATAAGAACCCTCGTATATTTTAATTAATGTATAAGAATTATGGCCGCGTGCGCAAAGATCTGTATTCTAGTTGGAGTTATAATTATTATCAAAATGAGTCAACTTTCTGGTCCTGTGTATTCTCTAACAAAAACTTGATATCGCTAATCCCTATCGCAAGTATACAGCCGACTAGCGCAGCTCAACGGGTCGAACTGAGCACACGAGCACAACATGCATGACAGGAATATTCTATTTGGGCCTTCAATCAAATAAAGCTATGCATGGACTCATTAATTACATAAAGTACATCCCCATAGAATTAACTAAACTAAAAACATGTTTGATAATTACCTTTAAACGCTAAGTTTTCTTTCGATTTTTGTCGATGCTTTTGGTCAAGCCTTCTTTCTAAAGTAACTTCGTTAAGTGTCACAGCCACCGACCTTAGGGACGGAGCATTAGATAATTTAAGGGGGAGGGGAGAGGGGAAGTAAATCTCCCAGACAAATATCGAGCAAGCACATTTCCTACGAAAAAAATATTGCGCAACCTCTTCAGAAAAGAAATATTGAGCAAACACAATATAAAAATTACATGCATGCAGGGGTCGTTACAAAATATAAATGTAGTGAAACATAAATTCCTGCAGCCCACCCCTCAATTAACTAATGGTCCATCCCCTTACAACAATAATACTTCAATTGCTTACTATCAATCACGTGACTTTTTGGAGTTGACTGGGGGGCAAACTTAAGCGGTTCACTGGGGGGCAACTAGCGGATGCTAAGTCAAAACATATCAAAATAAGTCCTCAAACTATTGTATTTGACTATTTTCACGACATCAAACCAGAAAACAAGAGATCAAAACAACCTCCAGGATTCTACAAGCCATCAAAAAAGAGCTATTACCGGAAGTGACGTCTATTGATAGCAACCTATATTAAGCAAATGCCAATTTAGTTATCATTCTACTTAACGACTGTTTTGTCATTTCAATCTCGTCTTTGTTTTCGTTATCAGATGTTTATACGAAAGAAAGCCAGACTAAATGCGTGGCATTTTGAGTGGTCAACACCAAATCCTATCAGATTAAAAAAAAGCGTCCACACTTGCTACTGGATTATTTTACCCTATTATCTAGTAAAAACATGTAGTGTAGACGTAACCGTGAATCAAGAACAAAATTGGCTTACTGGAGCAGAGAGGTCGTTATCTGACGTTATCTTAACGGGTTCATCAACATTCAAGAGTGGCTACAATCAATGATCACGTAAATGAATCTAGAATGCAAGCTCCGCGGAGGCGGAAAGGCTTGTGGGGCTTTGCCATCCCGGTTTTAAATGGTTCCGGGGAAATTATATTTTGCCTACGAGAGTATACTATGTGAACTACAGCTAGCTGCAATAAGTGTCGGAGAGAACTAAATTGTTTCGCGTTTCATTATTGGGCACTCTAAGGGTAGTCTTTGTGTCCAGTCTCAAGCTGAGCTATAAGGGACTATAGGATCAATCTCTTAGACCCAACCACACCATGCATTAGAACCCTACTCAGAATATCAGTTATCGTTACCACTGCGAAATACACATACGCGTTTTAACCGTTTGAAATGCATGAAACAGACTGAGAACACAGAGACTCACCGGCGCAACCAAACTGGCACAGAAAAAGACCATAGAAATGTAGACGTAATTTTGGAAAAAGGATCTTCAGTGCTTAAATACCTAATTAACGGATCTCGAAGACACTCAGTTCGCGTGTAAGAAAAATATATTAACATGGAAACTTAATAATCCGTTGCTGGTTAAGTATCTAATGGAGCTAAGGAAGTAATTAAGTTGCAGTCAAAATGTTTTAGTAGACTTGGTGGCACCGTAAGCGCTACATAATATGAAAATGAATAAGAAGTAATCTTAAAAAAAGGTGAAAGTGCACCTAACCCCTGACACAATACTTTAAGTATTGATTCTACATAAAATGAATAGTTGAATGGTGAAATATTTCTTCATTTGAATGTTGCGTCTTTAAGTTATGAAGGTTTATACTTCCATTACGTTAATGACTGTGACGTCACCCCAGGCTTTTGAGAGTTTTTGTTTTAATGTTTTATACTAAACACTAGTCATTATGAGACATCAGGTTTATAAAAAACGTTGTGGAAACCTCGAGTATAACTAGTCGTTACATAATGTAAGTGAAGTGCAGCGGATATATGCAAGACCACATTTTACCAACAGCCGGCACCAAGATACTTGAAAACATTCATCAACAATACCAGACTCCTAAAGTTGAGTGTTCATTTAAATGAGCTCGAGGGGCAGCATAGACGCTCAAATAACTCCACAACTTATCCTGCAACCCACAACGAAAACGTGCTTTCGATGTAATGCGCGTTCAGTCTATTATGAAGAACTTCGCAATCCATATGTACTGCAGCCGAGCTGAGTATTTATCGAGCATTCTCCGAGGACGCGCTACGATACGACCGATGTCCGAGCATATTCCGAGCATTCTCCGAGAAATCCGGCTGGACCGACGCCGATCCAAATTCGAGATTTTGCTCGCATACAGTCCACAGAGTCCCCAACATGCAATGACTGTTGTGTCGAGATTAGTGTTGCTTCTCGTCTTACGGCTTCGCAGCAATGATGATTGTTTTTTAAAACTGTTCGTATGAACCAGTCAAAATTTGTATATTTAATGAAGCCTGAGGTGACGTCACAGTCAGCATAACTATTGGAAGTATAAACCTTCATAACTTGAAGACGCAACATTCAAATGAAAAAATATTTCACTATTCAACTATTAACTTTATGTAGAATCAATGCATAGTATTGTATCAGGGGTTAGGTGTACTTTAAAGGATTGGAGAAAAGGAGAGAGGTAGATATGATGTTTTCACTTCGTTGAGTTTGTATCGGAATGCATTAAGAAGCCTTAGATTAAGGGATAATCGAGAAGAGCGTCCATTATCAAAACAACGCAAAGATTCCTTGAAAAGTGAAGTGTAATAAAACGATATACCAAATTCTCGTTTAATTAAAGATTTAGCAAAGGAAGCTATAGGTTTAATTACAGAGCTATTATAAAAGGCAGCTGCCCTTGGCTTACTCGGAATTAAAATTACAGGATTAGGTTAAAGGACAAAGTTGTTTCTTCGCTTTGGTTTTATCTGATTAAATTGGAGATTATATAATAAGCTAGGAAGAGTAAAAGAGTGTGGTAGATTCTGAAATGTGTAATTATGGCCATCATGCCAGTGACAAAGTTGGAGAACGGGCGGGAGCGCGCGCGTGCGCCTTTTTTTTTTCTTTTTTTTTTTTTTTTTTTTTTTTTTTTGCAAATGTTCCCGCGAAAACCACAGGGACTCCAATAAAAGCCGTGGCATGGAGAATAGCAATTATCATAGTAAATGAATTAAGATTTGGAATAATCGATAATTTGTTAGATTTTTTTCTCATCCACCACCATACGAAGCTAGACATTTCGGATCGAAAGTTTATTCTGATTTCGGTATCTTGGACATCGGATTTCAGGGCTTCTTTCCAAATTCCAGATGAAGCGGTGTTCGGTAAGGCTCTTTTATTTAGTCCAAAGATAAGACACTAAAATTGTCAAAATCCTTCAATTATTATATTCTTTGTCTACAAACGAGATTAATGCTAATAAGCTATTCAATTCCGGCGTAAAACTAATTCCAAACTATAGACAAAACAAAAGAGAGATTTCATATTAATTTCCTTTAAGTCTTTATCTTAAAAACAACTTTCGGCTCGAAAAGATTTTTCTTACTGGCTTTATGAGAGGGTTGTTACTATTTTTCTTACAATTTCTTCATGAGATGATTTGTTGTCCAAAGTCCTAATTCTTTCATCAGAGATAAAAATCATAAAAAAACATTTTTCGCTTTATTTTTGAGCGTTTTTGTGATTACGGTTGGACCCGGAAATACGTCACAACTGACTTTTGCAGCAGCTCAGTTATAGATGTCGCCAATAGGCGCTCACCGTGGGGTAAAGATACAGCTAATAACTTGTGCTAACAAGACAAGATGATTGGTATGAAGTGAGGAAATCGCGGGTCAAGAAATGATAAGACTGCTTATAGAGATCAATCAATATTTAACCCATCATATTATACACCGACGCAGCACAAATTAGTTTACTCATTAGTTTTCTTTTTATTCCACGGTGTTTACTGACTTGTTTTCTGACCAGTTCTCTTTTTATTCCACGGTGTTCAGCTTACCTATAACCCATCATATTATATGCATTATACACCGACGCAGCTCTAAACTAGTTTACTCGCTAGTTCTCTTTTTATTCCACGGTGTTCAGCTTGCCTATAACCCATCATATTATATGCATTATACACCGACGCAGCTCTAAACTAGTTTACTCGCTAGTTCTCTTTTTATTCCACGTTGTTCCTACCTATAACCCATCATATTATATGCATTATACACCGACGCAGCTCAAACTAGTTTACTCGCTAGTTCTCTTTTTATTCCACGGTGTTCAGCTTACCTATAACCCATCATATTATATGCATTATACACCGACGCAGCTCTAAACTAGTTTACTCGCTAGTTCTCTTTTTATTCCACGGTGTTCAGCTTACCTATAACCCATCGTATTCCATGCATTATACACCGACGCAGCTCAAACTAGTTTACTCGCTAGTTCTCTTTTTATTCCACGGTGTTCAGCTTACCTATAACCCATCATATTATATGCATTATACACCGACGCAGCTCTAAACTAGTTTACTCGCTAGTTCTCTTTTTATTCCACGGTGTTCAGCTTACCTATAACCCATCATATTCCATGTATTATACACCGACGCAGCTCAAACTAGTTTACTCGCTAGTTCTCTTTTTATTCCACGGTGTTCAGCTTACCTATAACCCATCATATTATATGCATTATACACCGACGCAGCTAAGACTAGTTTACTCGCTAATTCTCTTTTTATTCCACGGTGTTCAGCTTACCTATAACCCATCATATTATATGCATTATACACCGACGCAGCTAAGACTAGTTTACTCGCTAGTTCTCTTTTTATTCCACGGTGTTCAGCTTACCTATAACCCATCATATTCCATGCATTATACACCGACGCAGCAGACTAGTTTACTCGCTAGTTCTTTTTTTTTTTTTTTTTTTTTTTTTTATCTTTTCTACTTTTCTTGTAAGTTTTGCGTTACTATTTTTGGTTGAGCGAGATTTTAATACATATATATATTTTTTTTTTTTTAAATGACATGGACAGTTATGCTACAAGTTTATTTCATGTCAAGTTTATCTGTACTGGATTATCTCATTTTGAAGTATAGCTAAAGCTGATTTTCTTGATAATAGATTATAATTGCGAAGCGGCGTTTTGGTCTATTATGCTTGGTGATTATTTGTGATGCCCTTTTCGATCTTTTCCCAGGGTATACGTATGATGAGGTCAGTACATGCTATAATATATAACCAATATTTCTTCTCTCGGAACTGAAAAATCACCTGTCATTAACCCATAACATCTCAAAGTATAAAGTGAGGGTATAAAACAAAATGAAATAATAATAATTCAAATCATAAAATTTTAATTTATTTTTGTTAATGTTCGATGTGTTGTTCCCATAGTTCTCGATGTTGTATGACATATAACCACTCGACTCGATCACTGATGTCTCACTCCAGGCGACCAAATTCATATATTTTTTTAGTTTTGAATTCGTCAAGTGACTTATAGCTAAAGGCTTATTGCGGCTCGTGAAAAAAAAACCCATTTCATTCTACTCATTTCTGGAAAAATGATTCGACTTTACGCAAAAAGAAAAAAACAAAATAAGAGCGGACTGTAACGCCTTGGTCTTGTGTTTCTCATTCACAAACATTAATTTCTCCACTTCTTATTTACGTATTTTTAGATATTTCTTTGACCAATACTAAGTTCAGAAATTATATATATAATGTTATGTAAATGTGCTCACATTTTTGATAGAATGGAGATATAAAAAATATCGTACTCACCACAGCTCTGGGATGATTTTAGCTCAGTTTCTTTTGCCTGCTCCGAATAGTCGAATACTACAATATGAAGAATAAGAACACGTCAAAGATAAGCCGCGGTTGGATACGCGCATGTCTGTTAGAGTCCCAGCGTGCTTTATCCCAGAATTAATAAGCAGCTTGAGGGGAAAAGATTATTAAGAGATCATGCGAATTCATCTACAGATATAGGTAAGCAAAACAAATTGTTGTATCTGATGGGCAAATCGGAATTTTGTCGGCATTGACTTTTTATCACGAAGAGCGATAATAAATCTTCTTTTCTCATTCCAATCTATATTATTAGCTAGGGTAAGTTCGTCAAGGTTAAAGCGTTGCGTCATCTCATGTGCAACCGAGCGCAACCGTTAAACAAAGAAATGATACTCTAGAGAATGGGAAGACATAAATGTTCATTATCAGAGAAGTCAACTTTGATAGTTATGGCACGGCTAACTCACAGATCAAACCCTGAAACAACCTCTGGGCTGATCTAAGTCAGGGCATGGCTAACTCACAGATCGAACCGTGAAACAACTTCTGGGCTGATCTAAGTCAGGGCAGGGCTAACTCACAGATCGAACCGTGAAACAACCTCTGGGCTGATTTAAGTCAGGGCACAGCTAACTCACAGATCGAAGCCTAAAACAACCTCTGGGCTGATCTAAGTCAGGGCATGACTAACTTGAAACAACCTCTGGGCGATCAAAGTCAGGGCATGGCTATCTCACAGATCGAACCCTGAAACAACCTCTGGGCTGATCGAACGTACAAACTGAAAATCTGTGAGTTTGCCCTGACCTGACTGTGTGAGCCTGCAAAGGTTTCAGAGAGGGCATCGATAAAACTTAAAGGTTTACTTTAAACGTTACGTTTGGATCTGCAGAGGGCCTCCGTAAAATGGTTGAAGCGATTAATAAGTTAAAACTGGAGATTAAAAAGCAAAACATCTCAGGCCTACAAACCCCCATAATGTCTTTGTTAGAGGAAAAGTCCGGATATTGCACACACAGTTTAACTAGCGATAAGATAATTGACGCTAAGCTGATCATCTTAGACACTTAGTTGGCTTATAATTCTTATATTAAAAGTCCATGGGGCTAACGGAAGCTTTGAAAAAAATAACAAGCTTGACAAGCCTAATTTCGAAAGAAATTGTCTGCAAACACCAACGTTTAATCCAATTCTTGTGAAACAATTAGAAAATAAAGACTTGCTATAAATATAACTGTTTTCGGGGGAAGAAATACATTTCATTTTATTGAAAAATAACGGACAGAATTTGCATCTAATAACTGTAATTTATTTTGCTAGTGTAGAATAAAAAAATAGTAAAATGTTTTCGTGTTATTGGCTGGTACGGTAAGGTTCATGTATAAGTTCATTCAGCTAGTTGATACCAAGCAATAGAATACTCTCTATTGATAAAACATGACGGGCAGCGTTTCATTCATTGTAGGTTGGTATTAAACAAGGTTGATTAGATTCATTCAGGTAATTGATCCCAAGGAATGGACTTCTTCGACGATACGTCGGCCATCTTGCCAGGGGACGAAACAAAACAAAGATGAAGGGAAATATATAGAGTTTTTTTTTTGTGTGTGTTTGTCTTTCTTTACTACGATTTTTATAAACATGTGAGCTCTGTGTTTCCGAGTTCTTGAATTTCATTCCGCTGATTGATACCAAGCAATAGAATACTCTCTGGTTGATAGCACATGACGGGCAGTGTTTGCCTGTCATTGTAAGCTGCTATTCAGATCCATGAGATTCATTCCGCTGATTAATACCAAGCAATAGAATAATCTCTGGTTGATAGCACATGACGGGCAGTGTTTGCCTGTCATTGTAAGCTGCTATTCAGATCCATGAGATTCATTCCGCTGATTGATACCAAGCAATAAAATACTCTCTGGTTGATAGCACATGACGGGCAGTGTTTTTCCCCCACATAAACAAGCAGTGACGTCATAGTGAAATAGGGCAATTCCCACTATGAATGTGATGCAACCGAGACTACTAAATCCTAAATCTATAGAGGCTTTGCACCATCACGTGATGGCAGCCATGACAGGCGGTTATAATTACCTCTCAGACAGAGCAGAAAAACGACAAGGCTGCTACTTTCGTAATTTTTTTCTTTCTCTCTCATTTCTGCTAAAAAACCGTTAGTGTTTCATTCGTGTCTCTTGTGCTTTAAATTTTTCACAAAATTCTGCTCAGAACCTCGAGCAATTCTACTTTGAGATATTACCGTTAGTTTTTGTGCTGATCAAAATATCATCTCTCCCAACATTGAGGGCGTTATATCTCAAATACGCATCCCTCAAATTTCCCTAAATTTTGATATTTTGTTAATCAGCCCCAAAAGAGCCTGTTTATGAAATATAAAGCTTATTAACGCATAAACGTCGAAAGTAGAACCCATTTTTCTGCCCTGTCTACCTCTCACTATTCTTTGTTTGCACATGACGACATAACCGAGTTAGCGAGTAAGCGTTGCAGTGCATTGTGGGCCTGTCTTTATGCATATCTTAAAACTCGCCATTCACCTGGTTAAAATTCACTAGACCGGAAATGTCGTCTATTGATAGCAACCCTCTAGCATTATGCATCGTGTTATACTACAGAGATATACACCCAAAGTTTTTTCATGAACCAATACTTTTTGATTGTAGCTATTTTTTTAACTATATTTTGACGGTGTTTTCTCAAGAGTGATAACTGATATGAACTAGACTAAGTAATTACTTATACTAGTCGAAGGCTGTATGATTTAATGTCTTATCTTTTTGAACTGTGACACAAATGAATTTTAGCTAAGTTGCCTGCGGACTCGGATACAGACGACTCATTTTTATCGTAAATGGATTTCCTGGTTAATGTGAGATTTTTTTCTAGAGCGAAAAAATTAAGATTTTCTCTTACAATACTTTCAGCGGTTTTCAAAAGGCAATTTAAAAAAATCAAATACTCTTGGATTCGGTTCGGAACCCCTAGATCTCAGTGTCAAGCGGAAGAATTTAAGATCAAAGTGGTTTATCTCACAAAATACAATAACAAAGTGAAGATATTCTTAGCGAGAAAAAAAGTTTTGGGTGACGTTAGTCTAAGTCAATATATATATTTTTAAGTTCTTGAAAATATACTAGATTTTGTCTTAATCACTTCTAATAAAGTGACATTTATCCAAGTTATCTTGGTGTCTACAATAGGACTTTGTAAGTTTTAAAATCCTTTGCCTCTTTAGTGCTTTTGGGTACAGGATTTTCTTTCATTATTTCTAATTCCTTTCCGGTAACAGCAACAAAGCGGCTGGCCGCCATTTTGGATTTTCGCTCGAGGTGCCATCGTGTGATAGTGTGAGTTTCTTGACCAATCAGCGCGCGAGATTTTCAATAATCACCTGTGTATTTTTACTAATTGTTTTTAATTACTTTTGTCAGATAGTATGAAATACTGACTGTCCGATCGACTGTGGTAGGCTGAAGTTAAGAACGAACTATCTTTTATTGATTATATTGGTAATTATGTTTTAAAACGAAGACTACTCGGAGTTGAACGTCCTGGGTAACGAGTAATATTCTTAGTGGTATTCAGAAGCATAAGAGATTAAGATGTGATTATATGTTAGCAAAGTAGGAAGAGAGGGAGTATGTTTTGAGCTCATGGGGAGAATTGAACTTAAGTCATGCATTACGAGGACAGAGGGAGGGAATATGACTCAACTGATGACTACTTGATATCGGCAAGAGATCTCAAAGCACAGGTTAGAAATATGGTAAAGGGTTGTTCCTTAAAACGTGATTTGACCGTTTCTATTTTTCGACAAACGTGGAATGGTTGTTGTTCATCAACACGTGAAACGTGATTTTTCATTTCAAGTTTCGTGAAACGTGATTCGTACCACCCCTTTACAAACCTGAACCCACATATGTTAATGGTGGGTAACGAGGGTGATGGGTAAGTTAGATTTTATAATTAAAGCCGGTGGGGATGGAATATGACTGAACACTTTCTTCTTGGTCACGTTTGTTGCAGCTGCTATGCAAATTAAAAACGGATTTATAACCAGCGACTAAAAACTAATTGTGCATTGGAGACTAAAAATTAGTAAGAGCTGGATATCTATGATGCATGTTTTTATCTTGGCCTTCGTATCTGACACGTGCACTATGTTTGAGTGCATTTCTGTTATCTATCGTACACACTAACTAAAGTAGCATTTTATGACTTTGTAATGTGATAAGAAGTCCTATGGTTTAGTTGCCCGGGAACTCTCTTTTGAAGTCTTTAATTACTGTACTATTCAGTCTGCACGATCCTAAGGGTTCTCTATCATGTCATGAACGGAAATAAATGGAATCCCAAATGCAGAGATGCTCTTGATAGCATATGTGACAAGAATAAAAGATACACGACTCATATTTCAAGTCTATAAACTCTTACATCCGTCAAGAGGTTTCCAGTACAGGAAGCCTTCAATCATTTCAGCCAGTACTATAGTTAGACTATGCTCTCTTTCAGTCAAATTATTTAACTTGAAACGACTTGTGTCAACAAGGGGAACAGGCCCGTAGCTAGGGTTGTGCAGGGGGTACGTTCGCACCTTTCAATCGAGAAAAAGTGTGATTTCTTTTGTATTTCCCTTTTTAGCCTCGCATCTAACATTATTTTGACAAGTGGCAGAAATTAGAAAAGGGTTTGATACTTTGGCACAGATTAATATTGACTACGACAGAAACGCTTTGGCTTCAGAGTCTTCAGACGGTCAAATATATTTTAGATCAGATATTCAAATATATTTTAATTAATTTATTAAATATTGAGAGCAGAAAGGTAGTTGCGAATTAAGAATATGGTTGAATGTTTACAATTTCAACCCTTTCTTAAAGGGAATTAAACTAGCAATAAATATTATTCATTATTTTCAACTAAGAAAACAGTTTAAACGCATGGGATCGCAACAAGGTTTTTCAACAGTTCTTAAAGTGAAACTTTATCTATCTAAGTTTTGAATCGTACCTTTTTGTGGGTGTTTGAGCTTGAAGAAATAGAGTTGGTTCCTGCGAATCTCCTGGAAGTTAAATAAATAGTTTTTTACGATGTTTGTAGTCGATCGAGTGTGGCTCCCTTTGAGAAAGCGGACGCGTCTGTTCATGATTAATATGGCGCGAAATGTTTTGTCATTTGATTGGTTGGAGATATAAGCATTGACTTAAATAATTGGCTCATTATGAAAGGATAAATAAACAATAAAACTGCCTTCAGCATGCGATGAAATAGATGGATGGATGAATTTATGGATGGACGGATTGATGGATACAATATTAAGCAGAAGCTGTATTTTCCAGGGTATAATACATTACCAATTAATAATATTCAGGTTCATTTATTTTCGCGGTTCAATTAATTTCAATCAAAAAAAAAAAAAAAAAACTCAAGCCATTACCCTGAGCCATTAGACAGGGCAAAAAACGGGTTCTACTTTCGACGTTTATGCGTTAATAAGCTTTATATTTCATAAACAGGCTCTTTTGGGGCTGATTAACAAAATATCAAAATTTGGGGAAATCTAAGGAATGCGTATTTGAGATATAACGCCCTGAACGTTGAGAGATATGATATTTTGATCAGCACAAAAACTAAGGGTAATAATATCTCAAAGTAGAATTGCTCGAGGTTCTGAGCAGAATTTTGTGAAAAGTTTAAAGCACAAGAGACACGAATGAAACACTAACGGTTTTTTTAGCAGGAATGAGAGAGAAAGAAAAAAATTGCGAAAGTAGCAGCCTTGTCGTTTTTCTGCTCTGTCGAGCCATTACCGAAGTATTTCAAATTGATGAGTCTAAAAAGCAAATGTTTTTAACTACTATTTAGAAAACCAATGAATGAATCGATAATTAAACATTCATTTATCGAAGAAAATTAACACACACTCTCCCTCACCGGATATTGGCTCTTGTTTGAACTCTATACACAAATCATGATTCGTAAAACCTTTACGTAATTATGATATAATTATCGATCGAGACTTCAGATCAAAAACGCTTCTCAAAAGCCGATCTTTTCTCCTCGCCCCAGCAAACGAATGAAGTAAGTAATTACCAGTTATAGAGCTAGAAGATAATATAGGTAAGTTGTAGTGCTTGGGAACGAGGTTATTCCGGGCGAAAGCCCTTGGAATTAAATTCGGAAAAATTAATTTCCGACCTCGCTGGGATTCGAACCCACGACCTTCGGAATCGTACTACCGGTGCTCTACCAGCTGAGCTAGAGGTCAGACTGAGAGCAGGCCGGGGTGAAATAGATGTTAGGTCGCGGTAATTATGATGCAAAGATGAGAGTATGTGGACCGCGTGGCACTAATGAAATAGTAGAAGATAATATAGGTAAGTTGTAGTGCTTGGGAACGAGGTTATTCCAGGCGAAAGCCCTTGGAATTAAATTCGGAAAAATTAATTTCCGACCTCGCTGGGATTATATAGTTATAGAGCTGTTAAGTGTTACGTAAATCGGACTAAAAACGACTTACTGGTCGAAATTAATAATTACTTCTACATACATTTTTCTGTGTTTTTTCTTCATAGCAGGTTTTTGTAATTCAAATATCTAATTGTTGAAGGTAGAGAACAAATCCTGGGAATAACTTGTGGCAAGATTTTAACGATCGTTTCTTTGATTGGACCCGTCAGATACGTCAAAATTTAAAAGCCTATGGACAAAATATTTTATGGACGTCGTTAAATATCATTTCTTCACGTTGGGATGATGAAAAATAAAAAAATTAAAGTCTTATCGATGCACGTCAGTTCCTGTATCAATTCTCTCTCAAAAAAAGTATTTTTTTCCTGGTCACTAGAGACAACTAGAGCGGTTTTTGTGTGAGGTAGAAACATACCCGGGGCGTAGCCAGGATTTTCCGAAAGGGGTAAATCTCATATACCCAGAGCCTGCGTTTCTTCTGGGCTGCGGCGGAGAAAGAGGACTCACGTTAAAAGATTTGCCAAAAATAAAATAATATGTTCCCGATTTCTAATTCTTATTTTGATCGGAAGTAAACACAGAACTCTGTTTGAAAGCATGCTGATTTTCATTGATTAATTTTTTCCCCGGAACTACGCATGCGTCAAAAGATGGATTATGCCAGAGCCCTCGCTCTTCGTCGCAGGCCAGGAGAAACTCAGGCTCTGGGTAGTCTCCTCCTCAGTCCCCCTCATCCTAAAGACAAAGGAAGCCCAATACTCAAAAGGAGAGAAGAGAGATGCATGCGGAGGAGGCTAGGTTCTGGGTACGAGATTGGAAAGGAGTGACCCAAATTCAAAAACAAAACAAAAAACCGCCATTTTGTTTGAGCCAAAAAAACGCTGAATCGAAAAATATAAGAATAGAAAAGCCAAACGTTTTACGTTTACCAGCCCAAACTAAATGTGCCGTTATCAAGGAGTACACACCGGTATTTCATTAAGTGAATTGGAATCTAGTCTACTTTGAAGTTCCTCCCTGTTTCGCTAGTTATCGCTGAGAATTCAAATATCTTAACTAAATAGAGATACCTAGAGATAATTTTGTCGAGTTCACGCAATCCTTTGTATTTTTGTATACCAGCTCCTAAGCGTAACTTTATATTTATCTTTAACTTCCTCTGATTAATCTAAGATAACCAGTATCTAGACCACCCCGACGAGCGGCGAGCTTCTGGAGTTAATATTAAGTCGATTAAAAATACGATTAAAAAATAAAAGAATTTAAAACATAAACGGGTGTATCCTGCTATGAAACCACGAAGCTTTAATTTGGCCCAACAATGCATTGCGCGCTTCGCGATTAGCAAGGGTGGAGAGGGCATGGTACATAGTGTAATAGAATATCAACCCCCTCGTTCTCGTAGCCAGACCCTAAACATAAACCAAGTAACATACAATATATACAATACAACAGATTTTTGAATACATTACATCAATTGAGTGCTATATATGTATAGGTCAAACAGTACGATGCCTGTAAGGACAACGTTCACCATAAGGAAAACCCACGTAGCACTCAGTCGATGTCCTCCATACACCTTAACTAAAAGTTCATTACTGTACTTCATATTCTCTTGCTGTAAGTCAACCATTTGTGTCTAAAAGACGATCCACAAAGTTTGTCGAAAAAATATCCCATCCCTTTCTTTCTCTCATTTCTTTCTCTCTAACTCTGGCTTTCTTTTTCTCTCCTCCAATTCAATTCCGTATATTTCTCTCTTTCTTCTCTTTCTTTCACGTTTCGGTTATTTTATGTCCAAACTTCACAACTGAGAGAAAAAAAATACTAGCATCCTTAACACTAACAAGAATATAAAAAACACTTGCCAGAATTTTCAGAGGAAAACAATTTATATCATTAGACTTGTGATATCAATTCTGATACTCTTACTAAATGACATAAGCCTTTGTGAATTATGTACCCGACTTTATCTAGTTAAAATATAAACTGGTGTTCTTTAACAATTCTTAATACATAAATTCATGAAACCGCTTCGTTTTACTCCGAAATGTCATCGTTTTTTGGCAATGAGGTTAAAGAAAACACAGCCTATATAAAGGATGGGTGGTTCAGCAATTCAACCGTTTTTGACTTTATTCAATAACATGGAGCTCAACTTACCTAAATTTCTCGCCTTTACACGTGTAGTTACACCTAAAACTCACCCAAACGGCTACCAAATGACCATTTTGTGCACTTTTTTGTCATCCTTCATAAGATGGTTTTCTTATTAGACTTTAGGTTTTTACGACAACATGCTGATCATATTGACAATATCAATGAGAGGAAATCTTCCAAACTCTATTAAAAGCTCTTCACTTACTCTAACTAAAAAGCTTTATGGCGATTGCTGTCAATCAAAACCGTAGTATTTTGAAATTGTCCCCAAATCCTTCTCATTTCTCGAATATTTATTAAAACTAACTGTTCATTCTTTGGTGAGTTGTAACCCATTAAACCATTTAGGTGTTGCTTATAATATTTTAACTATCGAGACGACACAAATAATCGTTATTCTAGTACCGGGAGTATACTACTCAGTCGCTTCAAGATCCGGATATATATTATAAAGAACGATAAAATCTTGCCACGTTTAGTTAGTTTGAGTATAGATAAATAAAATTCTCATAACCACCTTAATCTTGTCACGAAGTTTGAACTTTTAAAAATGTGGTTGATGACATTTTGACATAAAATTTAAAATTATACAAATTGCTTTCCCATTAGATTTGGGTATCAAAACTCTCACTAAAAGTCAGTTTATAAGGGTGTTGTATTTATGCTTTTAACGTTATATTGCTTAGTAAGTAGTCGGCACGTTTTTATTTGAAAAAATACTAAAAGCTAATCTTTACCATATATAGATTCACTTGAAAAAAGAAAAAAAAAGAGAGAGAGAGAAGGTGAAGTATATGAAGTTTTGTTTTTTTGTTTTGTTTTGTTTTTTGTTTTGTTTGTTTTGTTTTTGTTCGTTTTGTTTTTGTTTGTTTTGCTTGTTTTTTGTTTGTTTTTTTGTTTTTGTTTTCTGTTTTGTTTTGTTCTGTTTGTTTTTTGTTTTGTTTTTGTTTTTGTGTGGTTTGTTTGTTCGTTTGGTGAAAAAAAGAAAAGAAAAAAATTAAAATAAACTCAATCATCACATGAGTTACACTAAGATGACAAAATATATGAGGGTAGGTGAGTGGAATAATTGCTTTAGTTTTGCCATTTCTTGAAATCATTGAAGAAAACAAAGAAACTAGCTGTACTACCAAATCAACATTTCTTTCTCGCCCTCCCTCTCTCTCTCTCCCTTATTTTCCATATTTATCTCTTTCTCTACCCCCCACCCCCTATTTCTGAACTTGTAAAATGCCTGAAACATCTTTGCGCTATCATACGAGTTATATATCTAAGCCACTCAATACAGAGAATCTAGCTAAATAGTGTGCTTCCAAATCAGCATTACTCGCTCGCCCTCTCTCTCCCTCTATCTATTTATCTCTTTTTCCTTCTTTTTTTCAATTTCTGAACTTGGAAAACGCATGAAACATCTTTGCGCTATCAAAAAGGTTATATATTAAGCCATTCAGGTAACAACAACTGCAATCGATCTGGGAAATTAGTTGGGACTCACCTAAAGTCAGATGAATTCATAATAAAACAAAACATGACTGTTGCATAATTTCGTGGCCTTTTTTTCCTTATCGAATTATTTCGTGCTTCGTAAAGCCACGCAACGATCAAAAAAAGCGCTCAAAAAGTCATTGCAATATTGTTATACTTACAGTTTTGAAGAACAAAATTCTTGCGTTTCCAAAGTCAGTGTAGTTGGACGATTCTTGAACACATCAAGAATAATCTCACTTGGCAAATAAACGATTTTAATTTTTTCCTTCGATATCTGAATATCTGAACAGGTGTTCTAGCCGTGGATAAGTTGTCAAGGTAGCTAATTCTGAAATCAAATTACACATTCAGTTAATTAAGTTTTTGGTAATACCATTTGTAGATATTCTATTGGGTGTATTAGTGTCGTCGTCTTCAGTTCAGCGTTTTGGTCTTGGTGTGAATACGCATTTTCATTTTTCAATTTCGAAAGACGTTGTCTGTCTGAAATCTCCAATCTGAGACCAACAAGCACGCTACATATTGTTATATATTCACAGCCGAACAACGCAGTTTTCTTTTAGATTGGAATATGAAGCATAGCATTTGAGTTAGCTAGGAACTGACTTTTCGTATTTGAGCCAAAAATAAAAGAACATAAAAGCACAACAATTTCGTTTAGTCATCCATTTCAGATCTCGGACAGACAAGATTTTTTGAAATAGGTGTCATACGTCCCCTGTGTTGCTTTAAGTGGGACTTAAGTGCTGGACTAGCTAAAATGAAAAACTTCAAAATTTTTCAATATCAAAACCTACAACCTAGATCTCAGGGGACTGATTAGCTAAAATTCAGAAATTCAGGGCACGGCTAACACACACCCCTGAAACAACCTCTGGGCTGATCTAAGTCAGGGCATGGCTAACTCACAGATCAAACCCTGAAACAACCTCTGGGCTGATCAAAGGCAAACTAACACGACAAATTATAACTGGCATATGATTGCAAGCAAGCTGTGTGGAGTTTGCAGTCATTATGAGCGAATTTTGCACTCATTTTCTTACTCATTGCGTTTTTTAGCATACCTCTTCTCGTCCTACTCGTCTTTCCGAAGTAGCCCGAGTATCGGGCTCTCTTGGAGAGAGGAGGAGTAAGAGAGGAGAAAAGGAGAGGCCCTCCTTCTCCTCTATCCCTTGTCTATCCCAAGCCCCCCCCCTCCCTCCCCGGGGGCCTGATACCGGCAGGTTACAACAACCTCGTGGAACGACTGAACTTGAGTGTACGCGAGAAGGCGCGCAGAGCTACCCTGATATTACCCGTTATACCTACCCAACGAACCTATCTGGTTAGTAATATATCCTCACTGAAGCCATTATCACGTCGCAGTATGATTAAGTTATGGGGCGAGATCCGCTCCTTGTCCCCGACAATACAACGAGACGGCATATAGCCAAACTCCAGTCGTAATAGTGCATAATAATTAATCCAGTAGTAATATGCCAACCTTTATTCTTACTATGCTCAACCCCATATACCCAATACTCAAAACCCACATCCAATACTCAAAACCCACATCCAATACTCAAAACCCACATCCAATACTCAAAAACCACATCCAATACTCAAAACCCACATCCAATACTCAAAAACTTACATCCAATACTCAAAAACTTACATCCAATATTCAAAAACCCACATCCAATACTCTAAAACCCACATCCAATACTCAAAACTTAAAGCATAATACCGGCTAATAATTCCACTATCCACTACTCAAATATCCTGTATAATCGGTGTGAAATCGGCGCTGGGACGTGTGACCAAAGGAACAAAGCCCAACGAAGAGGTCGGACCTTCCAAATCCATTACACGGTAAATGAAAACCTAGGAGACCCCAGGCAGGGACCAACCCCTTCGTTGACTCAGGCTCAGAACTTAGTCCAGAATTGAGGCACTGAGCAGACCCCCCCCCCCCCCCCCCCCCCCCAAGTCAACGAAGAAAGTGGAAGGGAACCGTGAACAAATAAGCAAAAGGGGCGCGAAAACACGTGGAAGTATTGGCGGTCACAGAGTGCACAGTCTGAATAACCATTATGAACTTCTTAATCCCCTAATCACGACACTTAACCTATTCGAATTCCCTCGTGGTTTACACAGTTTTGGAATGAAATGTTCACAAAAACGCATCAACTCATGGCCGGCAAATTAAACCCTGGGATGGACTCCAGAATTCAAGCCCATTTGAACCCGAAAATTTTGTATTTCGAGCATGAATATCGAAGTCTTGCCGAGTTCCTTGAACTCCAGGCACGCAAACATTCTCAACTTTTCTCGTGAGCTAGCCGAGTTCCCTCGTGAACTCCAGGCCTACACAAATATTCTTAAGTCTTTTGAGCTTGTTCGAGCTGGACGAGTTCCCTGGACTCCAAACCCATACAAATATAGATTCTCGAGTCTTCTCGTGCATGAGCTAGCCGAGTTCCCTAGCTCTCCGAGCCCTTTAACTTACTACAGCACAACACAAGTATTGGATACAAAACACTCTGCTCGCGGCTCTCCAGGAAGCATTGGCTCTCCAGGCCAACCTAACTCAAATTGCTATGCGACATACTCGCGGCTCTCTAGGCCGTTAGCTCTACTCATATTAGCTCCCAAGGCCAATCTAACTCAAATTATAACGCCAAGTGAGCTCTCAGTACAAATGATATCTTTAAAATTGTCTTTGCACCGGCAAAACGAAACAAATGGAATACAACAAACCTAAACTTTGTCCCACAATACCTGCCGTCAGCATAAGCGCCTCAAGTCCCGTCTGTTTCATCAGCATGCATAGAGCACTAGAATGTTGGCCTCTGGCTGGTGGCGGGGACAGCGAGAAAAATTCGTACTTCGAAGGTCCAAACGACGTTATGCAACGAGTCATGTGTGTCGACTTAATTTATACTGCTTAGTGATAGTTTATTCAGTGAGAATAGTTACCGTTGCTAGGCAATTAACTAAGCTAGATTATATTCTCGCAAGACCAAAGAAATGCGGCTTATTCACCTATTGGGCACTCTTAGTCCCAACGGGATTAATGAACGCTTTATTTTCAACTAACCTTTTCTTTTGTCTTTTGCTTGTTTGTTTTTGTTTCCTTGCCTACCTTGCTCTCATTGGTTTCTTTTGTCTTATTCTATCATATATACACTCCTTTCTACCACTTCTTTCTCTTTCACTCCGACGAAGGACTAGCGTCCGAAACGTCAGTAAGTTTTTTCATCTTTTCACGGTGTATAATTTACCTTTTCATCATTACTGTAAGCTAGATTATACCTCAAGTTACCTAATAATGATCATTTTCAAAAATTTCTTTGAATTTCGAGTATTCTAGTTTTGACATTTCTACTTAAGAAAAAACTGAAAAAACTGAAAAAATTAGAATTTTATCCCTTGATTAGGCTCAAAAACACGGTTGTACGAAGCCTGGACAGCGATATCCGGCGGATAAATCCTTTTCCAGTGGACAAGTCGATGCTGTTTTCCAATAAATTTATCTACATGATAAGATTTATGCGTCGGATAGCGCTATCTAGGCTTCGTACAACCGGGCCCTGGTTAGCGCACGCAGTCATTCTAAAATGTTTGATAAAATAACCTCATCAAAACAGGAAATGCGTCTTATTTTCTTATTTTCGCTCGAGGTTGAATTTCACTGAATTTCACTGTTCTTCACATTTCCGACTGCGGGATTCCCGCGGATAACCGCAAGCAGTCATTCTAAGATGTTTGATCAAATAACGTAAGAATCTCAACAAAGCGGGGATAGCGTCATCATTATCATTTAATTAAGACGCTTTCACCGCTGGAGGTTGATGAATTTTTCCTGCCAAGTTCTTCGCATTGAAACTGCAGGATTTCCGCGGGTTGAGTTAGAAGAATTTCCCTGCTTAAGATTGAGCAGAATGGAAATTTGTATATCAGCACGTGGCACAGTTGTACGAATTGGAATTGCGGTATGAGGTTGATGAATTTCCTTGGTCAAGTTTAGAGGAATGCCCAGCCATACTGCTGGTGAGAAAAAAGTCGGTCGAGTTTGCATTGCAGTGCATTGTGGGACTATCGCAGGGGACGAAAATAGACGCCATCTTGAAAAGAAATGTCCCCTAACAGTCATAAATGTATCTGCTAAATTTTTGTTTTTGTTGACGAAACTAGGAACTAATTTTATAATTACACCTTTTGCTGTTCATTAACCGCAAAGGAATATTCATTCAAATTGAATGTGTGGTTTTGTCTATTGATTGCACAAAGGCGCTAATGAAACTTCGAAAACGCTAATGAACCTGCACAAACATATTCATGATTGTCCAATGTTATGCTAAATTCCTTAATGAAAGTTCCATCGCGCTCTTGAAACTCCGTTCGCGTTATTGTGTGCCTCTTCGCGCTAATGAGACTGCTTTTTCGCTTGAATGAATATTCCTTTGCGGTTAATGAACAGCAAAAGGTGTAATAGATTCATAAATTAGGGATAAACTTATTTTAGAGTCATAAAATACTTTATTTTTAGCGTCGCGAGGTTTTGACGCTTCTTAAAAAACTAGCAGCTGCCGATCTTCAAACCATTTGCTGCACGACATGGAATACTGAACGGGTGTCATAACTACAACACAACAAACCTACACTCTCCTGCTTTTTTCCTCCCTCCTCTCAAAATCAACCCCAACTAATTCAAACCGATGTGCTATTGGGTCATATACATGAACTGTATAGCGACTGCCAAAGGCGCCTTCACATGCTTTCAGTTCGACCCCGTTGAGCTGCGCCAGTGATGATTAGCGAAGACAAGCAGTTTCAGTCTTGTCAAGTCTCATTTTACTTGCGCCTTCATTTGCGTGGGTAGCGATTTAAAATCTTTAAAAACAAAGAACTACAAAATCTTATCCATACCCTGAAACCTCCACCAACCATGGCTAATTCACAGAATGAACCCTGAAACCTCCCTTTTTTTTTTTTTTTTTTGCTAGGTCCCATTTTTCTCGCGGGCCCTTGGTCCAAACAGGAACCCCAAAACCCCGATTCTTCCTCTCAAACCCATCAAAAGAACGCCTGCTCTGCAGGCGATCTAAGTCAGGGCATGGCTAAATCACAGATCAAACCGGCCCTGAAACAACCTCTGGGCTGATCCAAGTCTGGGCATGGCTAACTCACAGATAGAACCCTGAAACAACCTCTGGGCTGGTCTAAGTCAGGGCACGGCTAACTCACAAATTGAACCCTGAAACAACCTCTGGGCTGATCAAAGTCTGGGCACGGCTAACTCACATATCGAACCCTGAAACAACCTCTGGTCTGATCTAAGACTGGGCATGGCTAACTCACAGATCGAACCCTGAAACAACCTCTGGTCTGATATAAGTCTGGGTACGGCTAACTCACAAGTCAAATTAGAATTTAGCGTGTTTGGTTTTGCGGAGGGGGAAAACCGGCGAGAAAAGAAGAACTCCACTCATAAGAGATACCGAGTCTAAGAATCGAAGCCAAGGCCCCAGAGGTGAGAAGTGAGCGTACTACCGCTATACGCCAACCTTGACTCCTCAATTTAGAAGGCAAAAGCAGGAGGCTAGGAAATGAGAAAATGCCGTCCCAATTCCCATCTTTTTTTCTTGCTTTACCTAAAGATCTTCACCTATATTATCACTAACCCCACAATACTATTTGATGTATGGATGTATGCATTCTATTGCCACGCAGCTAGCTCTCCTTGTTCGGTCGTGCACTATCAATGAATAATTCATTAACGAGGTAACATGTCTCCAACATGCTGGATCCTGATTGAACCTTTTCGAACTCAGGTCTAGCAAGACAAGAAAAAGACATATTAATCTACTATTTTGGTGGGTGCATTGGTGAATATTAGCTGTAATAGGGATAAGGTCAAAACTATTGTTTTCTCATTGGGCCTGATTAAGAGGCGGAGGGGTGGGGCTACCCGGTATGCGACTTACCCCTCTGCCAAGGTCTTTTCAATGCTTTGGTTTTCCAGTTGTCCACAGACTTGCTCGAAGACTTCCTCTCCTAACGCACCGATCACTTGTCTAAAGCAAAAGGATGAACTGTGTTATGAGTATTGGTCATGGCCCGCGCTTCGGTAAATATATAGCCCTTATTAACAGAGTGCGAGGTTCGTAACGTAACTTATGGACAGTGTTTTTTTCACTGCCTTATGACCCAAGCGTGTAGCGCGCAAAGTGGATAAAATCGCAAATTGGCCAATCATAGCGCGTAAAATTACTTTGCCATATTATAATAAAAGCAAGCATCTACGCGCACTCTTATTGTTCAAAATGCCATTAAGATGAAAGTATCTGAAGTGATCTCGTTATTTCTTTTTCCGCGCTCGTTGAATTAGCACTTTCATGCGGTAAAACGTTTTTTTTTCTTCTTTAATTTGTACGCTTTTTATTTCATAAGTATACCGTTGATAGGGAAATTCATTTTCTTAACTGTTCCAATTCAAATGAAAACTTACTCTTTTAGACGTTGCCGGCGGGACCCAGGCTCAAAACTGTCTTCAACAACATCTTCCTCTGAAGAAATACAACAAGAGACATTTTTATAAACTTAATTTAAGGAATACGAGAAGCGCGCATGTTTTTGTACCGTTAAACACGCTGGGGGCTGTAGAGCAAGAGATAACAGCTTCCCGCGCGTTTATATCACATTACAGAGACATAAGCAGCAGGTTTCTATTGCTTTTATGAAATATTTTTGAGCGAGCGTGTCTCTGTCCTCTATTATAAACACGGTAATAAGCCAATCAGCGCGCGCGTTATATCTCAATTATTTCATTAAAGTAAACAAAGAACAGAAGTCTGACTATAGACCTAATCGGCTAATGTGTTGCTATAAACGTTTCCACCCAATTCAAACCACATGGGAGTAAGTTTCATTGTTGGTTATATTTTGGTTTCACAGTTAAATTCGTAGAGACAAACGCTTCTATTCCCAGAAGGTTTGAATTGGGTGGTAACGTACATAGCAACAAGTTAGCCGATTAGGTCTATTTACCTTTGGCTTCCTGTGCAGCTCTCGCGTTGGCCAAAATGTCGTCCAAAACCTAGAAACGATTAAGAATAGATAAATAAACTGATACCAAGATATACGACATGCCGTTTTTCCACTCTCTTTATGATTAACGCACTGTTAACTCACACTTTATTCTAGTTATATAATGGTTTAGAGTGGAATACCATGGAGGCATGAGGCACACTTTTTTTTCTTTTATACACACCAGCCTTCAGGAGGGTGTGTTTACTAAGAAAATACAAGTGACGGGTAGGATATTCCATGGTATATCATAAAAAGCATGGCAGAAGTATTTAATCTCAGAACATTGAAAATTACCAAGTATTTAGTCAAAAAATTAAAAACACCGCAATTTCGAATGGGAAGGAACCGTGGAATACGCAGAACATATAACGGCTTTCCTGCATTTTGATTGTCTGTATTTTCAAAGTGGGTGAAATGGGGCAGGGCTACCAGGGGTAAGGCTTTTATTTAACTTCCAGTCGTCTAGATTATAATCTAATAAAGAAACGCAATAAACAATGGCTCTTATGAGCCGAACCTAATTAAAACAACGGATAACAAGGTGGGTCTTCTTTGATGTCATTAGGTTCGGCTCATGTGAAGTTTGACGTTTGATCTTAGCCTAACGCGCACGGTGAACCTTTGATCAACCTAACCTCTTCCTCATCCGAATCTTCCTCGAAGTCATCCGGGTATTCGATGTCATCATTACTGCCTTCGGCGTCTCCGAGTCCCGAGGGACTCGAGGAAGCTCCCATAGGCTTTTTCTGTGTCCCGTTTAAAGCCGTATCTTCCTCGAAGTCATCAGAGTAAGAGGCCTCTTCTTCGGCTAGTTCATCAAAATCGTCCGAGTAATCACTGTCAACCTGCTCATCTCTGTTTTGGCCTAAGGAAAAAGATAATGGTGAGTTATTATCGTTGTTTGTTTTTCTCTCTTACAACCTTAGTTTCACCAAGCATCAACTGCAAAAAAAAAAGTTTTTAAGTTAATAAGTTTGTGGGAATCAAGGGGTTCTTAATCAAGTGTTTGATTCCTGGACACACGGGATCACATGTGAGTTTTTATGCGTTCTCTCCCTAGATTAACACAAGGGTTTTTCTCCAGGTTTTTTTGTTCTCCTCCTTCTGCAAACAAACCCAAATTCGTGCCTTGATTTTGATCAGCCCAGAGGCTGTTTCAAGGTATCGATAAAATTCATTTTTTTAAAGAAAAATCTTGGATTACATGTACCAAAACCTTCACCAATTGTTTTTGAAATAGCTGTCGACTCATATCCTGGGCTCTCATATTTGAGAACTTACATACCGCCGCCTGCCAAGTCATTTTGTTCATCATGTTTGACGTCATCTGTTGCCATAGGAACGTTTTTTGTCGGAGTGGCAGAATTTGAACGTTGTTTGCTTATTTTGCTGAAATCTGGAGTGAGCCTGGATCCCACTGCTGATGATGACCGCTGCGGATCTTGGGTAATTGCTTTTGATAGAAGTCCTGTTGACTTGAGGTGATTTCTAAGAAAGTGAAGAAACACCAAAAATCTAATACAGCAATCATTAAAGTGCCTGTAGGCCTTCGTTTTTCCCTTTTTTTTTTTTTTTTTTTTTTTTTTTTTTTTTTTTTTTTTGGCAAAAAGTAGAGAATGTCAAAACTTCATTTTCGAAGGAATTTTTATGATTGGACATTTTCTTGATTTTTTATAAGTTTGAAAAATTGTGGTTTAGCCAAAAAATTCGCGCAGTTCAGGGGAATGATGGCACTAATACAATTAGTGACGTAACTTAAGGGTCATTTTCTTGAAGGGTGGCGTATCGCCTCTCTCCTTTGGGGTTGGGTTCGATTCCTGGGCCCAGTTGCATAAAGCTCTCTTAAGATAAAAAAGCTTTTTAAAAAACACTCGTAAGTATTGTCTTAGTACAATGGCCTATTGTTTTGGAACAATACTTACGGATGCTCTTATCTTAAGAGAGCTTTATGCAACCGGGCCCAGGACTCGGCAGCACATATAGAGTATACATATAGAGAATGTCAATATACGGTGTACCTTGCGAGTAACGCCTCTTGTAAATTCTCCTTTTCCTTGATAAACAATCTTAGATGGTCTTGAACATACGGGGTGTTTAAGATGGCTCCAGCACTATTAATATCAAAGCAAAAAAGAAATCTATAGACATGTACTTTATTATTTATAACGATAGTGCAGTTTTCGTATGACTGTGAAAAGTTCACGGCACGAACACGATCGTGACACAGCAAGGGATACGCCAGACAAATCACATTGCATGAGAATTTACTCTCCATCCAATCAAATACCCGGAACATGGCATGAACACGGCGCGGACACGGTCACGCCAAGATCATTGCACTTTTAGATCAATCATATCGCGCGGGAAAACAATCAGCCCGGCAATTAAAATTCTAGAAAGTATCACGGTCACGGCACGTAACGCTTACGGCACTGAGCTTTTCACAGTCATACGAAAACTGCACTATAAGAACATGCGTAATAGGTAAATTACGAGCATTGTATGAAACGACTGAAGAAGAGGGCTAAAGGGCCTTTCACATCTACAAATCGCGTAAAAAATGAGCCAGCTCAACTAGAAACCGTGGACAGCTGTTTCAGCTCGTAATTTACCTATTACGCATGTCCTTATATGATTTCCGAGCCCATCCAACACGGCTTACCGCCTCATCTCTATTTCTAACGATGAATATTACAAGAATGATTAAATATTTTTTTCTCTTTAATTCGGTTTTCTTTTCCTTATTTTTAGTGCTGTTTGATTGTACAGCCATTTCCATTTGTTCGTCAACTCTTTTTCCATCTATTATCCCCAGCCAATAATCCAAACCTCTTTCCCTCATGATTTCATAGGTTTTTTTACTTCATGGCATACCTTGGTCGTTCCTCGGGCTTTTTGGCCAGCATTTGACAAATCAATTCACGAAGAAATTGTGAATACTGCTTTGGGATTTCCTGACAATGAAAGAAGGCAGAAAGGTTGCTTACACTGTAATACTAGAGGGTTCTTTGTAAATTTCTTCTTGGGGTGCATTAGAAATATATTTCTGGAATCCTGGGATTTTTCGTAAGTGAAGTTTGCTTGAGAGCGGGGGAATGGGTGTAAAGCTGAATTCTTTCTGGAGTGGTAGAGGGAAAAGTGATGGTGGAGGGAGTGATAATTAAAAATCTCGCGTTCTGATTGGTTGTGAGCGTGCTTTATGAGAGCACGCTGCACACGCACGCGCTTTCAGTTGCGTCATTCCTATCTAAAATAACAGTTATTGTAATTTGCATTTTATAAAAGAAATAAAAAACTTGCTGTACGTTGTGAAGTTATAAAGCACTTGGGGATTGGCAGAACTCTCGAAAAGTGTAGAGAAGCACCCCGCTATGCGTTCTGCTCCTCCTAACACTTCTCTCGTGTTCTGCCAACCCCTGCGTGCTTTATAACTGCACACAGCACGTGCGCGCGTTTTCTATTTCTTCATTATGGCCTGATGATTACAAATGAGATGACTAACCTCTGGTTCGCCTTTAACGATCTTGTAAAACAAGTTAACAATATTGTTAGCATCAAATGCAAATTTCAAGGCACACAATTCATAAAGTAGGCAGCCCAGGCTCTGAAAAAGAAACCATGAGTTTTTATATCAATATATTCTTACTGTTAGGCACAGGCTGTATTGAGGTGAGAGAGCTTGACTCTCACCAATGGGACCCTGGTTTAAGTGCAGCAGGGCTTGGTGTAAAGTTGTTTGGTGGTTCCCTCCTGTGCTTCAAGGGTTTTTCTCTGGTTTTTTCAATTTTTCTCCCTCTGCAAAACTCAACTTTTAAATTTTAAAAGGAATTCAGTGGATGAAGAGTGACTCTGTGGAACCATTGCTATTAATCCCATTTAATATCATTTATTACTTTTATCAACATCATTATGTTCTCAACCAAATGATTATGTATGAGAGAAAAATTCTAGATTCTACAACCTTCACATATTCTAAAACAATCAGGTGCATTTCTATTTTTGTAGCTTCCTCTACTCTTCTTCTTTTAATTCTTTGTATATTATATTTCCTTCCCTCACCAAGCAAGTTCCTTCCCACACCAAGCAAGCTCTTTTCCACACCAAGCAAAGCTCCTTCCCACACCAAGCAAAGCTCCCTCCCACTCCAAGCAAGCTCCTTCCCACACCAAGCAAAGCTCATTCCCACTTCAAGCAAGCTCCCTCCCACACCAAGCAATGCTCCTTCCCACACCAAGCAAGCTCCTTCCCACATCAAGCAAAGCTCCCTCCCACACCAAGCAAGCTCCCTCCCACACCAAGCAATGCTCCCACACCAAGCTAGTCTCCCTTGCTCACCTATCAAGGCTGCATCCCACACCAAGCAAGGCTTCCTCCCTAACCTAGAAAGGCTCCCTCCCACATCAAGCAAAGTTCCCTCCCACAATAGGCAAAGCTTCATCTCACACCAAGCGATGCTCCCTCTGGTATCAAGCGAAGCTTCCTCCCACACCAAGCAATGCTCCCTCCCTCACCTAGCAATGTTTCCTCCCTTAACAAGTAAAGCTTCCTCCAACACCAAGCAATGCTCCCTCCCCTATCAAGCAAACTAAACTCCCTCCCTCACATGGTATTATGCAATTGCTGGTTAGGATACACCTGAAGTTACACTCACTCACCCACACATCATTCTTTGAACTGTAAGGCATGTCTTGGCAGAGTTCTGGACTGAGGTAACAGGGGGTCCCACAACAAGTTTGTGCCATATCTATTGTACTATCCATTGTACGAGCTATACCAAAATCTCCTAAGGAAATTGGAAAAAGAGGTTATTGTTATAATAAAGATGATGTCATGACGATGATGATGATGTCATGTTGATGATAACAATGATTAATAAAGTGAAGTGAGTTTATTCCTTGTACCTATCTTTGCCACTCCTTTCTTTGTCAGGAAAACATTCTGAGTCTTGAGATCTCTGTGCAGAATTTTGTTAGCATGGATGTGGTGAACTGCCATAGTTATTTGTACAAACCACTAAAACCAAACCAAACCAAAATACATATTCACATATAGATAAACCTTACAGTAAATACGAATACAGGAAGGTGTCAGGGCTCAAACCTGAATTTCTATTTCTTAATATCATAGTTAATGGAGCGGAATGGTTGGGAAACCTATTGTTCTATGTTTTTGTTCGACTTTATCCATTGTTATATGACGTTGACAGTGCACAGTGAAGGAAAAGTTTCTCCATTTGTTCATAGTATTCAGGAATATAGAAGTTTTTTACCCTTAAAAATCGTTCTAAAATACTTATTATTTGTTAATTAATCCTATATGATTAATACAAATTATTTATTGAAAAGGAAATTGCCTTTCTTCATGCTTTCTTATTTATCATCCAGTAACTTACTGTATCTGCGCAGAAATATTTATCCGCATAGTTTGTGGTCATCATATGAAAGTTTTTACTTTCAAAACGTTCATACATGAAAATAATAATGAAATGAGTATTTTCAGCCATACTTGCTTTGGTTCATTGTGCACCATCAATATCACGTGATGGTATGGTTCAACATCAAACGCAAAACAATAGCTTTGTTCTAAGGAGTTTCCAAACCATTCCGCTCCATTAACTATGTTAATATGAAAAAATTGTACAGATCCAGGAAACATTTACTTGCAAATATTTGCTAGTAGATCTTTTTTCAACCAGCAAAGTCAATAAAAGCCTTGGTGCTTGCTATTTACTGTCCTTGCTAGTGCTTATTTTGAGCCCTGGGTGTCCTTCAGTGGTACTTTAATAAATTACTGATTTACAGTGCAACTACAGCTGTACCAAGGCCACCCAAACAAATTTTCAATTAAATTCACAAATCAGATTTTTTGATGCCAAATAACAGATGAATTCTGGATTTAAACTGCTTTTTGTTCACTCCTGATCATACACACACTAATATACTAAAGTAAAATATATGCTTTTAAAAGAAAAAATGTAAGAATTATTTGTACCGATTCTATTGCTTAAATACTCAATCGTGATTGGCTAGTTTGTGTGAAAATTTGACTGGGTGGCCTTGGTTGGCGTAGCCGCACTGTAAGGACCAGGTGTTCCAAACAATTTCCTATTGTAAGTTTTCTTTAGGCTTACTCTAGCTCTAAGTTAGATGTGATGTGTTCAGTAGTTTCTGTACTTTCATTTGATTGTTGTCTCTGATTATTTTAATGAACACCAAAGCTTAAAAAAAACAGTAGAATAATAACTGACCTATATCATTATGACCTCACAGCTTGTTTACATTGGCAAGAGTGATAGGAATTTAGGCAAAATTTTCTTTCGTTCGAGATATTTAGTACAACATTTATCTGTTATCACCTTTCCCCGTCTAATTAACCATTTTTTATTGTGATTTAATTCGTTTTGCCCCTATTTTGCCCCCTCTGGCGACCATGATCCTTAGCGTTAAAACAACAGATTGTTTTGATGTGACGTCATAGCGTTATAGGGCAATTGTATTATGACAAATTGTACACTGCAAAGCAATGCTTTTTTTATTTTTACATTTGTACAAGATACAGTGTATAATTACCTGCATGACCTGACTTTCTGAAATAAGTGTATTTTTCTGAAAGAATAAATAAATCCAAAATTTAAATTTTTTAAGGATTTTTATAAGTTATTTACTATATTTGTGTTACAATTTTTTCTGGAAACTTTTGTTTCTATCCTTACAGTGTAGACAAACTATCCAATATCAACCACTTCCAAGACCTTCTTGGCTCGGGTGTAATGTTGTCCCATTTAAGACCATGTGTCATTCCCTAGAGTATCCTTTCTTTGTTTAATGGTTGCGCTCAGTTGCACATGAAAATGAAATATGAATACAACTCCAACAAAGAATCTCATTCTCAAGGGAATGACAAGTGGTCATGTGGGACAACAGTACGCTCAAGCCGCAGAGGTGTTTTTTTTACAAAGTTAATCAATAATAAAAACAAAGAATTCCAAATAAGCCAAACTCAAGCCAATCAATTAAGATACTGTATATAAACAAACCCTATATTTGATAATATATCTGACTAAGGAGTTTTAAGATGTTATCAACAGCTTTTGAAAATAAAAATTTTAAAAATCCATATTGTTGTGCTTGACCTAAATTTGCTGATTCCATTCACATCACCCATGGTGCATTTACAATATACAACAAAACCTTTGCAAGCCTCTTTTGAAATAGCTGTATTATATTATTAAGAATTTTTGGCACTCACAGATTTAGCAGATTTAATACAATCCTCCAGTGTGCCACCATCACAAAAGTCCTGTACAATGAAAAGCTGCTCTTCCTGGTCATCTAAGAATGACTCCAGCATACTCACAACATGAGGATGCTTTAACGATGCCAAAATTCTGTGAATTTTATTTTAAAGTTAGTTACTGCGGTTTTCATAAACATGTGAACTTGGTTGCTGTGAGCTTCATGCTGAAACTTGGCAGTTTTTCGATGCCGCCAGTCAAAAATTTGAAAGGTACTGACTGATTATTTTTTATTGACAGCAGCAAAAAACTACATTTTAGGGTGTAGCTGGCAGCTACCAAGGTTGCATGTTTATGAAAATGTCAGTATGATGTTTGCTGTACCCTTTGGGAAATATTGTGTCCACTCTGAGAAGCATTTACAGTACAAGATATTTCAATAGGAATAGAAATATTAAAAGAAATCCTCAAATTAAGGGAGAGACCTAACAAACTCTATTCACAAGACAAAGTGATGTTGAGTCCAGGAATCGAACCTGAGACCCTAAAGGTAATAGGTGAGTGTACTACTGTTACTATTGACAGGTGCATGTTTGTCGATTGTAGTTGATAATGCTAACTTACTTTGCTTCTTTTTGTACTGCTTCTTTAGTTTTTGTCTTCTTTCTGGGGTCTAAAGTTATCTCTTTTATGGCAACATGTCTTTAAAGCAAAATAAGTTTTCTCCAATTAATATTACTGTAAATCTCACTTCTATGTTATAGATCCATTGTATGTGACATCAAAGCAGCTCAAATTGAAGGAAAAAACAAAAGAATTTCAATCTCCTGAGAATCGGTAACCTATTGTTATGTCCTCCAGGTTAATCTGCATTCTGACATGCTGTAGGGGGTTTATTGATAATTTCTAATAATTCCTAAGACATATCTATTGAGTACTATAGTCTACAATGAATTTCCAGCAGTCTGCTAATAGAGGTGCCTGGGCATAAGGCTGTGTTCATAATGCATGCCAGAGGGGGAGGGGGGCAGGTGAAATTGAGGGGGTATTGGAAATCCCCTTCCTGCCATACATTATGAACACAGCCTAAGTACTTCTGGTGTGGGATGGAGGGGTACAGTATAGAGACTTTTTGGTTGGACAAGTATATATATTGATTAGTGTATTAAAGTAAAATAGAATTCACAGTCTCAAAGAATTTGTGAAGAAGTTCTAAGAGAGGATTTCGAACTAAGAGATAAATAAGATTAAGTGGATTGTACCGTCTTAAAAATATCAGACTGAGTGTGTACAATCAAACATTATAAGCTTAATAATAATAATAGGTACGCGTATTCTCAAAAAGTACAGAAGAAAAGCTATCCCTAAAACAAAACACTTACTTTCCGGACTCTTTTTCCTTTGCCAGAAGCACTTTACCTCCGCCACCAGCCCCAAGAACTTTAACTACTTCATACCGTTCCATGACAGAAATTTTGTTTATGACATGCAGAACTTAGAGATTATATAAATCTCATATACATTTATAATTACTTTAAAATTAAGCCATTAGCTTAAGGAATTATAGTTTATAGGTAAAATATGATGTATTTGGAACGCTTTTTGCCATGTTTGGGCACCAAATAGTAGACACTTTTGCTATAATTCTTTTAAAACAAAACAAAAATGATTCCCTACGACTTCAAAAATAAAAGCTATCTGGTAACCAGGCCTACGAGAAATCGATAACCAATCGATATTTGATTAATCTTTGATTATAAAATCATAAGTCAAAAGTGAAAATTTTTTTACACAAATTCTAGCAAATAATTGAAACAAATAAAAAGGAAAATGTAGAACTTGATAAAATCTTTCTTTATTATACTTGGATTTTGATATCTTTATACGGTGGAAAAGAAACAGGCATCCACAACGCTGAAAGTACTCAACTGCGCGCTCCTTTCGATACGACACGTTAACTTCATGCATGGGGTTCAGATCAAAACACTTTTTAATGTAAAAATAAACTATAACCTTTCGATTTCTTTTTTTTTTTTTTTTTTTTTTTTTAAATTCATTTTTTCTCGAGACTTTTTGTTGAAAAATAAATTGGGCTACCTGTGGATTAAAATCATCATCTCGCCATGCACGATGGGATAGGATATCAAGAATAAAGTCGGAAGGTCATAAGAAATTTTCTCTCTCCATTTAACCATAAATAACTACTAGAATACCCTTTATATTGCCATACAAAACAGCCAGTATGTCAGTACAAACATCAGGACCTCAAGTTCCACAGCCAAAGTCGTGGGGTAAGGCAAAAGAATTATGATTTTAAATCGTAGAATGTTGAACTTTATGACAGACTGTGAGATCAAAAATGGAAGGTCGCATGTCAACCTGGATGTTAAATCGTTTTGATGTAACGCTTTTTATTTAATATGAAGTTCATATATTACATTTTCGACCACATATCATAATCTTTCTCGCTGGTATGTTTTTATTCTTTAACATTTTTTGTTCAAAGGTTTTTAATACCTCTATTGTGAAAGGACAGGCGCTTTGTTGTCTTCATTTCATCTATAGACAAAACACGTTTCCTGACAAAAATATGTCTGTATATTTGCCTGAACATTGTTGTCTCGTATTTAATAGCATAATTTGAGATTGATAACGAAGGGAATTCATAAGGTTTCTAATTTGTTACTTTAATTTCAATTCCCTTTTTGGTAAAACAAAATTATATCTTTGTCTGTCAGTTATACATGTAGTATTTTCTGTTTCATTCTCTCACATTTTCAATAAAATCAGAAAGTTAGTCCCCATAAATTGACAATCATATTCCAATTACCTTTTTTTTTTAGATTCTTGGAAAGCTATAAAAAAAACTTGTAATTATTTCAGGGTATCAAAGGCATTTGAAGGCTAGTTCCACACACACTAAATTTACCACTACATTTAAAGCACTTACTGTAACACTTTGATTTCACATTCACAGAACTTAGTCTATATGAGCTTCATCGCACTCCTCAAGACTCAATAACAGATGACACAGAGATATCTATATCACCACGTAGCCTTCACAGTGAACTAATGTGTCCAATCTGTCTGGACATGCTGAAGAATACCATGACGACAAAGGAGGTTAGTATTTTTTTAAAATTATTTTCAAGTGTTCATAAGTTGATTAAATATTTCAAAAGTGAAGGCAGTAAATGCTTAAAGATAAGTTTTATATCTCTGTGTGCCCTTGGATGCAGGCATATACTTATAGAATAGAATACTGTACTTAATTTCACATGTACCACATAGGGGCTTATACAAACTTGTTAAGATGTGAAGGTTCTGTTGCAAGCTGCATTTTGCACAACAAGCTTGAAATATGTATTGTGGATCACATGTCAATACTGTAATGTCAGCACTGAAGTTGTGGTCACCATGCACCTGTCATAAGAGTTTTAGAGTCATTTGAATTCATTCAATTTTCAATTCAAAATTCCATTTCAGTGTCTTCACAGATTTTGCCAAGAATGTATCATTACTGCACTGAGAAGTGGGTAAGTTTATATGATGACTTGACTGTATATCATACGGACTAATACGTATGGCAAAATCGTACAGGGAAGCTAGTACATGGGCTATGCATGACACGTGATCTGGCTAAAATACAGTGCAGGATATGTGAAAATAGCAAAGTGCAGAGCATAATTCGTGAATTCAAGTTTTACTGTTAGGTTTGTTTCTTCTCTTGAAATGTGTGTTTCATGAATGATTGATTAGATTTCATGAAAAAAAGAAAAGAATTCAGATAAAAGTTGTGGCGCATGACTCCACTGTTAGTACATACATGATAAAGTTTAGGTTTTTTTAAAAAAAGGTTACTTTTTGTCCTTAAGTAGCAGTTTCCAGACTCAAAATATTTGCCTTTACTTAATATAAAGTTTAATAAGAAAATAATGCATTTGTACTATTTCTTATGAACAGAAACAAAGAATGTCCAACATGTAGAAAAAAATTGGTGTCAAAAAGGTCACTGCGACCAGATCCAAACTTTGATGCCCTGATCGCAAAGGTATGTTTTGTACAGTAACTTCATTCAGTTGTACACTATGTACATATCTTTAAATAAAAAGAACAACAAAATATCAGAGCCATAGTGAGCCTTGAAAAACGGGGAGGGTACAACGTCACGTCGTAACATGTGATCACAAAAAAATGAATATTCAATTGAATCCTTAGATATTACTTAATGGAATTAACAAAACAAGTCATCATAATCTGTTACATTTGTTTCCTTTTCTGGAAAAAGCTGGGGGGGGCACTTGTCCCCTGGCCTCTATAGGTGCTACGGCCCTGAATATTCACACGCATTTTACTCTAAAACCCTTCTGGCCTGTACTGTACTCTACTAAATGGGTTATAAAATTAAAAAATTAATGCAGTCCAATTGATTTTTTTTCTCTTCTTTTTCTCCTAGATTTACCCAGACAGAGAAGAATATGAAGCTCACCAAGTAAGTCTTTACTACCATACTACCAAAGTCAGTTATCTGCTAGCACCGCCAATCGGGGGATCAATCAATTTTTGAATTTTAACTTACTGTATCTGACCATTTGGAGAGCTCCGAATGATCATGTGGAGGACATGTGACATTCAAACACAATAGAAAGCTAATTTTACATGTACATGTTTCACATGAAATTCAAAATGTGATCAAATAATCGATTGACATTGCTGAGAGTTGAGTGATTTTGGTAGTTAGTTGTACATTTTTGTGGCAATCTCTATCAACTACAACATTTTCAAATGATTCTATGACATGCTTGAATGATATCTTGATTCGTCTTAGGAAAAAGTCCTACAGAGACTAAACAAGCATCATAACCAGCAAGCCTTGACCACAAGTATTGAAGAAGGACTAAAGTTACAAGCATTAAACAGAGCTCAAAGAGTGGTATGTCATTATATCCAGTCAAAAAGATTTCAACCACAAATTCTTAACTGGGCTCTCCAGTAATGGGTGCTATCATAGATAAAATAATGTATTGACGGTTTTCTCAAGGTTGCATGCGCATCCAAATTTAAGGGGCTTGACATGCCATGATACCGGAACAGATGTGTTATCATGCATTGCTATGATTTTTTAACGATAAGAATTTATGAAATCCATTATTCTCCTCTTTAAATATAAAACTGGCTTCTCAATTTTACTGAATTTGCATTTTTCAGTTTTGTGGTCCATCAAGTTGGATGCTCATGCAACCTTGACAATGTGGTCTATTCTTGAATAGACCAGTTTCGAGTTCCAAATTACCAGTGTGTTCCTTGATTACAGACTCATTCATGCAGGGTTCTAAGCTTCATATCAGTGTCTAAATATTCACAAATACCTTGTGTTCACTGTTGGCATTAAAGTAAAGAATGCACAACTTCAACAATACAAACACTTTGAAATTTCATGGATCTTAACTGGAACACATGAATATTCTACACAAGGTGAAGGCTAGCTCTGAGCAACAGAGAACTCAAAACTGGAGTATTGACCTATATTATTTATTTTTATTCCAGAGAAAGCGATCATCAGAAGACCAGTCTCAACCCCAACCACAGACCACTTCAGGTGAAGCAGGCAGCACAGACACTTCCACACCCACAAACCGTAAAAAAATGAAGACTACATCTGATGAATCTGATGCAAGTGAGAGTAAGTATAATTATCTAGATAAAACAGATTAAATACATGTATAAGTAGATAATCCTAATTGTTTGATCGGGGTAGCATTTAAGATCCTTTGGTGAAAAAATCTGTGGCCCTCATTCAATAGTACTATCGATAGAGTGGTTTTTTCTCATATGTGTGAGATATGTGGTCCCATTCTTACAAATACAGCATGTATTACATACCTGTAGAGTGGCATGCTGTAACATTGGAATGGCTTCCTTTTGCCGTCCAGTAATTTATACATCTACATTGCATACTAGTTACATTTAGTTACAACAGTGGTAAGTTACAGTATGGCATGGCTTCTGTATAGCTAAGATTCGCTGTCTTATTTCCCACTCTATGTCAAGACTTGTTGCACAAAGTTATCTCTGCAGAGCATGTACCTGTAAATGAAGGTTTGTTTTCTACCCTTAACAGACACAGTAGATTCCACTGGCGAAGCAAACATGGAAGCTGGTGATAACGTCAGTGTAAGTACAAGTACCTACGGTAAAAAAGCCTTGTCACAATTGAGTACTTATCATACTCATAGGACGGAAGAATTATTAGTACGGTAACCATAGCTGGAAAGATAAAAACCTAAATCTATTAAATTATTTTAACAGGAGATAGAGCTGGTGTTCAAACCACACCCAAAAGATCATGATCCTGAGACAGTGGCCCAACAGACACGTTACATCAAGACAACAGCAAATGCTTCAGGTATTAGAAATATTTTAAATCTACTATATTTTCCATCATTGGGGTTATCCCATTTTTGCTTCTCAATACTCATATTGATGGTTTTCAACCATTAAAGAATTAAATAACAAAAGACACGGCGGCCATGTTGGAGGATATACCAAAAGAATTCATTGGCAATTCTTTTGTTAAGTTCCTCCAACATGGCTGCCGTGAAAACCATCAATATGAAAAGGTAAATTTTATTGACCCCTGAAACAACCTCTGGGCTGATTGCGGTCAGGGCATGGCTGACTCACAGATCAAACCCTGAAACAACCTCTGAGCTGATCGCGGTCAGGGCACGGCTGACTCACAGATCAAACCCTGAAACAACCTCTGGGCTGATCGCGGTCAGGGCACAGCTAACTCACAGATCATATTGGAATCTATCACATTGGTTTTTGTAGAGATTTCCAGGAAAACTGGAGAACCAAGAAAAAAAATTAAATCAAAGGAGCTAGAGACCTAGCATTTTAATGTCTACTCAAATGTGATGCCAAGTTCAGGAATCAAACCTGGAATCCACAATTTCCCATACATCGGTTCATTGGTCAAACACAAAGCATTCAGTCTAGGCTGCAAGGTTCAAGTTTGGATTTAATCCTTTGAAAGTACATGTACCTTGGCGCCTTGCTTGAGTGCTTTGTGACATGAGAAGCAAATGCATTGCTGCTATGCCACTTGTGATTCTCTAATGAACTTGTCACAATTACATGTAAATAACCTTTGAAATTCAACATTCTTGATTTCAGTTGACCATTTAGCAAAGTATCTGGCAATGAGACTAGCACTAGAATCAAAAACAAATGAAGGTAATCAAGACATCTATACTTAAGAAATTATTTATTCTTGCTATTTATTTTATTTTATTTTATTTTATTTTATTTTATTTTATTTTATTTTTGTTAAATCAGTAGGCACCAGCAATGGCCAAGAACCGCTAACTGAAAATACAAACTTTACCATCTATATTGCTAGCACACCAGGGCAGTATACTGTAAGTATATCGTGAAGGAAACAAACTGATTACTGTAGTGTATCTACATATGTAGATCAACATAATATTGTGAACCATTTGCTATCTCCTTCCAATGGTTTTCTCTGCTTCTTAGGGGGTTTGGGGTATCCTGGAAGTGCTACTTCTGTGAGAAGAGTACTTATGTCAGGGGCTGATCCAGGATTTTGTTCAGGGAGGGGTGCTGCGCACAATGTTAACCCAGGGAGGGGTGCACCCCTTAGAATCAAAGGCAAGAAACAAAATTGGTTATCTTCAAAGTAGGAGCACAAAGTACATGTAACCAGGGAGGGGTGCTCACCCCCTGCACCCCTCCCCTGGATCTGCCCCTGTATGTTTGGGACACTGAGTCCGCACTGTATATCTTATTTTTACATTTTTCCTATTTTTTAGCAATTAGCTGGATCCATGAGCTTGGAGCATGTGAATGAAAAGGTTGGTAAAAACAAAAAGAATCATCAAACATCCAATGCATAAATATTATATTTCACTATTCCTTATTCCTTCCTTTCTCACCCTATCCCTCCTCTAACTTCTCCCTAAAACATTATTGTTATTCATTTTTGTTTCTTGTTTTCTTGTTTCTTGTTTCTCATTTACTAGTACTGGAAGGTAAACAAGCCTTTGGAGATGTACTACGCTGTTGCTGCTAAACAGAGCTAATCAAACCATGGCTACTTTGAAATATAAATGTATGACCAAGTGCAGCAAATATAAACAAGAACACTATCTTCAATAGAATGGCCAAGCTGGGCCAAATACTTCACGCCACAGGGACTGCAGAGTATAGTTTTGCCTGAGGGAGCTACGTGTAATTGTAATGATTGGGAGGGGGAGGGGCTAAAATGATGTAATGCTATGTCTTGACATGCATGCATACATGTATATGTATGATTCTGAAATATTGGCCAGGGAGGGGCACAAGCCTCCACATGCCTTCCTTCTTTCTCGTTAAGAATGCTTGAAATGGATTAGTATAGAATATCTTTAGACCCATTGCGGCACATTGGAATGCAGCTCAACTTGGAAGACATAACAATTCTTCATTTGCACATGATGTCATAGTCGCCATGTTGGATGAATTCGACAAAAGCATTGTCAGTAAATTCTTTTGTTTTATCATGCAGCATGGCTGCCGTGTGTTTTGTTATTTCACTCCCTTAGGAATTACTGAAAACAAGCAATGGGTTTCCAATTCTCAGGAGATTGAAATTCTTTTGTTTTGTCTTTCAAATTGAGCTGCTACGACATCACATGCAAGGGGTCTATGAGTAATAGAGTAAATGAAAAACAAAAAACAAATACAAAAGAATAAATGGATGTAATTGAATTTTAAGTTGAACCATTACTAGTAGTCTTCTAGTAGTGGGTTCATGGATTGTATGAAGGGCCATGTGGCCTACTCTGTGATTCCTACAACATAACAGATATGGGAGTCTAGGCAATCACCCTCTCACCCTCTGTCTTTTTCTGTGAATAATGTCAAAAAACGAATGCAAGGGAGACTAGTCTTTCTTTAGTTCTTCAGTCAGTTGGAGATGGAAAAATAAGTTGGGATCCCTGTGTTAGGATGACCTTGACATGTGTCCAAGATGGCGGACGAGGGTGACTTTGCAAACTCAAACATTCAACCTTTAAAAAAAGAAAATTTACTGCATAAATTAAGAAGATAGCTTATCTTTCGTAGAGAAGCTGATTTCTAGTTTATTGTCTATGGGTTACATCATTTAAGAATTTTAGTATGTAGTGGTTTTCGTTTGTTTTCGAAAGTCTTCAGCTTCTTCGTAATGCTCATGGAGGAAGGCTACGCATGGTCTGCCGCGGTTTGGATCAACGACCATATCTTAGAGCTTGGCCTAACAGCATTCTACTCGTTGTGTATATTGACCATTTTTGCTGTCATTAACAAACGGTTTTTACTAAAGAAACGACAAGAAGATAAAGAAAAACCCACGGAATTGCCTCAAGAATCTAATGGACGGAAGCTATGTAGAATAGAGAGTTCTGTTGACCATCTGCACAAGTATGGTGGATCGATAGGTGCTTATGTGCTATTGCTAAATTCAAAGGTTTACTTAAATCCCAATATGGTAAAGAACGCTTTGGTTTATCTCACAAATAGACATGAAATTTTACGAATTAAGATATCGCGAAAAAAGACAAAGATACAAGGAAATAAGAAAATAATTAAAGAATTCAAAGCGATGGAAAACTCAGACTTTGCAGAATTCCTTCTTAAACTCAAGGCCACTACTTCAGATCAGTGGCTGTCTGTGTTTGAGAGGGAGTTAATGAAACAGTTTCCCGAGGAGGGTCCCCTGTGGAGATTTGTCATGCTGAAGGAGCAATTTCATCCCAAGGAAGGGGTATACAGTAATGCTTTTGTCTTTTCGGCACATCACCTTGTTTGTGATTTTGAGTCAGGTTTCAACTTCTTCAGTGATTTTCTGGACTACCTCAACTCAAGCATTCAAGATAGTAGTTTATCCAAGCCAGACTTTGATGTAAAATTTCCCTTACAACTGTCTTTCTCACACTTATTAGGGAATTGTATGTCAATGTCACAGCCATTGATTGCAGTTACAGCAGCAAAAGTTTTCGTGATGAAGATGATTGAAAAGATAAGGCCCAAGCCAACATACAAGAACCCTTTCACTTCAACATTTCATCCTACCATCACTAAAAACCCTACAATTCAAAAGAAAACGTGTTTGATCCCAAGATCTTTAACCAAAGAAGAAACACTAAACCTCATCAAGTTGTGTAAAGCTAACAAGTGTACTGTTTATGGTGCTGTCTCGGCAGCAACAACAATTGCTATGGCAACAATTTTGAGAAAGGGAAAGTCCACAGCACCCTTAATAATTACTTCCAGCTTTCAAGTGGATTTAAGAAAGGACTGTAATCCCAAGGTGGAACCACAAGAACTTGGCCATTACTCAATGAACTGTTCTGTCAATGTTCCATTAGCTAAAGATATCACTTTGCCATTAGGTGTTAATGATGCAAGTTTTTGGTTGTTGGCGCAAGAGTGTGATAGGATTTTTCACACAGCAATAACCAATAACGATCATCTTAACAGCATGAAACTAATGACTAATCTCAACATCAATCCACTGAGAAATCTTGGGGAATTAGCAAAAGATCAAGAAGCTGCTGGCCGTCAAGCATCACTGTTCCATCTTTCTAACTTAGGCAAAAAGAGCATTGTTAATTCAGATGCTATAAATTTGGAGGGGTTTTACTTTGCTTTAGCAGAGCACAATATTGGTCCTGTCTTCTCTAACAATATTGCCAGTGTTAATGGTGTCCTATATTGGGGATTTACATACTTCACTAATGTGACGACAGAGTCACAGGCAGTAGAATATGCTGATTTGGTGATGAATTGCATTAAAGGAAACTCTGTGAAGCACTGATGTATTGAATGCAGGATTGTGACATCACTGCTAATGGTATGCTGTTTGGAGATATGTATACTTTGTTACCATGGTGACAGAGGCGCAGGCCGTGGAGTATGCCAATCTAGTGATATAATAGAACAGTGGTGTGAAGTTTATTTTAAGTTGCATACAACTAGGTAGCAGTTTACATGAAAAATACATACATGTGAATATTGCTTTATTATCCACATGAAAAAAACAATGGTATAGTTGAGTATCCTTTTTGATATATGAGATTTTTTTAAATATAACCGTTGTAAGATTGTTATCTTATCTTATCAACATGCAAAAGTATGACCACATTTAATGTATTCACATACTTCTATGCTTGGGCTTTTTGCTACCTAACAAGTTTTTACACACCTTACTTGGTAAAACCAGCCAGCTTTGCATCAAAATGAGTCGGTCATACTTTTGCGCATCGAGCCTATTTTATTATTGGACAAGACTGAACAAAGTATCAGTTGCAAGCAATGCAGGGGCAGATCCAGGGGAAGAGTGCAGGGGGATGCGCACCCCTCCCTGGTTCCACTTTGTGCCCCTACTTCGAAGAAAACCAATACTGTTTTTTCTCTTTGATTTTCCCTGGGTTAACATAGTGTGCAGCACCCCTTCCTGAACAAAATCCTGATCCGCCCCTGCATTGAATCAGTTATTTGCAGATGATGATTGCACAAACAAATAGCTTATTGCAGGACACTGATATATCATGACATTTTTAAGAAGCTTCCAGAATTTACTTGTGATTTGCTTGTGCGTGATTTTTGATAGCTATTCATTTCATATTCTCTCCTGGCTTCCTCCTCTGTATGACGCAGAGATCAGTGCCATGATTACAGGAATCAGTGGTTGTTAATGTCTTTCTTAAACCATTATTTGGTGTAGCTCTTTGTCATTTTGAAACCAGAGATTTAAGGATAACGATTGAAGACTTAAACTTAAAACTGTTTATGCCAGTTCATTGGTAATAAGTTACGTAACGTATAAAATAACATACATCAATGCAATCAACCATATAAAGCTAAACTTTCATTATATTTTTATTTAAATTTTAATTAAAAGCAAGCAATAATTTCAAAATGTTTTTATAGGGTTTATACCATTAGAAATTATATTTAAAACGTAATAAAATAATGTTAAATTAAATTTGGAATAACTAAGTTTATCGGCTACATTTTTGTGCGTTATCTTTCACAGTATTCTGAGCCGTTCTTAGATCGTTCAAAGCGACCTTAAATCCAACGACCATTACAAGTACTGACGAGTTTTAAAATCGGTCCTTTGTATGTGGCTAACACTGAATCCGTAGTCGAGTTTCGATTTTTCGATCATCTTAAGTTTCAAACTACGTACGCGACCATGGTTACGAAATGACAGTTCCAAATTTTAAAAGTTAAAAACTCGAACTCGTTCTCGTGCTCATCTTCGGATCTAAAGGGGCTCCTTCCAAGTGACAAAGGGTCTTCAAGTCGCAATATTTTATGATGTCATTCACACACAAAAAAACGTAAAGTTTGTCTCTAAAAGAGATTTCATTCTTGATAAAAACATAATTCATGTATCGTGGTCAATCCTGAGGATGATTACTGTCAGATGACGGAAGTAAAAGTTCTCATTATAGGATGATGATGGTGATGGTCGTGATCACGATAATAATACTGAGACCTCTTTACTTTTAGTCTCCCTCGCATCCGTTTTTAGTGTCGGTCGTCACGCAAGGGAGCGTTGCGTGACGACCGACACTAAAAACGAATGCGAGGGAGACTACTTTACTTTGGGAGTTTTGTATTTCAAACCACGTGTCGTTCCCAAGAGCCCTATAGTATCTTTTCATTTTTGTTATAAATAAATAAGATATAAATAAAGGTTAATGAATAAATAGGATTTAGCAGTGACATTTCCACTGAGTAGCTTTTCATCCACTGAATTTCCGATTGGAATTTAGAATTTGATTTTGCGCGTTCAAACTTTCACCTTGTCATCTTAGCTGCATTTCTCTCGCGCCATCTCAGATGGAATCAAAGATTTGATTCTATTTTTGTTTAATTTACTATTCTATCAGATGCCATTCAGGAGATTGAGATAAGCCTAAACCGCAAGTCCATTCCAAACTCAAGCACACTCTTTTGCTTTGACGGTCGATCATAAATACGAAATGGCTATTTCCAAAATACTTCTCAAGCCCTACTAAGCATTTCAAATATCTCTCTATCCGATTTTTTGTGTGTTCAATATTCTTTTTTTTTTAAGAATGTTTCATTTTTCCCCCAATACTGTGTGGAGTCTTAATTTGGCCTAAGATATCCTCCTAGTCTCATAGAAGGCCTCCTAGTGCTCCGCCAATAGGAGCGTTGCAAAATACATCTATCTGCCCTATCTAAACACACTCACGTAGGGCGTGCTGCGAGGCAAATGACGAATGGCTAGCTATAAATAAATCTTACACAATGCAGCAAAAAACGACAACAACCAAATTAACTATATTGAAATAAATTTGCTCCAGCTTAAAACGAAAAACAAAAGAATGTCATCTCAAAGCACGCGTAAACTGTCTTTCCTAAACGACTTCAAAGTTTGGAAATACTCCTCTTGTTTTTGGATGTCTTTAAATAATTGCGTATAACCTTTTTTGAGGATTAATTTTAATTTTGGTGAATACAAGAATAAATGCAATTCATAAATACAATCAAATTCACGCGCGACTATTTGCATTTGAAAAAAGTATCGTAAATCCTGATTCAAAAATACGATTTTTATTCTTGATACCAATTAAGCATTTTTGAGCCAAAATGAAAATTTCCTTAATCTTTTTTCGACACTCTTGTATTTTCATCAACATTCTTATTAAACCTTCAACAGAATTTTTAATGCTAGACTTCCAACTACGAACAATGTATGAAGCTTTAATTTATTTATTGATAGAGAGCATATAACAAAGACGAAAGTGTTTGGCGAATTTTCCCTTGTCAGCCTATTTCCCTCTTATTTCCAATTAATAATTCATAGTCTGCAATTTCCTAGTTTTTTGGTCAACGTTTATGCACAAAGGGTAAATAGAGGTTGTAGTATAGTTCAGTAGTTGACAAAGATGGTTTTCGCTCGCTTGCGATCTAAAAATTGGCTCGACCTTCTCGTGGACTTCGTTGGACAATCAAATTCAATAGCTTCTCAAGTTGTGGTGATTCAAGTTGTATGGAAAAATTTTAATCTGTAGAATTGATGATAAACGCGAGTACAGAAAGCTCTGAATTGGCGAAAACGTCGAGAAAGGCAAAACTATCGTCGGATAATTTAGGGCCCAAGCTTGGGAAAAATATTAATACTTCGTTTTAAACTATATTATAAATTATTGGCCCACGTCGTACAGAAATATACTTGTAACTGAAGCTTTGTGGATACTTGATGGGTGCAAAGGAAGTGAATTATTTAAAATGGCTCAAGGACCTTCACTCTAAACGGATTCTTCTTCCAAATCAACAAGATGAAACAGGGTTGTCTCAGATCCACCATTGCGCTTATAGAGGCTATCTATCCTGCTTGAAATGGCTGGCTAAACATGGAGGAAATCTCGCTTCAAGGTATGCTAGAAAATATTTAAAAAAAATGGAAATCTAAATAATCACACCAAGTTTACATAACATCACACGCTCACGCAACAAAGACTCAAACCACTTCAAATTTCTCTGTTGAATTCTCATAGAATCGAAAAAATTTCCAGGTTTTCTTGGTGGAATTCCTTATATAAGTGTAATTTTAAAATTCTTGCAAAACTATGTTGAAAATTCCCCCAGAAAATTGAACTAATTTAGAAAATATTTTTACTTTGTACAATAATGTAAAATATGAACTAGACAATAGCCAATTATTCCCATGTCGTAAACATATTTGTTGTCCACAGTTTTGTATTTGTTCGCTTTAAAACCGAAAATTTTTGGAAAACCAAATGATACGGTAGAAGCCGAGCTTTCAATTAATATTCGTTTTAGATTTTCGCAGGATTTTCCTTCATGTTTTACTAAATTTCTATGTATTCTTCAGTTAATATCCTAAACGTCATGTTTGTTTTCCTGCCGTAAGAAAATACATTAATGGCAATATATAAATGGTTAAATTCTATAATCATCGCTCAAGCAAGCAATATCAAACTGGAGCTAGCCAATATCGAGATTCGTTGTGGTGGCCCGCGGTTGATCTTTCTTGTTATATTTTAAAAGCTGTACCGTGTTTCTAGAAGCTTCCATTTTAAATTATCTCGAGGTATTTATTTTTCAGACCCGCAGTCTTAAGACCCGTTTAAGCTTATCATTAATTTCTTTAGGGGAAAAAAACCCTGCAAATAATTAAGAGCTGGAAATTGACTGGACATGGCCTTCTTCGCGTGCAATTCTTGAAATTCTTCTCACCGCGAGACTCTTTAATCTCATTCTTCAAATTACTGTCACCAAATTCAAGCTTTAAGGAAATAAATTGTTCTATTTCTTTGTATAGAAATGACGTGATTGGAAGGTGCATTTTGAATTTTGTTTGTGCAGATTGCATCCACGCATTCTGTTTTGCAAGTTAGTAAGTAGATTCACGAACAGATTGCAAACAGAATTTTAGTTGCGTTTTTTTATTTCTTTGTTTAAGACGTTTTTAAAAATATATATATATTCAAAGGTATTATTACGCAATTGGTGCAGTCATATCATTTCCGTGAGCTAGCAAAATAGCTCGCGGTTATAGTAGCGCTTCCAGATTGTTTTAGAGCGATAATATTATTTTGGTTATTGCATTAGTTCTATCTAGTTATCTTTGCTCATAAAGGTGCGCCAAGTTTGGCGCGCAATTTTTAATTACATTTCACTACGAAATTCTGCGAGCAGACTACTTGAGGCCAGAAAAAACACCAGGAACCTTAATTTTGGGCTGATGTAAGTCAGCTAGCTCGCAGAACAGACACTGTGCTATATTTAATTCAGAATGCGCAAAATATTGTGATACTTTTATGTGCATGTGGCATACACTTATTTCAATAAAATTAGTCACCAAAAACCTAGAAAGCTGAGATCACAAAGCTTTCTTAATACAAACTGCAGCTCGATGATGCTCAGAAGAGGTGAGACTGTAACCGGTAAAAGATTCGTCTATGAACAGTTATCAAGCGGTTGAACGTGTAAAATGAATCTACCCATAATCCTTGTAGGCCTCAGCTTTATAGCTTTTCAGGTGACTAACTTTATTGAAATAAGTGTTCCTACGATTCAAACTTGCGCCTTTTTTTAGGCATTCCTGCTCAAGTTTCCAAGAATTAAGCAAACAACATTCAACAATCGTCATTTGGCGTTAAGGGCAAGACCTGCTAGCTTAGATCCTAGATAAAGGCATTGAACTCGAGTCGACTTGGAAATAATCGTAATCTAGAAAATTCAAAGATTTTTCAGTAAAAAAAGTCAAGCTTTGACTAATTTTGCAAACAATTGCGCGCAAGTTTTAACTCCTCACGAACCTGCTATTTTCTTTGCATTGAATGTATCAGTTGCTGCCGCTTTTATTTTCAACACTGGATGTCAAAATTTCACATCTTCCCAAACGACAAACAATGCATCAAAATTATATGGCGACCGATTTGAATAACTAGAGTGCTTTTCATAAACCCATGAAACAAAGTTTACTAATTAGAGTGTAATAGTCAGACAAATACAATAGAAAACAGAAAAATGTGAGTGTAAAAGTACTAAATACGCTAAAGTGTATTTCTCGGGTTTATGAAAATCACCCTATTGCATGTTCTGCACACTGACTAGCGACTGCTAGCCTCTCACACATGTGAAAACGCTTTTGTGTTTCCACGTGAACTTTATGCTAGTCAGTCGCTAGTCAGTACAGAACAATGAGTTATTCAAATTGGTCGCCATATTTCGATTCGGCGTAGGACTAGAATTTTTTTTTGAAAAACCTCCATCAAAACAAAGATATAATTTTCTTTTTAATTTGAATCTTTTGTTCGCATGAGAACTTTATAAAAATTCACGACTATCTCTATAAATTCAGAATTGTACGAGAAGATTGTGCGATATTTTGTTTAAATACACTCAACAAAAGTGAGCAACTTAATTGGGATTCTACAGAGTACAATTTGGGATTTAATTGTACTCCTCTTGTTCAATCGGAATCGAATAATTTTGTTGAGTGTATTATAAATGACGATAATACAATCGATGTAGTTTGAAGCCCTCCCACAGAAGCACACACACTGGTTTGGAATAAGAATTAAACTAAATGAGATTAAAGATTTAAAACACCTGAAGTTTGTGGCGATGACTCATGCTTGAAAAACAGCCCAAACTTTCGCAAGCGATTCAGCAAGCTTACATGTCTAATGAGAAATGCGGTGGGTTTATTCTAGCGTTTTAGTCATCCTAATATGGCATTGTTACTGACAACGATAACGAATTTTCTAATCTGTGAATCAATTTTGATTACATTTCTATTAAGTGTAGAACATTAACTCACCAGCTTCATCCCACTTCACTCAGTCCACATGACTTGACAGATGTTATGGAATAATCTAGAACAAACTGTTTGCATAATGGCGTCATTTTACTACACTATAGTTCCGAACTTGTTCTCGAATTTTCTTATTCAAATTCGTATTTCCTCCTGAGAATAGCCAGGCAATTGGTGCCAATTGACGCAACAAAAGAAAATGTGTAAATGACATGCACTATAATGCAAATGGTAATGATGAAAAGGTAAATTATACACCGTGAAAAGATGAAAAAACTTACTGACGTCTCGGGCTTTCGAAGAAATGCCCGAGGTATAAATTGGTCTTCGTTATTTTTTTTTCTTCAGTCACAAATCGCCCTCTAAGCCCTAAGGCGCATGCTTCAAATTAAAGTCTATGGGCATGCGTAGAATCAGCCATGAGCACATGCTTGAATAATGGCGGATATGGGGAAGGACTCGTCGCTGTTTCAAGTAATGAATAATATGGAGTCTAACACCCTCAACATTTTTAGCACGCTTGATTTTGCACAGACTTTGCACCATCTAATAAGGCTGACAATGTTCACGAAGAATTCTTTCGATTTTCTGCTATGAAGCCCGAGTTCACGCAGATATGCGTCTAGTTCTATGTATAAGTGTTCAGTGTTGACAGTCTATCGTTGTCGTTTGTGCAAAGACCAAAAGGAATTGTAGGTCTCGTTAATCTGAAATAAAAAGCTAAAAATATATAGCAATTAACTCTCTACATGTAGTTAGTATATTCTTTCAGATGGAAAACACTAAAAATAGAATAAATAATTATTATCAATCCTACTTTAGATGATGTCACTATGACCCACAATGCACTTTGGTCTTGGAATGCACTATTCAGTATGCAGTATTCAGTATTCAACCTTTTTTGAAATAGCTTCATTATGCATGGCCTGAGACCTCTTTACCTTGGACGTAATATATTAATGTTTTCCTATAGCAGACCACGTGTCATCCTCTTGAGAATAAGATTCTTTGTTCGAGTTTTATCTATATTCGTGTGTCTTCTCATGCGCAACTGTTAAACAAAGAAATGATACTCTAGGGAATGACACATGGTCTTGAGAATAAGATTCTTTGTTTGAGTCGTATCCATATTCATGTGTCTTCTCGTGCACAACTGTTAAACAAAGAAATGATACTCTAGGGAATGACACATGGTCTTGAGAATAAGATTCTTTGTTTGAGTCGTATCCATATTCATGTGTCTTCTCATGTGCAACCGTTAAACAAAGAAATGATACTCTAGGGAATGACACATGGTCTTGAGAATAAGATTCTTTGTTCAAGTTGTACTCATATTATGTGTCTTCTCATGTGCAACCGTTGAACAAAGAAATGATACTCTAGGAAATGACATGTTGTCTGAAATGGTAACGTCCAAGATAAAGAGGTCTAAAATGAGTGGGTCTTATACTCAAGTAGTTCAGTTTGGGGTGGGGTGGGGTGGGTTGACAAAACTGTCAATGTTGCCATATTACGTCGAAATTCTCTTTCACAAGGCATGCGTCCTTCATCTTTTGATTCTATTTCGTAGCTCAGCCGAGGGCTCAGTTGCTGCACATTACGCAGCAGCAGGCGGCCACTTAGATGTCTTACAATGGATATACAGAAGATCCTCGAGGACTATAGCGTACAGGGTATGTATGTATATTAAAATTTTGGGGGGAGAGGGGACACTAGAGAAAAACGTTTGCGTATGCGTGCATTTTAGCACGCTTTCTAAGAATTTTGAAGAGTTCGAGTGAGAAAATAAATGTTTGTTTTCTCCAAGTATACAAAAAAGTTCGAGAGTATACTTTTGTCAGACCAAGATACTGTATTAACAAACACAATATAAAAGAATTAGCCTTAAGTTTCAAGCATGAACGCTAAGTTTTAGCATTTTGTGAAGTCCAATTTAAAATTGAAAGTCAAATTTACTTTATGTTTTGACTAATTTGCATACGGACTCAGAGCATGCGCAGACGCTTTTCATTCGTGTCGGGAGTGGGTGGGGCAAGAGCATTTGTGAAGTGCTCATGTATCTTATAACCATATTTTTCTCAAAAAAGATCGGGATATACAGATTTATAAGTTGTAAATTCATTTAAACTTCCCCTTTATAAATAAGAATAAATAATTTTCAAGAAAATAGCGATGCACAGAGGTCTAGAATAGTCCATTTGCCGTCATAATGCCGTCATTTTCCTACCACTACCAAAATGCTTCGCGAAATAATTTCTTTCTCATTCAAATTGGTATTTCCTAATGAGAATAATAAGACAATTGGTGCTAATGTTAACCGAACAAAAGAAAGTGTGCAAGGGAGTCTGGTAGTGTAGTAAATGACGCCAATTTTCATTTGCATATTGGAAAACATTGCGTCAAAATTAGCCGACCGGTACGCCTAAATGTTTTCTTTTGTTTACAGGATCATAACGGAGCGACTCCACTTTATTTTGCTGGTAAGATACTACTGTGTCGTAATTTTATCTTGTACCCTTAATGGCCTCTATATTGATAACAGCATACTCGTGTTTTTTTCTGAATGTGTTACCCTGTGTAACTGATAAAGGTATGGCGATATTTACTGTTTACAAACATTGACGTCAGAAATCTTTTCTCATTCAAATTTGCCAACCCTTAAAAAAAGTTTGTCTTTGTTTCAGTAGCCAATAGAGGCTTTGCACCATCACGTGATGGCAGCCATGACAGAAGGCACAACAACAGGGTATCTTTATTCTGGGAAACAGAATTCTTTCTCATGTAAATCAGATTAGACCAGATCCAATTGTTCCTGCCCCCTGTTATGGCTGCCATCACGTGATGGTGCAAAGCTAGCTTCTATAGAGCTCTGGCTGTCTCATTTATATCAATAGGCGCATTTGTTATATCCACGTACCAATTTGCGCCCTATAAGTATTAAATTATTATTATATTTTATATATAGGTGACCATAGCGCAAACTTCTTTTTATAATATGTCAAATAAAGTACCTTCCTTTCTGAGATTTCACATCTCTTAATTCTTGGAGATTCTTGGAGATATTTGAGATCCAGCTAGGATTTTACATGATAGTAATCGTAACAGATGTCCTAATGTTATATTACGCTGCATTTTATTAGCTCAGGAAGGTCACCTCGATTGTCTAGAATGGCTTACTAAGAGATCCGGAACAGTACACGGTCAGATATCGATAGATGGGATGACCGCTGCCCATGCCTCGGCTCAAGAAGGACATTTGGACTGCCTTGCTTTTCTTATTCAATGCGCTGGATGTAGTGGACTGGCGCGAGATAAGACAGGATGTACCCCAATGCACTTTGGTAAGTATTCATGCAACCAATCAGAATGCAGAAAAGCTGTTGAACATTCGGAGGTATTCCTCTGTTCCTTCCCATCAGGCATTGCGATCCAGATGTATTTTTAATCACATTTTTAACGATGATTTATCGTGACGAACCATGAAATATCGCATTTGTCACTTGTATTTTCTTGTTTAACTTGAATGATGGCTACTGTGTATACTAGATAGTGCTAGATAATACAATTGACAATCGTTGGATATTTCATGGTATATCACTCAAACCCATTGTATAAATAGTAGTATGGCACAGCATACGGCACGGACGACGCCCTTTTAACCAATGAGAGCGCGCGAGATAAAAATGCTTGGCAACGGCAACGTCGCGGTCACAGCATGACACGACAGTTTCAGAGACTTGAGAGCTTCTCCAAAAATGCGGTTTGTGTGCAAGCCTCGATAGTAGTAGTGCCACGTCCTGACCACAGAAAGCCCAGTTTATAAATAAACGTTATGGAGTACTCACTTTTCAGCTGCGGCTGGTGGTCACCGATCATGCGTACATTGGCTAGCACTACATGGATGGGGGACTGGTAACGAAAGAAATAAAACTGGTTCCAGTCCCCTGCACGTGGCTGCTGAACACGGTCACATGGAAGTGGTCAAGCTGCTGATGAAATCGTAAGTAGCATTATGACATATCGACCCTCTTGCCCAATGAGCAACGTTAACCCTAAAATTAGTATAGTTGAAAACTAGCTTGTGGTTCAGCTGATGAACATACTACGTGTTTCCTGTTACCTATCTTCCTCGCGCCTTATGGCACATAGGGTCTTTACAGAGCTTTCCCACCTTTCCCTAACGGCTGCCACAGTCCGAACCTCTTCCCATAAACTCCAGTCTGCCTCCCCCCTTTCTTGTTCCACAGTCCGTCTCCATGTTGGCCTTGGTCTTTCCCTTCTTCTTTTTCTTTTTCCTTCCTTCTATATTTCCTTGGACATTATATTTTACACGAGACAGTTTGTTAGCCGACAAAATTCATCATTATCAATATTTATGGTGGTGTTCTTTTTTTTAAGAGGAGCCAAGGCGGATCTGTATGACAGACACGGACGGACAGCGTATGACATCGCTGTGGAAACTGGGAACGAAGCATGCGCTCAATTTCTTTTACAGGTAAAACATATCTTAAGGTTTCGTTCTCGTTCCCAGAGACCACGTTCCTTTCTGGTCTGCGTTGACTATGGGAAAACATTTTGAGTTTATTTAAATGACAAAATGCTGGCTAGTGTTTTGAAATTTGTCTTTAAAATTCTAAAAAAGACCTTCAACCTATATCCTACGTTAGATATTTTATGAATACATTTATCGAAGGTGTCGTATTGTCTGTTTATAGGCAACACACAAGACTCTCAATGGAATGGTAGCAAACATCTTTGTGCACCAGTCCAGCCTAAAAAGAGTGCGCTTCGAGAGGAAAGCCATCGAAAAAGGGATCCGTGATAGCAACCCCGAGCTCACCGAATCACAGACCCTAGAAGCTGTCAATCAATTGTACTACCCACACCTCGATCAATCCCAGGACCGAATGTTTCGTTCTAGAAGCCTCGTATATCCTTCATATTCGTCGTACCGTGAATCTAGAGCCTTAGCAGAAAATAGAACTTACTCAACAAATTGTCTCAATAAGGGAGTTAGTTTAACGAACTATTTGAGTAATTTTGACAGCTCTCTTACTCCTGTATTAGAAAGTCGACCACGTAATGGATACGTTACGCACCCTAGTCCGGCCAAGGGAAGTTTTCACCAGCCTCTTCAGCGGAGCTACTCAGAGCCAATTCAACCAACTCCGGACTTGATTACTGACAACGATAAATCGCCGAAGAATGGAATGTTGGGCACGCAATCTGTGCGTAATGAAGTCCTACTATCCGATTGGTCGTCGCCTAAAAGAAATTCATTCAAAATTAGTAACCCTTCAAATCAATACGAAGTAAGTTGTTAGTGTTTAATTTTGTTCCTTTGTTGTTGCTTTTTTTTTGGCTCGTTTGTTTGTTCCTCGAGCTTTGAAGAACATGGTGCATTGTGGTCTAGCTTGGGTACGAACTTCTTTTGTTCATGATGTCATATACAGTTATTTTTAAAAAGTTGGTGAAGGTATTGTTGTATGTTGCATACCAAGCCTGAAATGGACTCTTGGCGATGCATGTGAAACCAATCAGCGAAAGCGGATCACAACGATATGGAATTTCCCCAAACTTTGTCTGCACGTTTTTCCTGTATACTTTTCTTCTATGCCGACATTATTTACATAGGATCCACAATATATTTCAAGCTTGGTAAACAACAGGCAACACAACTTGTACCAACCTTTTTTGAAATAGCTCTATGTTGTTGTTAGCACCTTACCCAAGCTCGACCACGATGTTCAAAACAGAAAGAAATAAACTAGGCCTACGTATGACACAACTTAAAATAGGGAAATTAACGGGGGTGCTTCATTCCACACATTTGCTTTCGCATTAACGATAGAAAAAGAATAATCGTGATTATCGTACACACTTAATTTGTTTCCGTATTCAAGGTAAGAAAACAATGAACGTGATTGTAACCACGGCTCAATTTTAACTAAGGGTGACGTCATTTTATATTTTTAGGTAAATGGTTATAGTAATGTTTCTTGTTCTCGACCGAGCGTCTCGTCTATTTTATCAGCATTTAGGAGCAAATCAAGCAAATCAAAGGTAAAAATCCCGTGTATCGTTAACCATGCAGAGGTCGAGGAACGAACTGGGTCGAGTTTACATTGCAATGCATTTTGGGCCTGTTTTATGGGACATATCTATTTTGTCTCTTAAGACAGATCCACAATGCACTGCAATGCCAACTCGACCCAGTTTTCTCCTTAACCGCGGAATGTATTCAATCAAGTTCAGTTCTTGCTGACAACTAAGTATAAGACAGGACTACCATACTATGACTGGACTTTTTAACTGGCATAGAATGGTCTTAGCCTGGGTGTTTTTTTCACTTTCAGACCACGAGTCATTCCCTGAAACATCATTTCACCCTTTCATCATGCATGTCTTCAATTAACGGTTGCGCATGAGAAGACACACGAATACTGAAATGAATATCATTCGTTGCAATGTCGTGCAATGTTTTCTTATAGCTATAATTACCGACCCAGTGTCATTCTCATGAGAATAAGATTCTTTCATAGTTGCATCTACTTTCTTCTTATGCGCACTCGTTAAACAATGAAATGATACTCTAGGGAATGACATGTGGTCTGAAATGGGAAAACATTTAAAGATCATTTTAAAAAGGCAAATATTAATCCTAGTTATTCAATAATAACTTTTGCTTCCTTTCAGGAAAATCCAAATCCTGAAGCTTACAATCCCAAAGATCTGCTTCCCTTCCCAGTCGAGTCCGGCGAACTCAACGTGTTTCGTAGATTATACCGATTATCCAAGAAAAAACTCACCCGTACGACAAGTTTGTCCATCAGCGATAGAGACAGGGTACCAAACAAACCAAAAACACCACAGGATAGATTCTTAGTGACTGGTGAAGATCCTTTCATTCCTGGAAGCCCACGGCATTCATTTTACGAACCAACAACAACTGAATTATCACCCGATTACGAAGACCAGTGGACTGGGGCGAATGGTCACGTGGCTGGGATGTCGACCGATGAGGAGACTGGGGATAATATGCAAATAGTCTCTTACCACAGGCCTACGTCATCGGGCTTTACTATAGAAAACATTCGTACAAAAATGAGGGACAATGCCCTTATATGGTAAAAAAAAGTTTGTAATGAACTTTGGCGACTAGGCCTGGTGTCGAGTATTCATATAATTTAAGGGGGGAGGAGAGGGGAGTGAATCTTAAATGGACAATTCACACTGTGACGTAATTTCCTCAGCACCAGAATCCTTTTCGAATTCCGCTTCTTATTCAAACTAGGATATGGTGAACGGAATACGAAATGGAGACTCTGGTATTCGAAGTACTATGGCGTCATGATCTGAATGCTCACGTGAATACAAGTCTCGTTGATCGAGCTTGTGAAATAGCGAAGTACGTCATATATGAAATATCGCGATTTCCTACAACAAAGAAAATAGGAAAGAACGATAGATGGTACATGAATGAAGTACTTGCCTCCTTGAAAAATCTATAAAGAATAATCACCAATAGATCATCGCTTTTTAAAGTTAGTTTATATATTGTTTTCAATTGATTTGTAATTTGCTGAATGATAAAAGACCGTTTTTCGATCACGTTGTTTATATCACAATAATCCATACTCTGAAACTTTTGCAACATCTTTGTGCATTGGTTTTGAACTTGAAGCTGAAATCAAGCGAGTTTGGTAAAATAAATCATCTGAACTACCGTTTGTCAACAACCTTATTTATTCTTTGATAACTACTTTATAAGGCTTCTAGGCAAATCGAAGAGAACACATTAAATTTCAAGAGACGCTAACTAAAATATGCTTTAAAATATGAAAATAAGATTCTTTAGAAGCCACAGGAGCACGCAAATTTTGGCGCGAAAACCCCTGCAAAATCCACAGGTAGCCCAATTAACAAAGTAGAAATGGAGAAAAATTTACGACTTTTAGTCAAAAAGTTAGTTTGGAGGAAATAGGGGTGCGCAGTTTAGTTTTGCAAAGGGGTGAATGGGTAACAAAAAAATATTCTTCCCCGAAATGCCTCCATCCCATATATACTATCTACTATCTACCCAAGGCAAAAAACAAGTTAACTAACATAAAAATCATCAGTCATTTACCTAACAAAATCTAACACTGAAAAAATATAAATCTAGAATAATACACCCTATGCTGTTTCCCCGTGTTTTGAGTAGAGCCTGGGTACGAGAATGAGCATAAGTATTTCAAGGTCCAAAAATAAACCTGTAATGTTTTTCCATTCCAGACCTCATGTCATTCCCTAGAGTAACATTTCTTTGTTTAAAGGTGGCACATGAGAAGACACATGAATATGGATACAACTCAAACAAAGGTTATTTTGTTCTCTAGAGAATGACATGTATGAGGTCTGAAATGGGTAAATATTATGCCAACGGCAGCAAGTTTAAAAACAAGAAGATAAAACGTGAAAAACCGAAAGGCGCTTGACAGTTTCACTGCTGCTTTCCACGGTTAGTGAACACCAGGAAGATGAAAGCAAACACTCGATAGGCGATACCAAAAGCGAACATCACCCCGATACAGGTCCCGTAGTTATCCAGAGAATAACCATTCTGATTGGCCAATCCCTGAACAAAAGGATCCATGACGCGAGGAAAACGAATGGCTTCTTTTTCGAAAAGTGCCTCCACATACCAGCGGCAAAAAGACAGGTTGTAGAGAAGAGGACCAATGAAGGTGTACTTGTTCATATCACAGAGGGATGGAGACAGACCTGGCGAATGGGGAATAATGAGGTCAGTAGATGATACATTTTTTTACAGTGATATTTTTGATTTATTTAAAAAAGATTTCTGCATAGAGTCGGGAAGCGTTGTTAGCGATGCGATAAAAAAGGAGATAGATGAGTTGGTGTAATGGAAAGCTACTCTATATAGATTCTACGAGATAGAAAGGAACGAACGAACGAACGAGGGAGGAAGGAAGGGAGGGAGGAAGAGAGGAATTGAAGGGAGAAATGAAGGAAGGAAGGGAGGAAGGAAAGGAGAAAGGGAGCAATTGAAGGGAGAAATAAAGGAAGGGAGGAAGGGAGGGAGGAAGGGAGGAAGGGAGGAAGGGAGGAAGGGAAGAATGAAGGGAGGGAGGAAGAGAGGAAGGGAGGGCCCAGGAGTGTAAAAGAGATATGGCAGCCATGTGGGTAAATAGGTAGGCAGGTAAGGAGAAGGGATTAAATGGTGTTTAGGCAGGTAGGATAATCAGTGGAAGAACGGTAACTATAGAAATTCTAACCTGATACGAGTGAAAAGATCAACGTCAGAGTGACAGACGCCATCTGAGAGTTCTTAGGGTTGAAGAGGGTGGAGATGGCGTAACCAGTGCCTGTACAGGAAAACTCTGCAGCCAACGCAGTCACATAATGGTAAACAAGATAACCTGAAGAAAGCAACAAAACCGAATAAGATAATATTAAGAGGGGATGTCAGCAAAAATCGAACATTTTGTGGCAACGGTCGAAAAATCGATTTCGCTCATATTCTAACCTTAGGTAGACCTTATTCTAACTAGAACCACTATGTAGTTTGTTTTTAAAAATATCGCTTATTTTACGAGAAAAACGAGGAAATTGATTTTTGCGGATTTCAGCCTTTTGACGGCGGAAAGAAATCGACTACTTCAGAGCCTTCGCGTCGCAAAGAAAAGTAATTCAGACATATAAAACCATTATAATCTTATCAATTGGTATCTAAACTTGTTTTAGGAAAATGTTCAGCTATCTCAGTTTCCTTTTTCAAGACGAAAAAAAATTTTTTTCGACCCATACATTTTACAATACCAAGAGTATAGAAAGTTTAAAAAAATATTTTGGTATGTGCTATATAAAATAATGGGCTAAAATTTGGGCTAGTTAAAGTTAAGATGCTATATAATCTTATTCCACTGAAATTTGGTTGGGTAAATTATTTATCGCGTAAATAAAAAGCTTGAAATTCTTAAAAAATTCAGCGATTTCTCTGTCGGCAAAGATCAGTCGATTTCAATAGTTCTGCACAAACAACGCAATAAATCCGAGTTTGTTCGTTTTTCGAGCAATAATCTAAAGCAAAAATACTTTAAAAGGCCTAAGTTATTATTTTTAAGATAACGAAGAATCTTTTGAGGCTCAGATTCAAACACGCTTTGCTATTCGCGACTGAGAAGTGGACTGAGTATTGTAAGCAAACTTGAATAACTAACAAAGTGTCTAACGATTACAGTAGGGATTGCTCACCATATTTTCGGATTACTTCAGACTATTCTGCTTTAACCGTTGAATATTATTTATAGTTAGGTGAAGAATAAGTAGTCGTTCTATTTTTCTTGCTCCTACCATGATAAATTGGGAAAGGAAGGTAATCTGAGATGTAAACATGTAATCCACAATGCATGCCGCTTAAAACAATACACGTCACCAGTGACACCAAACTGACAGTGACATCTGATTATAAGATATCGTCGTGTGTTTCATATTTTTGAGATGAATTTCCTAGGTAACTGAGGATAAACTAACAAACTTTACCTTCAAGAGAGACAGACTGTCTGACACTTCAAACGTGCTAATTAGCGAACGTTTCAAAATAAACGTGGAAATCGCTGTATTTTCCATAAGAGATGTTCAGGTTCTCGCACTGCAAATACAGGTGTTGACTAATTCTTGCAGGAGATGTAAGTATGGCTTCTTGCGTCTTGTCTTAATGTGAGACGTCTCAAGCTCGAAGGAGGCACAGATTTCCTGAAGCATTTGGATTGAAAAAGATGATAGCTTGGATTTGGATGCCATTTCGCAGATATTGTAATGATCAAACATGATTGGATGTTGTGCAGAAACCAGTTCCATTACTTCATTCATTACATGAAACGATTCTTTTTCTTTGTTTTCCTCATTTTTCTTCATTTCATCGTTGTCTTCGTCATCAGCTGAGCCTAGCTTCTTTTTTCTTGCCAAACGCGAGAAAAAGCCTGCAATTTGTTGCGACGTAAGATATTCATTCTTATTGAACATACTTGAGCCATCTTTGTTTTTGGCCCTTCTCATGGTCTGGGCCACAGCTGCAGGATTGGCCTTCCTTCCAGTTGATTCTCCGTTTTCAAAAATATCGGTTAGATAGTTTTTCTGTGCTTCATTAAATCTTCTTCGTTTTGCTGCTGATTTTAGTGCCCATCCTTTAGGAAGCACTTGATCATGATCTAGATTGACGGTAGTGTCCCCATCTATCTGAGGAACGTCAGTAGCACCATGCTCTAGCTTTGTAGCGTACATAATCATAGCTCTGTCATACAGAGTTTCATGCTCAAGAACATATTTGTGGCTTCCATAATCAATATGCTTTTCGAGAGAAGAATATCTCTGAAAAGACATAATACAGCCTTCTTCGGGGCAAAAGAATAACGCATTTTCGTCATCTCGACCAATTTTCGCGCCCTCACTATCTTCGTCTTGGTTATCTTCTGTTAAGTTGACATCATCATCATTATCATCATCGTCATCATCATCATCATCATTATCCTTAACTTTTTTTACCTTCTGCAGTGACTCAGCTTTAAGAGCGGGTTTTTTTGTCGGCATTTTTCTTGCTTTGATGGAAAGAAAGGTAACCTTTGATACTTCATAATCTGGAATCTTGTTGAGCTTTGGCAATTTGTTGGGCAGATTAAAGCTACTCCAAGGCATAAATTTGCCAGCACCAATTTCATAAGCCCTCCAAACTGTAATTCCTTCATTGCTGTAAGCGATGTTGTTAATAAAGCTCACACCTTCCCATTTTTCTGATAAGTCTGGAGAAGCTTGAGCGCCGCACAGTGTTACTCTTACCCCAGGGATTCCTCCAAATGACTCCATAGCACACTTCATTTGTTGAGCAGTATCTATATCATGTCCTGAGTTTAAATACTTCTTCATATGATTCTTGATAGTTGCAGCCTTTCTATCGCATGCGCCTTTGCCGCCCTGCGGGTCTGAGAAATCAATGCGCACTAGATTAAAGTCATTTTGTGATGCAACCTGATAAATGCCAAGGATTGTCGATGCAGAATGATAACATCCGGCATTATCTTGTCTGAGGTAAAGAGAGGTAATGTCAGAAGTGATGCTCTTAAGTTGCTGTAGAACGTCGTCAAAAATAGCCAGAACAGCAGGACTGTCCTGAATGCAGCTTTCAAATATATGTACAAACGTCAACATTTTCATTTCTCCTTCATCTGTTTTGGTCATGGCAACAGTTATGTGCCAGGGGATCCCGCGCTTACCAAACCAGTCTTGCTGGCTTTCTCGGAACTTTCTTGGCAAAAACTTCATTGCCCAGTCGGAAACTAAAAGCACTGCCTCCTTTCTTAAATCTTTAATAATTTCTTGCCTTGCTTGATCTTGATTAATTGATCGTAAAAGATGGGACTTCCAGGCCTCGATGTTCTGCGCGGACTGGGAGATCAAGAACTCCATTTCTCCTTTATCTTCCAAGGTGCATCTAGTGCTTTCTACTACGCATTTTATTTCTTTCAGAGTTACAGGAAATAAGTTACATCTATCGCATTTCAGGTCATGCTCGTGGTCACAGTCAACCATGTGGTCATCTTCACTTGGATAACTTAGGGCGTGCGTTCTGCAATGATCTGCAACTTTTGAGCTTTTGGTAACGTGAACCTTCAACAAAACATTATAACGATATTATGCATGTATTTCATGATGCTCATTGGTTTGGAGCTTGGGATTTTACTGCAGCGTGCGCTTTCAATAATGAATTGTTGCAGAATAACTGAAAGTGAACATTTAGTTTACCTTATAGTCGCCTTTGAAGTAACGCTTTGCTAGTTTGAGATTCTGCTTTATTTCCTTCGCCCAAGTAAGCCCATTCCCGTAAGTGTCTCCAAGCTTTTCAACCAACTCTTCAAGATCATCAAAGGCTTTTGCTCCAAGTGCTGAAAAGTTGTCTAAGCCCTGTAAAGATTTGCGTATTGAAGCTGAACATACGCTGAGAACTCTGCATAACGAACTACGACTCATTGGTTTGAAACCTGTCTCTTGACAATAGCTTTGGTACTGACAAATAATTTGCTCAGGTATCAAAGATCGTATAACATTTGGGATCCTGATTTCTGTTTGTGACGATAACTTAAGCGTTTTCTCGCCAAATGGCAAATCTTGTACAATATGTGAGCTGGTAATGAATATAATGAAGTGCTCAAGCTTTTCTGGTTGAACGTACATTCGCGTGTTCTTAGTGGAAGGTAAAACTGCCCCTCTGCCGTGGAGTAAAAGGTGGTGTCTTGCAAGATTGAAGCGATATCTTGTCAAACTAGGTATCCACCTGCGAAGCTCTTTAAAACTCAATTTGTCCGCCATGATGGATAATATCTGTCTGCGGGTGCTCCAAGAACTGCTGTTATTGTAGCATTCAGATAAAGCCTCCATAAGGGAGTTATCAACACTACATTTATTAGACTTCGTTTCTTTCAATGCAGAAAATAGCATTTCAGAATCTTCAGGAGCAATCTCCTTCAGGCATGCATCTACAACCTGTTGCGTTTTCCGGATATGAAAACGCTTTGTGCGCTCTGATGTTTGTTCCCATGGCAACGAAAGAGAATGACGAATAGAGCTAATGTCCCGTGAACAAAGGAAGGCATTCAATTTTTCTTTTGGGGAAGGAACAACCTCCATTTCTTCCACAGTGACGGATAAGTAAGAAGATTCGCTTGGTTGATACAGACTTGTAGGCGTGGAGAACTTTGGATTAAACGTCACCTCCTCCTTTTCGTCCTAAAATTATTTAACAGAAAAAATAATTTAAAAAAATATAAGAAAATGAACGCACTTCTAATTCTGATTTCATTTATCGGTAGAATACGTAAATTCCCGACCCACAAAAACATGTAAAATACGCATTAACGTTTTGTTGATTTTCAGAGTTTCCCACTTCCTCTCCCTTCCCTTCCCACTCCCCTTCCCATTTCCCGCTCCACACTTTTTCATATTATACCAATCCGCCGCCACTCGCGCCGCCTTTACTAATTTAATCTGATTACCAAACCGACTAACAAATAAACAAATATAAAATAACCAAGGGTTTTGAAAACAGCACTAACGCACAAAAATAATTTATTTTAGTAATAAAAGCATTCCTTCAGTTTTCAAGGAGAAAAGATATTTACCAGCGACAAATTACTTATTTGCTCAACAATCCTCTGTTCATCCAGTTCCTGTTTTTGGGAGGCGCTGGTGGTGACCGGAGTCTGTGGATCGGAGTCTTCGAGTTGTTTAAGAGTTTTTCTGCAATTTATGCACATTCCTACAAGTAAATGAAAGAAACATTTTTATTACTATAAAAGTATTTCATAGAAAGAAAAAATGCGCAAATCAAACCTCGAGGATCATTAGGAATGCAAACTTGTTACTGACCTGAACCTACTTGTAGGAATACGCCAGTCTTATTTAATATCATAGACGAATCGGATTTTCCTATTCCTCTTTCAAATCTCGGCCATTTTCCTTTGGTCTTTTGATGCTTAGATATTTCAACAGGTACTCTGCACCTTGTATTGCAACCTCTTGTCCATCCCAATCCTAATTTTGAACGATGGAATGGACATATTGACCACGTATCAACATCATTTGGACAAACAAATATGGCTGCCCGACTCAAGATCAAGTCAACTTCATTTTCGGGGCCAGAGAACGCAAAGGCGGTCTTGTGGTCGAAAATCTCCTTTCTGCAGGCCAATAAAGGGATTATGGTAGTATCTCGTTTCCTGTCCTTTGGATCGAACCCACAGCTTCCTCCAACCAAAGATTTAAAAGAGCAACTAGCTTCCATTTTATGTTTACAAGCACCTTAAGCAACAACACCAACTCGCATCTGAATTTTTGTTATTGTATTTCTATTCTATCTAGCAGTGGAAAACAACATGCATAACTAGAATCAGATGTCACTGTCAGTTTGGTGTCACTGGTGACGTGTATTGTTTTAAGCGGCATGCATTGTGGATTACATGTTTACATCTCGGATTACCGTCCTTTCCCAATTTATCATGGTAGGAGCAAGAAAAATAGAACGACTACTTATTCTTCACCTAACTATAAATAATATTCAACGGTTAAAGCAGAATAGTCTGAAGTAATCCGAAAATATGGTGAGCAATCCCTACTGTAATCGTTAGACACTTTGTTAGTTATTCAAGTTTGCTTACAATACTCAGTCCACTTCTCAGTCGCAAATAGCAAAGCGTGTTTGAATCTGAGCCTCAAAAGATTCTTCGTTATCTTAAAAATAATAACTTAGGCCTTTTAAAGTATTTTTGCTTTAGATTATTGCTCGAAAAACGAACAAACTCGGATTTATTGCGTTGTTTGTGCAGAACTATTGAAATCGACTGATCTTTGCCGACAGAGAAATCGCTGAATTTTTTAAGAATTTCAAGCTTTTTATTTACGCGATAAATAATTTACCCAACCAAATTTCAGTGGAATGAGATTATATAGCATCTTAACTTTAACTAGCCCAAATTTTAGCCCATTATTTTATATAGCACATACCAAAATATTTTTTTAAACTTTCTATACTCTTGGTATTGTAAAATGTATGGGTCAAAAAAATTTTTTTTTCGTCTTGAAAAAGGAAACTGAGATAGCTGAACATTTTCCTAAAACAAGTTTAGATACCAATTGATAAGATTATAATGGTTTTATATGTCTGAATTACTTTTCTTTGCGACGCGAAGGCTCTGAAGTAGTCGATTTCTTTCCGCCGTCAAAAGGCTGAAATCCGCAAAAATCAATTTCCTCGTTTTTCTCGTAAAATAAGCGATATTTTTAAAAACAAACTACATAGTGGTTCTAGTTAGAATAAGGTCTACCTAAGGTTAGAATATGAGCGAAATCGATTTTTCGACCGTTGCCACAAAATTTCAAAATTGTTCGATTTTTGCTGACATCCCCTCTTAACACATTAGAACAATTGATAGCGTAAGAGAAATATATATATATATATGTATATGTTCCCTCGAAAAAATACAGTTTATTGGGCTCAAGGGAAAAGAAGGTGATACATTCGTTTTTATCTCAATCTGGGCTGTTACAGGGTACTGGAGTCTAAAACATTTCTAGACAGCTTTTCGTGTACATAAATCAGTACCGTACGTATTTTCCCTGTTAATGCGAAAACAATTTTAAAGCTCGCTTGCGAAAAAAAAGAGGAGGGGGAGGGGGAGGGGTGCTATCAGCAAATGAATCTCAGCTAATCAAAGTCCGCGCTGTTAGGACTCAATTTAAATCCACCAAGCTCCGTTTATTTTATATATAACAGTTATCGTAGATTGATAAGTTTTACACCGTAGTGAAAATAGGAACTGACGTTTCGGACGTTAGTCCTTCGTCGGAGTCAACGAACGTCCGAAACGTCATTCCTATTTTCACTACGGTGTAAAACTTATCAATCTACGATAACTGTTTCATTAGAAACACCGTCGCAGTCCACGCTAGTGTTTACTAGCCATCATCTACTTATTTTATATATGCTTGCTTACCTCGAGGTGAAACCAAGGGGTAGAGCAGACTGAGGTAGACCATAGGCGTGATTATTATGATAGGTAGTTGCACGATATTCACAGCCAGGAAGTAGCTGAGGCGATTGATGCCGGTAGACGATTCCCTGAAAGCAAAGAAGAATTAATGAAGCGTTGATGAAGTAAAACAAAATGGATCGGTCCTTCAAATTTATTGGTGGGCGTACAGTGACATAGTTTGTTTTAATGGTTGTTTAGAATGCCAACCAGAAAGCTCTTGAACAATTCATCATATTAAAGTGACAATATCTATTGTATCTATTGGTAAAATAGTTGTTATACATTAACATTACAATAGTGATTTTTAGTGAACAATAATGCACTACAGAATTTGGCCAGTTGGGTTCACTAGGAAAGCAAAAGATGCTTGTACCCAAGCTAGATCACAACGCACCATCAGGATGTTCGCTATCCTAGTAACGGTATTCTGATGAACAGAATTTTTTGTATGTATCCAAGCTAGACCACAATGCACCGTGTTAGCTATCAAGGAAAGGTCTATAAAACGGTAAGTACGGTGTTCTAGAAATGGCATGACTTGTACCATATCAAACTCGCAGACTTACTAAGAGATGCTTATTAATTCACTGGAGGTGTGCGCAGAGCGGAAGGTAAAAACCTGTACTCTAGTGCGCCGCCATTGCATTTCATATAATATTAGTAAACCTACAAGGACAGAGGTTATTATTGAGCCTGTAACCAAAGACTACAGCGGTATTACCTCCAGAAAGTAGTCCTATTGTTACCAAAACAACGCAGTGAAGACAACATGGCCGTCAGACCAATGGCAAGTGAGCTGAGCGTTTGCAGTACAAAGAACTTATCCAAGGTGGCCTGTGGAGAGAATTGAATGGACTACACTCAGCCAAAATAAGCACTAGGTAAGCTTCATCAATTATTTAAACATTAAAAAATTATACATTGTTACCACTCTGAGGTGGATGGAAAGCCCTACAGGTGTAGGAACCAATTACAAGGCAACCGATAGATCGAATTAGAATGTGGAAGTTGATTTTTTGGAGGGAGGAAAACCGGAGGACTCGAAGAAACACCCTCAAAGCACCGTAGAGAACAAACAAACAACTCTACTTACAAACAATTCCGAGCATGGTGGGACTCGCAACCGGGTGACATTGGTGAGAGATTACCGCTGCGCCATATGCGCTTCTCACCTGTAGTAGGCTGATACTCTCTACCCAGAGCCCTGTCATTCTTACTGCGCAAAGTGCTCGAAATGCCAGGAAATCAAGCCTGCGCAGTGAGAATGGCAAGGGCCTGGGTTAGAAAGTGATATATGCATTCTTACCACGCATGCTCAGCTCATCAAGCCTGCGCAGCAAGAATGGCAAGGGCCTGGGTTAGAAAGTGATATATGCATTCTTACCACGCATGCTCAGCTCATCAAGCATGCGCAGTAAGAATGGCAAGGGCTTGGGTTCGAGAGTTAGATATGCATTCTTACCACGCATGCTCAGCTCATCAAGCATGCGCAGTAAGAATGACAAGGGCTTGGGTTCGAGAGTTAGATATGCATTCTTACCACGCATGCTCAGCTCATCAAGCATGCGCAGTAAGAATGACAAGGGCTTGGGTTCGAGAGTTAGATATTCTTTATTACCACGCATGCTCAGCTCATCAAGCTTGCGCAGTAAGAATGGCAAGGGCCTGGGTTAGAAAGTGATATATGCATTCTTACCACGCATGCTCAGCTCATCAAGCATGCGCAGTAAGAATGACAAGGGCTTGGGTTCGAGAGTGAGATATGCATTCTTACCACGCATGCTCAGCTCATCAAGCTTGCGCAGTAACAATGACAAGGGCTTGGGTTCGAGAGTTAGATATGCATTCTTACCACGCATGCTCAGCTCATCAAGCATGCGCAGTAAGAATGACAAGGGCTTGGGTTCGAGAGTTAGATATTCTTTATTACCACGCATGCTCAGCTCATCAAGCATGCGCAGTAAGAATGACAAGGGCTTGGGTTCGAGAGTTAGATATTCTTTATTACCACGCATGCTCAGCTCATCAAGCTTGCGCAGTAAGAATGACAAGGGCTTGGGTTCGAGAGTTAGATATTCATTCTTACCACGCATGCTCAGCTCATCAAGCTTGCGCAGTAAGAATGACAAGGGCTTGGGTTCGAGAGTTAGATATACATTCTTACCACGCATGCTCAGCTCATCAAGCATGCGCAGTAAGAATGGCAAGGGCTTGGGTTCGAGAGTTAGATATGCATTCTTACCACGCATGCTCAGCTCATCAAGCATGCGCAGTAAGAATGGCAAGGGCTTGGGTTCGAGAGTTAGATATGCATTCTTACCACGCATGCTCAGCTCATCAAGCTTGCGCAGTAAGAATGGCAAGGGCTTGGGTTCGAGAGTTAGATATGCATTCTTACCACGCATGCTCAGCTCATCAAGCATGCGCAGTAAGAATGGCAAGGGCTTGGGTTCGAGAGTTAGATATGCATTCTTACCCCGCATGCTCAGCATATCAAGGTTGTGCAGTAAGAATGACAGAGGCTTGGTAGTCGAGATTGAGATATGCATAAATTCACAGGGTTATACTTCATCTATACTTACATTGCGTCTCAATGCTCCCAGCATTCCACCAGCAAGAAGAACAAGACAGAGATCCATCAGAAGACTTTTCACGAGACGGAACTGCTTAATCAGTATTGTACATTTATTGCCACCTGGAGATAGCATTGTTTGAAATTTCTATGCTACCTGTAGTTTGTATTGTTAATCAGTTGAAGACCTTATTGCTATTGTACATTTATTGCCACCTGCCTGGAGATAGTATTGTTTGAAATTTCTATGCTACCGAAATTAATTAATGACTGTAATCTTACGCTAGAAGATGATCAAAAAAAAAAAATTCAGATTTTGATTCCTTAGACTTAGAAAAGCTAATTGATGATTGTAATTTTACGCAAGAAGCCCATATTAAAAAGAAAAAAAACAACAGAACAGTCAGTCTAGCAATCCCGGTATCTTGGGGGGGGTTTAACTACTATTATTCAATCTCGAACCATATCTTGCAACCTCGACTGAATGCTCTGTGTTTGACCAGTGAACCCATGTATGGAAAATGTGAATCAAATTCACAAATCACGTTTTTGACGCTGAACGACAGAGTCCTGAAAGAGTAATATGAGAGCTGGGAACTGCTTTTTGGGCTGGGAAATGGGATTTTATGCACTGGGAATGGGATTTATAAGCGAATAAAAGAACAATCAAAAAATGGGATTGAGATTTGAGCACAACATATGCTAGGACTATGGGATTTGGTCAAAATGGGGACTAGGAAATAGGATTAAGACTCCAACTTCAGGACGCTCATATCAGTTTAAACGGTTTCTTGCATGTTTGCTCGTGACCATACTGAGTGGCTTTGGTTGGTGTAGTTGCACTGTCATTCCTAAAAACTTACTTTTCAATTAATTCATTTGTCAATTATTTATTTTTAAACTTTTTTGGGGGTCAATATTTAACAATTATTTTCTGAACGCACGCGAAGTGATTGTCAGTGGAATATTTACCGAGCTGCAAGTCTTCGAGCCCCATAATCACTGAGCCTGAGAGGAATAATTGTTTTAGTATATTTTTAGACTTGGATATCAGAGAAAAGTCGAAATTCATGGGATAAAAAAACGTTTTAGTATTACTTCCACTCTGTCAAACTTTGGAAAACCTCATAATCCCCGTTTGAGCAGTGATTATCGTCTCAGAATCACAGGTCGCTTGACCAATTACAGCGAGCGAAACTCTATGTTCAAGTCTAAAATTATACTAAAAGCTTATATTTATGCAAATATAATGGAAAATCGGGCGATTTACACTACCATCAATCAGAGTCTATTGAGCAATTTTCCTGTCGCAACTGTACGGTTGTCAGTTCGTGGCAATGAAAAACGTGGTACAATGTAAGTAATATTGCATTGCGTTTACTTGGCTAACCTACATTATACATTTGTATGTTTTGTTTTGTAGGAGGATTTTAAAGTGATTTAAAGTGTTTTTAAATCAGCACGTTGCGAGAATGATCCGGAAGTGGATCATTACAGTCGTTAGATAATTTTACGAACGCAAGGAGGCAGGGATGGCCGAATATATTTTTTATCCTCTATCATGGGTAGAGGAGAGGTCCCCCCTCATGGACCTTTCTCACGATGATTTTTTTTGAAGATTTGGACTCGGGAGAGGCTAGGTTGATCAATGATTGGCTATGGGCCTTACTCACGTGGAAGCCTTGTTGACTTGAACAATAGGTTTCCCCACGTAGCCTCCTATTCAAGCGTTTCAGAATGTGGCTAACGCGGATTAAAACAAAGGTTAATATTTTCATGTAAAATATTGCAGTTTTCGTATGACTGTGAAAAGTTCAGTGCCGTAAGCGTGACGTGTCGTGACCGTGATACTTTCTAGAATTTTAATTGGCTGATTTTTTTCACGCGCAATATGATTGGTCTAAAAGTGCCGTGATCTTGGCGTGACCATGTCCGCGCCGTGTTTATGCCGTGTTCTGGGTATTTGATTGGATGGAGAGTAAATTCTCGTGCAATGTGATTTGTCTGGCGTATCCCTTGCTGTGTCACGACCGTGTTCTTGCCGTGAACTTTTTACAGTCATACGAAAACTGCACTAAGCATGGCACCGTGTGATCGTATCACGCTAGTACAGTAAGTGCCTTTTTCTAAGAAAACGAAAAAAAACCCAAGATATAACGTTAAAAACCAAAGACACTTGACATTCTCACTGCTGCTTTCCACGGTTAGTGAACACCAGGAAGATGAAAGCAAACACTCGATAGGCGATACCAAAAGCGAACATCACCCCGATACAGGTCCAGTAGTTATCCAGAGAATAACCATTCTGATTGGCCAATCCCTGAACAAAAGAATCCATGACGCGAGGAAAACGAATGGCTTCTTTCTCGAAAAGCGCCTCCACATACCAGCGGCAAAAAGACAGGTTGTAGAGAAGAGGACCAATGAAGGTGTACTTGTTCATATCACAGAGGGATGGAGACAGACCTGGCGGCATGGGGAATAATGAGGTCAGTAGATGATACATTTTACAATGATATTTTTGATTTATTTAAAAAAGATTTCTGCATAGAGTTTGGTAGCGTTGATAGCAATGCAATAAAAAAGGAGATAGATGAGTTGGTGTAATGGAAAACTACTCTATATAGATTCTATGAGATAGAAAGGAACGAATGAAAGAAGGAAAGAACGAGCGAAAGGAAGTTAAGTACTGTATATATAAAAGTTTTGTTGTGAGAGGGAGGAAGGAAGGAAGGAAGGAAGGAAGGAAGAAAGGAAGGAAGGTAGGTAGGAAGGAAGGAAGGAAGGAAGGAAGGAAGGAAGGGAGGGAGGGAGGGAGGGAGGGAGGGCCCGGGAGTTTAAAGGAGATATGGCAGCCATGTGGGTAAATACTTATATAATAAAGAGAAGGGGGAAATCGGTGTTTAGGCAGGTAGGATAATCAGTGGAAATATTGTGAATATCGCGACAAGACGGTAGCTAAGGCATCCTAACCTGATACGAGTGAAAAGATCAATGTGAGAGTGACTGACGCCATTTGAGAGTTCTTAGGGTTGAAGAGGGTGGAGATGGCGTAACCAGTGCCTGTACAGGAAAACTCTGCAGCCAACGTAGCCACATAATGGTAAACAAGATAACCTGAAAAATGACAACAAAATATTTTAACAATATAACGCGGTAGAAAAAAAAATACCACAAGTACAGTGCCGTCTATTAGGCTCAAGGGAAAAAAGAGCGATAGCTGGCGATGCATGCAATCGTCTCTCACCTCTGGGATCTTGAGTTCGATTTTTGGACTCGCTATCACATGTGAGAAGAGTTCGTTAGGTATCTCCCTTGATTCGAGGGACTTTCTCCAGATTCTCCGGTTTTCCTCCCTCCTCAAAACCTAACAAGCTAATAGACCAGTTTCGAATTCCAAATTACCGCTGTGTTCCTTGATTACAGACTCATTTGCACAGGGTTAGCCTCGCATCAGTGTTTAAATATTCACAAATACCAACGGTAAAGTAAAGAATGCACAACTTCAACAATACAAACACTTTGAAACTCGACGGACCTTGACTGGAACACGTGAATATTCTGCACAAACTCGAGGCTAACCCTGTGCAAATGAGTCTGTAATCAAGGAACACAGCGGTAATTTGGAATTCGAAAGGGGTCTATTTCCAATTCGATTGGTGAGTTAATTAGTCATGCCCTGACTTACATCAGCCCAGAGGTTGTTTCAGGGTTCGGTCTGTGAATTAGCCGTGCCCTGACTTAGATCAGCCCAGAGGTTGTTTCAGGGAAACACTACAGCTAGAATTTAAAGAAATTATGTGACTGAGCTATAAGCCAATGAATTTCAGCTAATCAAAGTACGCGCTATAAAGACTCAAAGCCACCAAGTACCGTTCTGTTATTTTTTATTTTTGACTTTTGACTTTATCTCTTTGCTTGCTAACCTCGAGGCGAAATCAAGGGGTAGAGCAGACTGAGGTAGACCATAGGCGTGATTATTATGATAGGTAGTTGCACAATATTCACAGCCAGGAAGTAGCTGAGACGATTGATGCCGGTAGACGATTCCCTGAAAGCAAAGAAGAATTAATAAGTATAATCAAAATGAACCTGAACAACTGCAAAGCCTTTTTCAGATTTTAACATAGGTGGGGGATGGTGACGTAGTTTGTTTTTGGTTGATGGTTGTTTAGATTGCCAAGAAGAAATCTATTGGAAAATTTATCATATTAAAGTGACAATATCTATTGTCAAAATAAGTGATTTTTAGTGAACAATAATGCACCACAGAATTTGGCCAGCTGGGTTACTAGGAGAGCAAAAGATGCTAGCTAGACCACAATGCACCATCAGGATGTTCGCTATCCTAGTAACGGTATTCTGATGAACGAAAGATTCTCATATCCAAGCTAGACCACAATGCATCATTTTAACTATTCAAAAAAGGTCTATTTAACGGTACGGTGTTCTGGGAATGGCACGACTTGCACCACATAACACTCGAAGACTTACTTAGAGTTGGTTATTCATATTATAAATTCACTGGAGGTCTGCGCAGAGCACGAGGCGAAGACCTGTACTCTAGTGCGCCGCCATTGCATTTCCTATAATATTAGCAAACATACAAGGACAGAGGTTATTATTGAGCCTGTAACCAAAGACTACAGCGGTATTACCTCCAGAAAGTAGCCCTATTGTTGCCAAAACAACGCAGTGAAGACAACATGGCCGTCAGACCAATGGCAAGTGAGCTGAGCGTTTGCAGGATGAAGAACTTATCCAAGGTGGCCTGTGGAGAGAAATTGAATGGACTACACTCAGCCAAAACAAGCACTAGCATAGTCTCCTTTGCAGCCGTTCTTAGTTTCAGTCAGAAACGAAAAACGTCTGCTGAGGAGAAAAGCACTAGCTAAGCTTCGCTGATTATTTCTCATGGGCTACCTGTGGTAGGCTGATATGTATATCTATCACTCTCGACCCAGAGGTCTGTTATTTTTAATGCGCATGCTAGAAATACCAGCTAATAGGCCAGTTCGTAGCTTAAGAATCGTTTTCAGTGCGAATGCGGTTTTATACCGAATTTCTCATCTTTTTTCTAAATGTTTTTTGTTCTCAAATCAAAAAAAGATGAGAAATTCTAGATAAAATCGCATGCGCATTGAAAAGCGATTCTTAAACTACGAACTGGCTTATCGAGCATGCGCACTAAGAATGGCAAGGCCTTGAGAGTCGAGACTGAGATATGCATAACTTAACAGGGTTATACTTCATGCATTCTTACATTGCGTCTCAATGCTCCCAGCATTCCACCAGCAAGAAGAACAAGACAGAGATCCATCACAAGACTTTTCACGAGCCGGAATTGGAACTTAACTTCGCGGTGAGAAAAGGAAACGAGCTGCCTTAAAAATCCTGGAAGCTTTCGGTTTTGATCTTTAAGAAAAAGATTATTCGATTATTAGGACAGGACAGGACAGGACAGGACAGGACAGGACAGGACAGGACAGGACAGGACAGGACAGGACAGGACAGGACAGGACAGGACAGGACAGGACAGGACAGGACAGGACAGGACAGAAGAAAGGAAACGACTCTATTTTGCTTGTATGTAGTTTTATTTCAATTTAACCATGTCCGGTAAATGGAGAAATGATATCTAATCATAACGTGCTTATGTCAACTCTATTTTACTTACCTGCGTCAAAAGTTTGTATTATTTCAGCATGTGTTTCATCGCCATTAACTTCGCTCTCATATTCTTGTTGCTGATCTTCCCATTTGTCAAAAAGACTTTTGGAGTCGAATCCGCCAGCTCCATCTGTAACGTTGTCATGGAGACCACCAATCACGTCCATGTAGAAGTCAGCAGGGTTGATATTCTTTGGGCAGACCAGACCGTGCGAGTTGAAATACTCCTCCGCATCATCTACATTTCCCAAGTACACAGTTCGGCCACCAGGTCCAAGGAATAGGGTTTTGTGTAAAGCACCTGAGGGGGGAGGTGTGGGGAAAGAATTACCGGAAAGAATTATTCGCCAAAGGCGATCGAAGTGAATACCGGAGAATGATTACTATTCAATTACCCAGCTTATTGTTTTCTCTCCACACTATATATCATTGATTGCTGAGAGCAAAATTTTACGCCCTCAGCTGACTGCAATACATCTAATATTGCTGCTGGCCGCAGTAACTATATCTATTACAGAATCACTGGTCACTCGACCAATCACAGCACGCGATCGGATACTAAGGCTTTTTAATGCACTCGAACTCCTATTAGGCGGCCAACCACAGGGAATCGTGGCAGCTCAATAGACCTCTTGGGCTTGGGGTAATGTTTTCCCATTTCAAACCACGTGTCATTCCCTTGAGAATAAGATTCTTTATTTGAGCTGTATATCCATATTCATGTGTCTTCTCATGTGCAACCGAGCGCAAACCTTAAACAAAGAAATGATACTCTAGGGAATGGCATGTGGTCTGAAATGGGAAAACATTACGTCAGAGCCGAAGAAGTCTATTAAAGTGGACCCCTAATAGATGGTAGACTCACGATAGAAGTCATAAATCAATGGCCGCTAATAGAAGTTCTACTGTATTTATAACTCTTACTGAAGATTTCGAAGCGAGGTTGATGAATGACACACACGACAGTCAATCTGCCTTTCTCGGCTACAGCACGTAAAGCATCGAGCACAAGAAGACTGGATGTACTATCCAGACCGCTGTACAAGAAAGAAAAAATATGTGTATAATCTCTTGCTTGTCTTAAAATAGTTATGGTCAAATATTCATAAGTATATATATATATGTTTAATCGAGAGAGAGCCGCTAAGGAAAATCGCGATAAAAAAACTTATTGAGATTTGAGTCGGCAATCCTTCGTTTGCACGTTACGTCATCGCGGCCATGTTGGTACCATTTAACAAAAGATTTATCATTAGCATCCATTGTTAACGGTATCACAATGGCCGCCATGTTTTTGTCTTTTTACTCTCTTGGGAATGCTTGCAACCCATCAATACGAGTTTCTATTGATTGCTTTGGAAGAAAATATATCCCGTATTGGACTTCGTGGCAAATACGGGATATATTTTCTCCCAACTAGCCGCGCTAATATATACCCGTATTGGCAACTCAAAATTGCAATAACTTATTGTATTTTTTCGTCTAAGACCAACTAACCTAATGCTTAAATCTATTACGTTACGTTACGTAACGTAACGTTACGTTACATTAACGTACCTGGTGGGTTCATCAAGAAACAAAAGTGTTGGATCAGCAACAAGCTCCATTCCGATGTTCACTCTTTTTCTCTGTCCTCCTGAGATACCGCGAGTTTCCTGTGGGTAAGCAGCATAATTATTGAAATTAATTAATGAATGATGACACCGATAACATGATGAAATAAGACGTTATCATAATGGTGTTTAATTATGGCGAGTAATGATCGCGACGATGACGATGATGGTCAAGACGAAGAAGTAATGATGATGAAGATGATGATGACGATGGTGATGATGATCGCGATGATAATGATTATGATGATGATCAAGATGATAGTGTTAATAATAGCGGTGTGTATATAAACCTATTTCAAAAAACGTTGTCATCACCAAAGGCGATAGGCGATAGGCGAATAAGCAATAGGCGATATGTCATTCCAAGATCCAAGAATAGCTGGAATGACTTGTGTTTCTGCTTCTTATTCTCGTCAAGAACATGGACCTTAGTGTTGAGACTGATTCAATGTTGTTTGTATTCAACGAAATCATTTCCATGTCGGAATGAGGACCTATCGCCTATCGCCTTTGGCGATGACAACCTTTATTGAAATAGGTGTATATATAGTTATGCGTAAGGATGGTGCATGATGATGATGATGATCATAATTGGCTCATATTTGGAGAGTAGGATAGAAAAGCACCTTACCTCGTCACCAATTTTAGTATTTTTCACTTTAGTTAAATCCAATAATTCGATGATCTAAAAAAAACATGTCACCATTTACACTAGTACATCGATATTTGACAATTATTCCCCAAAGGCGAAGGTGAATATCGGAAAATATTTACCGATATTCACTAAGCCTGAGAATTGAGCTGAGGTTGGATCGTTTTTCAACAAGTGAATTTAATAAAAAAAACGGAGAAAAAGTTTTGTTATGTCGACGAAACGGCTTGTCGTCATTTTTCAAAAATAGAACCATGGGTGAATATAACAGCATAAAACGTAAATTTATATTCATTTGTGTAAAAATACTAAATATACATATATATGTATGTTCATTTGTTGAAAGAGCTAGATAAGATAGAATATGAACCTTTATCTATCCTGGGTAATCCTTTCACTGATTTTAAAAATAGCTTTAAGATTCGGACAAACATTGCATTCTTAAAGTTACAATAATAACCCATGTAAACTAAGATCAACTGCGATCGGCTGTGAAAATTATCTGCTGAAAGTAAACTTGTAAGTTTGTTTGTCCGAATTTCGCCTTTGTCTTCGTTTTTAAGACGTCACGGTTGTGCTGCGCTATTTCATTAAAATGTACCTCGTTGACTCTCCTTTTTTTCTCGGATGAAGGGATGGTTGAAGGAAGTCTCAGCTCTGCCTGGAATCGCAGAACCTCAAAAATGGTAAGGGACCTGTGCATTATGTCTTCCTGTGAACAGACAGAGATAGAGAGAGAGTAGTTTACTTCACGAGAATATAGCTTATATAACAGGCCTTTTCACTAAGAGACTTGATGATGTTTCCTATACATGTTTAGGAAACATTAATAATTAATTAATTAATAATGAATATTAATACGCACCTGAGGAACAAATCCAATGAAGGTTTTGATAGACTTTAGATCAACGACTTCCATGCCATTTATCTTTATGACCCCTTCACGTTTCTTTTAACCATAAAAACGCAACAAATTATAAGAATTAATTGGATTAAATAACGTATATGTAACGTATATATAAAGGATATATAAAGGATATATCTATACTACTTACTCCATAGTAAGCCTTCCCACTCAGTGTGTTTAACAGTGTTGTCTTGCCACAGCCTGAAGGTCCCATGATGGCAGTCACTTCTCCTGACTGTAGTTTACCAGTCACTCCTTGGAGAACCTTCTTGTTCAACTGATTAGAAACACAATATATTTGATTTGTAGCCCCCTAGCCTCAATGCATATATGAGGAAACTGAGCTGCTGGATTACATGTATTCGTCCTTTTACCTAATATGGCAGCTAAGCAACTTTTCTTACTTCACGGATAAAGCAATTGGTACACCAGTTCGCATTAAACGTATACCGCTATGAGACTAAAGACTCATCTGTACACGCTTCTCCTCGTTTAAAATCATCTAAAATCATTTGCATACATATAAATCAACCGTAATTAATGAAAGGAATGTGCAGCTTGAACAATTCTTCGTTTGCATTAGACGTCATAGCCGCCATGTTGGAAGAATTTGACAAAAGATTTTTCAATGAATTCTTTTGTTATATCTTCCAACATGGCGGACATCCCTTTGGTTATTGTGCTCTCTTGGGATTGATTGCAAACCAAGAATGCCAGCGGTATTTACCGAATGAGAAAATGAACTAAAGTATTTACCGAATGAAGTATTCGAATATATAGGAAATAAGTGCGGAGACGAAAAAACTAAAATTCGTGTAAAAAAAATCAAAAAATAGTCCCTTTTCTCATTCGGTAAATACCGCTGTGTTTTATGACTAAATATTCATCTGTACAGGCTTAGTCTCGCTTAAATAAAGAGCAAATCATTTGAAAAAGTCAATGCAAAGAGTGTGCAGCTTGAACAATACACATGTTTTAAAATCCCACGGACTTTCAATGGCATCTGTGAATAGCAGACTCATAAACGAGGCTAAGTCTGTGCAAATGAATCCGTGGCCTTCAAAAACAGCAGTATGCATCGAATGCGAAACTGGTGTATTCCTCAAATATGGAACACCCAAATGCTGCAGTTTGTGATCGTCGCCCAAAACTTCTTGGGTGTAGTGTTTACCCATTCCAGACCACCTGTCATTTAACGGTTGCGCGTGAGAAGACACATGAATATGGGGATGGCACTAGGTCTGAAATGGGAAACCATTATGCCCAAGTGGATGTGGTCCATTGGTGGCAAACCATTCGTTCTGACAAGAGTTACTAAAAGTCATTTTAAGCCAACTATTGCGCGCCTAGTTTTATATCCCCCGATACCTTTTTAAGAGTAAGACTGAGATTTTTGAACTCCAAGTTGATTACGTCCTGCTTTGGCGAAATAGTGTTTCCATCCACTTCAACAGTTGCTATGTGTTCCGAGAGTACCCCAAACTCGTTATTTTCTTTCCTCATGATCCTGTCACGCATCTTCTTCACGTAGAAATTAACCTTGTCTTGCTTACGGAAGTAGTAAATCAAGGCAATGAATATAAGGAATAGAATGACGATGAAGAGGACACCTGCGCCCGTGCTGGACGGTGCTTTGGAACCTTTCTTGCACGCTGACAGAAGCTGAAACAAATGCGCAACATATCCTTGAGATAATTGCAAGAGAGCATCACCAGGGAGAGGGTGTAATATCAGTTTGAAAGTTAAAGATAGTCCGTGCGTCCGTGCGTCCGTGCGTCCGTGCGTGCGTCCGTGTGTCCGTCCGTGCGTCCGTGCGTGTGTGCGTCCGTCCGTCCGTCCGTTACTCACCGGACATGGCTGTGGTTCAGTGAAAGCTTTACGACAAAAATACCCCTTCGGACAAACCGTCTTGGTAGTGACGTTGGGGCAATAATTCCCCTCCGGACAGGGTGTGGGTTTTTGTGAACCAGGGCACAACAGCTTCTTTGTCACTTTGTCGTAGACGGGAGTAGAGGAAGACGGCTCGCAGCATTTTCCAGCCTCTCGGCACACTAAATTTGGAGATGTTTCCTGTCAAAGGGAAAACAGTAAAGGTGCTGTCAGAGCAGGCAAAGTTCAGCTGGTTATTGCTAGAGTGCAGAGCGTCGGAATGCAGCTCAATTTGGAGGACATAGCAAAAATTATGAGAATTAAAGGTTTGAATTGTTTTGTTTTGTCCTCCAAATTGAGCTAGTTTGACCTTACATGCAAGGGGTCTATACTCTTAAAACAGAGCACTGAAGGAGAGGGGGTAAAGTGCGCGCCGTCGGCCTCCTGGGATACCAGTCGTGCAGCTGAAGGAACTAAAGATGTTAAATATAGTTGCTTCAAGATCGATCTGATCTATCGGGTTTAGTTAAGATGGCATTGACCGGTCGCAATTATACTTTGCATACTTACGCTAGCAGGAACTAACTTATCCTTGATGCAATATGCCCCATCAGGGCAAGGGATTATACAAACAACATCGGACAAACAGTAGAACCCTAGCCAATAAAACGAAATGCAAACAGCTTAGTAAGAGGGGATTGCCTTTTACAACTCCTAAATTCTTATTCGTTCGAGGGGTTTTTCGTCTACTTTTTCTCTCTCCACGTGCACAAAAATTATCTTCTAAAGTTTAATTCCCGTGCTTCGAAGGTTTATACTCCGGTTTTCCTTCCTCTACAAAAATGAACTCCTAAATTTGAATAAGCCTGAAGCGAGATGACGTTTTACCCCCGACTCTATACCATAATAGTTTTTAAAATTCTTTCATATTAAAATTTTTGATTCCTTGGAAAATACAGGAACAATAGTCATAATTAAAGAACAAAAGCAGTGTGAAAAGGATTATGGTCTAGAGACGGGGGTAAAACGTCATCTCGCTTCAGGCTTATTGTAGGGTATTTCTTCTGTATTTCTTCGTTCTCCTTCCTCTACTGACAAAAATAAACTTCTAAATTCAAATTCGATATTTTAGGGACCTTGTCAATAGGTTGAAAAACGTTTTGAGTCCTCCGTCCACCCATGAAGTAGTAAAGTTTATAACTTACCCTCAGGACAAGGCAAATAATCCCTTGTAAATGGGTTAATATAAAAGCCTGCTTGGCATGCCGGGGTAGTCCAGGGGTGCATACAAGCGGGTTTTCTAAAAGCAGTAACGTTGACGGGCGGTGTTGGGCTGGTGTGGGGATTTCTGCTTGTAGAGTTGGTGTTGCACGGTTTGATATTCGGGCAGCAAAGATGCAGGTATTCATCAGGACAGCACCCTGCTTGAATATCTGTGTACTTGTCTAGAATATTTATCAAAGAGGGATTTAATATAATATACGGTCATTTACTAGCTTAAATTAAAAGTTAGTAGAGTTTGTTAGGTCTTCTCTTGATTCGAGGGCTTTTCTCCGGGTTCTCCGATTATCCTTCCTACGCAAAACCCAACATGCTATAATTTTTAATTCTCGACTTTCATAGGTTTGATCAGCCTATTGAGACCGGAATTACACACACAGAAATTAAGCAAATAAAAACTTCAACTAAGGAGTATGTTTTTTCCATTTCAGGCCGCGCGAAATAATAATCGGAAGAAAATATCCAGTTTTAATTCCAACAGTCCAGCAATCCTTCAAACCGGAATTCAGATTTTCGCGTGCGCGTGGTTATGTCAGTAGACATTCTGTCTCCACGCACGCAGCTTAGGATCGAATTACCTTTTGCTTTTGGGCTGGTTCACACTTTAACATAATTTAAGCATACGCATAAACATATTAAGCGTAAGAAACACAAGTATGAACTGGGCTTGCACAAAGCATAAGCATAAGCATCAGCTGTTTCAGGTCTTTCAGGTCTTTCAGCTCTTTTTACTCTTTCAGCCGTTTCAGTTTCAGCTTTTTACCGGTACCGCGACCCGATCGAGTGCTTCGTGCAGCCCAGCACGTCCAATGTAAAAATGTCTTTCGAGCCACCAATATGTATTGATAAAGATATATTGTTATAATGCCAACTATACTACTATTACGAAAACTTTTAAGGCTGCATGGCTTTGTCCAAAACTACATTTCCATCCTTGACCTAGTTACTGCAGTAGCCAGGATTAGTAAGTAACTACGGTTCAAACACGCGGTTCGTGCGAACGGTTTTTCAAAAACCCCGGCCTCTTCAAAAACAATCTCACAACCAGCCACAACGATCCACAACAAGCCACACAGCGAGTTACAACGAGTCATATCAAACGAGCAACAACTAGTCATAACTGACACACAGGGATACAAAACGATTTCAAAAGTATAAACAAGACCTAAATGTCACGCACAAAATATCGAGTAACCGAACCGCCAATTTTACTCAGACTGCTCATGGTTCTTACTTTTTATCTCGTGGATACGCGAAGCGTAGAAACGAGTTATTGTGAGGGGTCTGAATATGCAAATGTGTCACTCGCTCACTCACTCACTCACTCACTCACTCACTAAGATGTTAGCAGATCGATAATTAAACGTTTGTCGATCGTCTTACATCATCCGATCACGAATGTTACACCACACTAACAAGCACAAAGCTCTTATACCATATAGATTACTTTGATATTTATATGAGGAAACGAAATGCTGATGTTCCATGTGGGATACATTTCTATCACTTGTAGACGCCGTGGGGGCCCACTGTGCATGCCCACACTCGCACATAGTTTTATCTTCGAATTATTCATATTAAAAGAATCAAGGAAAGATGCAAGTTAAAGTAAAATTATACAATTAACGCCTGAAATAAAATTTCAATGAGTTAGACCTTTTTTTCTGATGTATTTTAAAGAAGTAAACAAAAACGCTTATTAGGTACAACGTCAACATTTCGATTTCAGACTGAGACTCGTAGATCGAGCCAGCAGCAGTAAGGGGGACTCGCGAATCGCCGGCATTGCCAAAAATCACAAATCGAAAAACACCAGGGGGGGGTGGGGTTTTTGGAGCAGTGACGAGGCCCTACAGGGGGTCTTGCGCGATCGGGTGGCAGCGCGAAAAGTCCCTTACTGCTGCTCTGTTGGGTACTGCAAACGGAGGTTAAAATATTCCTTAGATATAGATGGACGCCATCAAGAGCATACGAAACAAAACTGTGCGTAAGCTTAGAAGAGTGTATGGATTGTCCGCGCCTCGACAACCATGTTTCGACTACCTTTTTTTCGTGTCCCAAAAGATGCCAATCCGTGTCCCAAAAGATGCCAATCCGTGTCCCAAAAGATGCCAATCCGTGTCCCAAAAGATATCTGGGACGCCTAGAAGAGTGTATGGATTGTTTTTCGTGTCCCAAAAGATGTGCGTTGTCCAACGAAGACCACGTTCGTAGTATTTGCTTCTACCCCTATATATAGAGATGGACTCCCAAAAGACTATTTCGACAACACTGCAAGAGATGGGAATACGTGCAAAGAGTAGGCTGCTAGCACATTTGCTACTGGACAATGCCCACGATGGAAACCTGCTGCCGGACATATCCAAATGCGACTACTTGCGTGGAAACGAAGGTACTACCAGTTTGCAGCCGCTGCATGGGCTACCACCATTCGTAGACGACGTGTTTGTGTATGGGTTCGTTGCAGAACAAGACTTGTATGGGCGGGTGTGTAGAAATGCAAAGGCAATAGTATCCAAAATATCCACTGCAGCCACGGAAGCGTTTGGGGTATTCCTGCCGACCAGCATGGCGCACACATGCAGGAAAGGCAACATAGTAGACCGCGTGTCCCATTTGTCCAACAAGTGGAATAGCCTGCACGGCGAACACGCAGCCACATTCGTAGCCAAAGTAGACACCTCCGAATTGTCCATAGAAGTTGTAGACAAAAGCATTGCCAAGTTCGCTAGGCTATTGGATGCGCACGGATATGGCATCTATTCCGTCGACTACACACAGGATTTCTCTGGCACTTTGGACCGCAAGGCATTGGTGCGCCGCCTGCGGCAAATGGGCTACAAAGAGCAGGGGGAAGCTGGTTGGCGCGAAGGCACCATTTTGGACAATACGCACCAAGTAGGTGGGCATGTTTGTACCTGGGTGGAAAAAGGCAAACGGACGAAAATATACAACAAGATAGTGTCGAACTTCGAGGCTGGAGAAGTGCAAAACCCAGTAGGTGCAAAGTTGGCAGAGTATGTGGATTGCCCAAACGACCATTTGCGCAGGACATTCCTACACCCCGACGTGCAGAAAAGAGGATGCACGCGCGTGGAAATATCTGTCTACAGCAGGGATTTCTCCAAAGAACACACCAATGCTATCGTGGAAACCATAGCGCCACTAGCAGACATATTCGTAGTACAGCCGCCAAAGAACATGTGGTTGGCACTCGCGGAACACTTGGACAGATGCTTGTGTATTTGCTGCGAGGAAACAAAAGAAATATTCCTAGCTTGGTACTGCCACGCAGGAACGGGTAGGATAGCCGGCGTACGGGTGCGGGGCAACGACAAATGGGAGCAATGTGTACTTTGGACCATAGCAGAGTTTGGTCTGCGCAGATGCCCCATATTTCGCATAGACGTAGAAGAATTGGATCCGGTGGAAATACTACCGCTGCGCTGCTACACCAAAGATGCCCCTACGGTGCTAGCGGAGTCCAAGTTCCCTACGCGCGTGCATGCAAACGCACCCGCCATTGCCACGATGCTACCCCCAACGGAACATGTGGAGTGGGTTTGGCGCACGAAGAAGGCACAAAGGATCGGAGTAGAAAAGAGTCCGTTCGGCATTTTGGAAGTGCCTACGGACCGCAGGATATCCTTCCTGTCCAAAAGAAAACGACAGCAAAGATTGGAAGACATACGGGACGATTTGGAAGGCGACGAGTGGGTAGAAGCCACGAAAAGATACCACGCAGAGCTGCAGGAGCAGCAACAGAACATCCTGCGGCAAAAGGAAGAAGACAGGAAAGCCATAGAAAAAGAGTTGGAAAATATAGGAAACTATTGGATAGGATTTCCAGGAGAACAAACAATCTACGCAAATTGTTCTTTGGAGAGGACGCAGCCAAGCGCTTTCTAGAGGATTCCGTGCCTCGCAAAATACATCGAATGCAAGAAATACCCGCAGGGGACTACAAAATACTAGGATACGCAGTACCCAAAAACGTAGATGCCGCTTGGCCTGCCAAAGGGCACCGAGTAGCTTTGCGCAGGGGGACAAAAGAAACTTCCGTAGCATGGGCTGTGGATGCGTTGCTGGATGCATTTGCAGTCGGGAAGTTCGAAGCCAACGGCAAGATACGCACTGCCATACCTGGAGAAGAAATATTGGTGGAGTGGGAAAACAACATAGCCACTGTCTTCGTGCCCGAAGGACCCGGTTTGGATACGTACTACGAATTGGCTAGGAAAATAGACCATTCGATACCCCAGAATCCAGGAAAGCTACTAGAAGTGCCGGCGCCACCCAACAAAGAATGCACGCAGAGCTTGCGCATGCAGCCGGGCGAATACCAATGCTGGCGCTACGCAAAAGCCACATACAGGGGCAAAGAAAGGACCATCCTATTCCTATCCCCCCGATGCTCCCAATGCGTATTGGAGGGCTGCACGGCGGAACATGCAACCACGCCCGTTTGGGGACACTTCCTGCAGGCGCAAAAAATAGACTGGACATCTCCGCCGCCTTTGTACTGCAAAATAGGCAGGGAAAAGACCACCGCCAACAAAAGAAAGGATAGATTGGTGCACGTGTCCACCTAGGACATTGCATAGATCTTTTTGGACCACAGCGGCCTTCCAAAGTAGGTCTTCGTATTTCGTGTTGTTTTGTTGTGGGATTGCTAACAAGCAACAAGAAATACGAAAACCTTTTTTTTGGACTCTTTGCAAAGATAGGAATTTGGAACTCTTTGCACTACTCCATCTCCGGAATTCGAGAGCTTGGTTTTTTTGGTGGCTCTGGAATATATTTGTACACGACTTTGGGTTCTTGTCTGGCGGCCCAAACAAGCGCTCCAATACCCAAAACGGCGAACAGCACATTCCCAGCTATCTGCCAGTCTATCTTTGTGGATACTTCGTCCACTTCCTTCTCTATTTCTTCCACCTCGCTGTTGTATTCGTCGCAGCCCACCGCATCCATAGCGGCTTGCAACTCTTGGCGAAGTTTCCCTAGATCGCCTAGCAATTCTTCTTTCGTTTTCTGTAGGTCGTCGAGGACAATAGCAAAAGAATCCTGCACCTCCAAGAAATGTTTCTGCAGATCCGTAGTAGGCGGCTTCTCGGGTATTGCAACCTCTACACCATTTTCCTTTTCTATTCTACGTATTTTGGGTATTCCTATCCCGTATTTGCGGGCTACCTTCTGCAGCCCCATATCATTCTTTCGGTCTTCCAAAAGGTCTGCAATTTCCTCTTCGGATAGTATCTTGGGTGTGGCCATATATATCTGTGGACACGAAACATACCCTATGGATCCATAGGGTATTCCATGGACAAACACTATGGATCCATATGGTAGATACCTGTTTGTCCACAGATATAGCATGTATTTGTACATAGCCACGGGTATAGCTGCATACATGCTGGGAAAGCAACGGACAATACAAATACTTTTGGAAATCTTGGAAGGTCTCTACCGAGCGCAAAAGACAATACGGGAAGTTCGCATACCAGGCCACGTGGCGACTTTGTTGCAGCTACCGCGGCGTCGATAGGGGAACGAATCGTTCCTCTCCCATCTTTCGGGAAACGCATACACTCTTTTGGGACACGGATCTACATCTTTTGGAACACGCATACACTCTTTTGGGACACGGCTGCACATCTTTTGGAACACGGATCTACATCTTTTGGGACACAAAAAAAGGCAGTGACGATCCATACACTCTTCTAGACGCGGTTGCACATCTTTTGGGACACGAAAAAAAGGTAGTCGAAACATGGTTGTCGAGGCGCGGACAATCCATACACTCTTCTAACTTTGAATCTTAGGCAAATCACACAGAAGTCATTGGCGAACTTTTTACATTCATGCATCGTATATCCAACAAATATTTTAACCTCCGTTTGCAGTACCCAACAGAGCAGCAGTAAGGGACTTTTCGCGCTGCCACCCGATCGCGCAAGACCCCCTGTAGGGCCTCGTCACTGCTCCAAAAACCCCACCCCCCCCCCCCCCCCCCCCTGGTGTTTTTCGATTTGTGATTTTTGGCAATGCCGGCGATTCGCGAGTCCCCCTTACTGCTGCTGAGCCGGTTATCGAAAAAATTAATTAGAACTCAAGAAGAGAGTCTGATTTCAAGCTCTGGAGGACTTTATTCTCCATAGGGACAGCTCAAAGTCACGGCGGTATTCAGCAATAAAATCTCATAAACTCGATCGAGAGAGGTCTTATTATTACTGATCAACAGTTGTATTTACTAAAGTAAACTTCACCGTCGAGAAGTTAGCCCGGGATTCAGCCCGGGATTCGCCAGCCGCCGATTCAATGAACGTAAACCAGTTTTAAATCCTTTTTTCCAATTAAACCTCTTCCCTAATTGTCCCAAAGTTGTTCAAAATACACCATTACATTCACCTCACTCAATAAATTGGTAATGCGATGATTCACGTTGGCTCTACATAATAGCGCCGGCGACACTTCGAAAAATTCACACTTGCTGCAGAATTTCGAGACAAATTCTAAGTTTAATAACTTCGCCAATTGTTATCGTCTGGCCTTTAAACTTCACAAACCGGTGAACCTCATGTTCTAAAACCCATTGCAAAAAAATTTCCAGCTCGTAAGTATTTTAGTGTTCCTCTTTTCGAGACGTCTTTTCGGTGATTTTCGCGCCAAAATCCCAATTTCGAACCTTAATAACATTTACGCTTTTTATTCTAGAGGCACGAAACTTCTGCAGCATAAGTCCTGTTTACTACTTAACCCATTGCAATGCTTTTCGTGTTCCTTTAATCCGTTAAAGCCATCCAAAATTTGGAAGAAATCCCTTCGTGACCCCATCGCCGACCCGGGCACTTCGAAAAATTCACACTTGCTGCAGAATTCAAGTAGCTTCATTTTGTTTTCGTAGTAAAACGAATTACTTAGAATCGTTTCAGTTGTAGTTGGAAGTCATATGCTCGTTGTATCTACTGTGCAGAGGCTGCATGCGAAGCCGTTATAAATCTCATACATAGCTAGTAGGGTGCAAACAATCAATCCGTGAAACACTAATAAGCCTGAAGTGAGATGACGTTCTAGTACCCCCAACTCTGCACCATAATAGTTTTTAAAATTCTTTCATATTAAAATTTTTGATTCCTTAGAGAATACAGGAACAATAGTCATAATTAAAGATCAAAAGCAGTGTGAAAAGGATTATGGTCTAGAGACAGGGGTAAAACGTCATCTCGCTTCAGGCTTATTCATTGCCCCAAATAGTACAAAATAGTGCTAATTAAACAATAGCAAACAATGGGATTGACATGAAATTGTGCTATTTAGTATTACTAAAGTTTCACTGTTATATTGTTTGCACTCTATATATTAATAATAATAATAGTATAGTTGTATATTTTCATATTTGCACAAAATTGTACATTAATTGTGTAAAACCCGCTTGGGAGGAATGCATATCGCTCATTGTCATCTGTCCAGTCACTGACACGCCAATTTGTTAGCGATCTGGTAACTACATTTCTCCTTTTCCATAATCAGTTTTATTATAGCCTCGGTGCCCAACACCAAATAAAGATATTGAAAGCCCAAGATTTTGGGGAATTCCGGTCTTTCAAAATCTGACGTCCCTTCTTCGTATAAATTTTGGCCAAATATCTCTCCTACTGCATTTCGAATGGCTTCAACTGTTTCTTCACCAAAATAAGTCTGCCCAATGTTGTCTGTACATTCCTTCAAAAAAGCTTTCTTTTTTCCTTTCGAAATAAAATACTGGTGTCGTCTGTATTGGTTGTGATTGTTTCTGCTGGTTTCCTTTGTACAAACAATATCAAGAAGATAGTCTTTTATTGAACTGACCTTCTCCCAAACTTCGTTTTTGTTAACATCTTCTTCCTGCATTTCCTCTTTGCTGGAAAGGTTTCTCTTCATCATCCAGTACTTCTTAGCCCTGGCCATTAGACTTGCTTTGCAACCAGAATGGACATTGTTAAGAGTTACAAAGTCGGCCAATACTGTCGTCTCGACGATGTCGGTAAATGAAATATTACCGCTTGAGTCTGTCACTTGGCAGTAAAGCTGCATGTTACCTCCTGGGCCATTAACGATTTCTGAATAGCTTTGCTCGTCACTTCGGCTTCCTGACAGCTGAAATCCACTACTTAAGTCATACCATTTATACTCCAATTTTCCTTTACCAGTTGCAACACATTTTAGGTTAAGTTGCTCCTTAGGCAGCAAGAACAGACGCTTTGGGGGGTGCACCACAATGCCAAGATCCTCTCGCGGCTCCAGTTTGAGGAATGACCAGTCAATCTCACCATTCAAAAGGCCTTTTGCTATTTCTGTCCTTGCCCTTGTTGTGTCTACTTCCCTTGCACCGAAGGTCAACAGAGACGTCACCACCCTTGCGTATACCATGCAATACACAGCACAACTACAGCGATCTACCTGTGTTGGAAAATCCTTCTCAGTAGTTATTGAAATTTCTCTGTATGTATCGGAAATCACTGGTTTGCTGTAAAACACTTGACCATAATCTATGTATAAGGATAATAGTTTACAGAAATTTGCGTCTACTGTTCTCTGACCTAAAGGGTCGTAGAACACAATTTCCCGTAAGAGCTGAGTTTTATCCTTAACAATAGTCAAAGTCCAGTGACAGCCATCAACTAGTTGCGGTAGTACAAAATAATTCACCAATCCTTCCTTGCAACTTTTCATTCGGGTTGTTAGCTTTATCAAGGCGATGCCTTTTTCTTCAGGGGTCATGTCGCGACTGCTTTGAATCCCGTGAAGTTGCGCATTCAGATTGGTATCAAACATCTTTACTGTTAGGCCAACTTCCTTTGCTTCTTTTGCAATTAAAGACAAGGATGCACTGAGTATGTTATCGTTGACGTATCCTGTCGGTGACACTAAGGAATAACTGTGGTCAGTTTGGGGGTACTCCAGAGTTTTAAGGTCTTTTCCAAAGATTTTAATTCCAGCAATTTCAGCAAACATTTCATCTCTACCATCTATGTTCATGCATCGCTTTAGCTTTGCTTCACAGGTAAGCGCTTTTTCACAACCATTTAGTGTTTCCTCTTGAAAGTCATGATGGGTGTTTTGTCCGGACAAATTAGCGTCCACGCCCGACAAAGAAGAACATTCCTCCACCTGCGCATCCCTCTCATAAAACAATATATAGCAGCTTGTTTCTACCAGTTTACTGGACAAATAACCTGGCTTCAATTCTCTGACTTGATCGTCATCCACTTCTACTAACTTATCGTCCGCATCTAGGCCTAAAAGTGCCTTGTAATGACCTGTCTGCAGATGCTCACCCACATGCAAGACCACTGCTTTCAAATGATAACGCTCTGTTTTTGATTCTTCCACAGACGTTGTGATATACCTAGATCTTAATTGTATTGTTCTGTCTATTCGAACCCTTTCCGATTTCTTTGTCTGTCCACCAGTATACCTCTTCAACGTCAGGGTTAATACTTCTGGGGCTAATGCGATATTGCTGTATTTCAGGTGGTCTGTTTCTCTTTTACAAGTATCGCATCGAACTTGACACTCTTGCTTTCCTAGAATTTCAGCTTCAAAGAATTGATTATATATGTTTTGTAATCGCAATTCCTTGTGAACCGTCTCCTTTGCATCTGGAATGGTAAGTGAGAAAGAATGCATTGCTTCATCTTGAATATGACATTCCGAGTCACAGTCGAGGCATTTTTTGAATGTGGAAAGTACCGAGCTTGCACGCTGGCACGCCAAACTTCCTCGCCCAGTACAAGATTCTTTGAGGTCGTTCATTAGCAGCACAAGTCCTTCCTCTGCATCTTGTTGCCCCGTACCCCACTTGTGCCTCCTTAAAAATTGGTTGTATAAACCCTTATGCACATCAAGTGGTCTTGAACGGACTTTCATTTTTCGTAACGTTGTGGCGGCTTCTCGTCCCACATTGCTGCTGTTGAAATTGTAGGTATCGTCTTCGATGTTTTGTGAAAGGTTCAGTTCACAGATACATTGTAAAAGGGAATTGAGCCAGCAACTGTTACCAAAATTTTGAAGACCTTCGTAACCATAATTGGACCTAGGACAGGTTATAGAAGCTGATGATATCGAGGAAGAATTTGCAAATTGCGAATTCCTTCCACACTCTGTTTTACATTCCATTGGCATCTTTTCTCGTTCTGCCTTCTTATTCTCTTTATTTTTCCATTTTCGTTTCACTTGTTTCCTTTTCTCGTGCTTCTCAGTGGATCTTGGTTGTTCGTCGCACGAACGAGAACTATTTAACGCTTTGGCTTTTTCTCTCCAAACTTCTCGGTCTTCAAGAGATAATTGCTTCCATTCCCTCGCACATGCTTTTCTTATCAGATTTTGATTATTCTTGTATTTCTTTTGCATTCTAGAATTAATGCTTCCAGCGAATAAGTTGAATCCGTTCGTTGTGTTAGCACCTTCTTTAGCCTGAACCTGTTTTTCTGGTGTTGGCGGCATACTCTGCTTTGGAGCATTTTGGTACGTCCCAGTCTTTTTGTGGACAGTCTTTGTTGGCTTGCACCATTCCTCTTGCGCCATTTCGTATGATTCATTGAGGATGGAACCGCTATCGTACTCCTTCTTTTTTCGTTTTAATTGCTTCTTATTAGCCTTCTTTGTTGTCCGAAATTCTTCTGCGAATCCAACAAGCCGACTATCAAGGAAGTCATATTGCTGCTTAATAAATTCGTCCACTCTTAACCTTTTTTTTCCCCCGAAGTCATCAAACTTCAAGAGTTTGAAATAATTCTCTATATGACCCTGGGTTTTCGTGGTTTAGTCCAGATAAAATACTTACGAGCTGGAAATTTTTTTGCAATGGGTTTTAGAACATGAGGTTTACCGGTTTATGAAGTTTAAAGGCCAGACGATAACAATTGGCGAAGTTATTAAACTTAGAATTTGTCTCGAAATTCTGCAGCAAGTGTGAATTTTTCGAAGTGTCGCCGGCGCTATTATGTAGAGCCAACGTGAATCATCGCATTACCAATTTATTGAGTGAGGTGAATGTAATGGTGTATTTTGAACAACTTTGGGACAATTAGGGAAGAGGTTTAATTGGAAAAAAGGATTTAAAACTGGTTTACGTTCATTGCATCGGCGGCTGGCGAATCCCGGGCTGAATCCCGGGCTAACTTCTCGACGGTGTAAACTTCTTAAGAAAATAATCAATGTAGATGTATACGTAGATCGTAGAAAAAATAACAAAAGACGTAAAAAAGACCAATTCCAATTGAGTTTTGAAGGAAGTTCGGCCAGTTTTGTCATTTAAATAAGCCGTTCTGAATAAAAAGTAGATTGATCGCCACGCATTACAAGATTACAAACAGCCGAAGCAATGCTCAGATTGTATGTTGAAATGTGCGAAGGTCTAACGAGAATTCGCTCCAATAAATAATCATTAATTTACCGACTTGGATGAAGGCAAAATGAATAGAATTTATAAACGTATTTCTATAAAATATTTGCTCAGTTCACAGTGTAAATAAATAGTTTCATCCGAAACAAATGTAGGAGCCGTGACCATTGAAGGTCAAAATAAGTAGTAATGTAAATCAACACGCATAACGCAACGCTTTATGTTTCTCGTCCCGATCGGCCGATTATCTTGCATATTCAGTTTTTGAGCTCGTAGGTCGAATGTTTGCTGGAATAAAACACGCAGCCCACCTTTGAAATTAAAAACAGAGAAAGCGTTTTCAAATAAATCTTCTTCCAATTATACTCTATGCTTGACTCAGTTGACTCTATCGAAGTCGTAGTCGAAGTCGTCTTTCGTATTAATTGAAGTTCAGACAATTAATTCATCACAGAAATCGCTTTCAAACTCAACAAAATAGCGAAGAACTAGGTGTTAAAAGGGAAATAAAAAGGACGATTACTCATCTTACTAGATAAATTGAGTATTCAAAATATTAAATCGAGCGAAGTATTTGGAATCCTTTGAGAATGTCAACAAGCATGAAGACCAATCTAAATATTCGAAAAGTGCAACAAGCATCCACGAGTTCGCCAAAGGGCCTTTGATTTACAAATATTGTCTTTAAGACGTGTTCATTCGGTGGTTAAAAATATGTAATTATTTCTTATATTAAATAAGAAAACGATATTTTACTAGGATGTTTAATTAGCTTTTCACGATTTGCGTCCACCCTATTTTAATCATAATTCTTACCTTTTTACAAGTTTTTTTTAAAATTTCATTTAAACATATTTATCGTAAACATTTGCCCCAAAAGCAACGATACTTAACAAGGGGCTTACGTCTATTTTGCAATATAGATAACAAATAGCAAAAGCGGACAGCAGGAAACAAGTGCAATAGTCATACAAGTATTTTCTTCGGAATGTACTCATTCGGTGATTATAAAGCTGTAACTATTTCTCTTAGAGGCTCATTGTGCGTCAGGTTGTGGCTTCTCTCGGGTTTTAGTAACTATGTTCCAAACTATACGCAGTTTGTGCGAACGCTTTTTTCAAAAACCCCGTCTTCTTCAAAAACAATAAGTACTTTCATATTTACAGCAGAGACAGTGCTCTAACCGTATAAATTCGCAAGACTGAATATTCAAAATTTCCAAGGATACCGATACCAAAACGTAGAAGCTTTTATGGACGATTATTTAGAGCCTACAGGAAAACACCTAGCTAATTGAAACGGCTGAATGGTTTCCACACAATACTGTACTGACCTCCACACTTTCCTTCGACAAATACCACGACTCCATTCACGAGGAATAGAAAAAACAGAATATCCCAGGGCATTGCTTTCCGTTTCTTCACCAACGTTGTTCTCGGTTTTGAAGCCAGAAAGCGAAGCTTTGAATCCCTGATAAACCACGCTGCGAGCCACGCTTCCTCTGTCTTCGCAGCTAAGACGCTAATGCTGTGGAGCTCATGCCATTCCAGCTGTTCCTAGCGGAGAATGTGGAAACTGGGACTGAGAATCGTGACAACATACTAATCGTGTCATATGATGCTTATCTCACATATACAAACCGGGCACGCCATTGTGGTAAGCCCACACTAATTCTACGAATCCTATAGTTTGAAAGGGTTGAAAAGTTTGAAACACCTAGCCAATAACCAGCAAAGATCATACTAGTTCTCACTAGATAGCAAATATACTATGAGCCCAAACTAGGACTTCACAACAAACTATCATGATGAAATGAACACCTCAGGGGTTGAAGAATCAAGAGTCTTCATGAGCAGAACTTCGAATGTGAGGCAAACGACAACAAGCAATATTCACCTTTTGGCGGCACTAGCTTGGATTGTGTTACGGTCGCCAAGAAGTTCGACATCGTTCCATACAAATTCACTGACTTTAAAGAGAAAATTTAGGTAGTACTTGGTTAATGTTTAGTTAGTTCTCTAAATACAAGTAAATGATCATTTTTCTAGCTTGATTGAAGCTTTTCTTACTGCTGTTAAGATAGCTAACTAAAGTAATTAGTTCATTTAGAGTCAGTACATTTGTACGGAAATTCGAGAACAATGTCCGAACTTTTTGGTGACCGTAACACAGTCTAAAAAAATAAATACCCCGTGACGGCTAGCGTCGAAAAGGTGAATTCGCCTTATTACATAAAGAGAAGGATACTCAAGGAAGCTAGTCTTCGCCGCAGGCTACTCCATATATTCTATATTCTCTGTTGGGATCCCTGTATTAAATATTATGGCAGAGAAGAACAAGAAAGCCCAAGGAGCAAAAAGAGCCGAGGAGATGCCTCCGGATCAGCCTACGACGAAGAGCAACTTGAATAGTAAATATCTAAGCTTACTCTTGTTTTGATGATTGTGATATATTAATAATAACTATATTGCTAAATGTTGATATGTAAAATTATTCAATGGTGCCAATAAAGGTTCAAGGAAAGAGCTCAAATCTCGTTATGCCAAGTTTTATTCAATATAATCATATTGTGTGTCTATGTTATGTCTGCGTGTAGACGGTACCGTCAGCCAAGCAGATTGTCACCATAAAACAGCTGAAAAGTCTCTTTTCTTTAAAGCAGAAAGCTGAAAAAGAGTTTGTCTATGGTGGTTTATTCGTAAAAATACACCTACTTAGTCAAACCGTAATCAGGGGAAAGTCTAATTTTAATATTGGCTTCAGAACTATGTTTACAAAGCTTGTTGATTATGCATACCCGTGTAGCAAAAGATTGACTAGCTGAGCCTGTCTAGTGACCTGTCCCAAAATTCTGGCTTCCGGTTCGTTAGGACATGTTTCCCTGCAGAGCCTCTAGCAATACAAAAACGCGGAACAAAGGTCGACCATGCTCTTAGAGCGTCTAGTGGTTATCCCGAAATGGATAACATGCAGCAAATCACCTTCCCAAGGATCTTCCCTGATCAACATTTGTTTCTGCACTCATATCAAGCTTTACTCTATATGTTATACAAGGATCCATTTAGTTAGCTGGGAGAATTATTAGGTTAAGTTCGATGAGGAAATGTGAAACAGGCCGGAATAACGAACGCCTAGACTAAGGGTAAATTTTACGATTACCACGTAGAAAGGTAAAACTCGAGTTTTGGCGGAAATATAGCGCCATATACCCTAATGTTCAGAGGTTATTCATTCTTGCTCCGGCTACGTTCAACGAAGAAAATTCGGTTTTGCAGGTGAAGTCAAGTCGCGAAAGAAATCGTCAAAGTCCCTGTTGTGTTTACATACATTCCCTTATAACAGCCTTTCGCTGAATAAGCGCGCAATCATCGGAGAACATCTTTAATTTCTCCGACTGTACACAAGCTGCGAATTCCAAATAAAAAGTTTCAACGACTTTGGAGCTGGCTACATGCGTATGTAGATAGTTTTGTGCTATCGTGCAGGATGGAAGAGGATGACGGCAGATTTGGATTTGGACTATAGATAGACAATCCACAGCCATGTTGTTGAACACAGGCCTACCCCTAAGGGAGGGTGTGAAAAATACTAGATAACATTATTGCAGCTGGAAATTTCTTGTTGAACATTATTCCCCTATCGAATACGGGCAAGAAAATTTGGTTTTGCAGTTGAAATCAAGTCGGCAAAGAAATTGTCAAAGTCCCTGTTGTGTTTACATACATTCCCTTATAAGAACCATTTGCTGAATAAGCGCGCACTCATCGGAGGACATCTTTAATTTCTCCGGCTGTATATAAGCGATGAGTATTCGACCAAAGTACTATCGATTACTTTGAATGAGAACGAATTTGAATAAAAGCACTCATCTACGGTGCTTTTTTTCTCTGTACTTTTGAGCAAATTCTTACTACTGTGAGTTCAGAAGGCAAGCCCATGCCTGTGTTGCGAGATTAAATAGTTGATGCGCTTCTCCTAAGAAAGGGTTTGTTATCAGGTCAGAGGAGAAATAAGAAAACGTTCTCACTATCCTCTTCATCGCGTTTCATCCTTTTTGGTTCCATTTTTTATGAGACCTCAATCTATCAATATCACTGGAACACGCATACATTTCTTCTCGATTATCTGCATCAAATCAAGGTAAACTTTAGTAAATTATCCGAAATTAAAATGCACGTTAATGAACTAGAATATAAATACCGAAAAAAATTGTTCTAGCGACTACGCCCAATACGTAATATATTTTGTTCCAATGCCGGCAATATAAACCCGTATTGGCGGCTCAAAATCGCAATACGTTTGTATTGCAATAAGTTTTGTATTGCAATAAGTTTTGTATTCCCTTATTTTGCACTGCGCACTAGAGTAAAATCATGGAATGTACACAGTTTGGCCAATTTACTTTCATATACTAAGTAAATATTCTATACAAAGATAAATTTCGCTTTTTCACCTTTTTCGTAATCGAAAAATTGCGATTTCTTAAAACTTGACCCAGTCTTCCCTAGGAAAAGTGTGATTTTTCGCCCATTTTGCGCATGCTTTTTCAAAAGATATCCAAAACATTAATGGTGACCCCCATTTTTTATTTCCAATGTTAACTCAGAAGATCGTAGAGCATCCACCTTCGAAATGTGAAAAAAATGAACTTTCTCGAACGCATATTAGTCCAGCTGTTAGGTGATAAGTTGTTCGTTTTGTGATAAAAGCATGAAACTTGGCACATATACTCCTCTCGACGTGCTTGTTGATTTGCGATATGGAGCCATCTGAGATATGGCCTATCTTTCCAGTAATGCGCATGTCAGAAAACGCTATTGCATGGAAACGAGGCTGATCAAAAGAATCGCGTTTTTACCGCTTTTTAAGGTCGAATAAAGCTGAAAACAGTTGTAAGAGGTTATGTAAATATAAATAGTAATTGAAGGAGGTTGGGAGAGCGTTTTTGAGATTATCACGTGATCACACACGTGACTCAAGAGCTAGCCGATGTACTTTGGTTTCATCATCGTGTCGCAATAAACATAACTTACATCAAGAGTCTCCATTTGTGTAGTCTAACCTGTCTTAAGTTAAAGCGCTTAAAATTTCCTGTGCAATCTTTTTTTTCTTTTTTTTTTTTCTTTTGTAATTGGACTTCATGAGGTAATAGAATATTGCTGAAAACAGATTAAAAACATTGTGTTAGGATCGAGGATATTGAAACGTTGTGAGAGCCTTTCTGTGTTTATCACTTAACTTTAATTTATTTGTGTCACAATAAATACAACTTACATCAGGAGTCTTTGAGTGAGTGGCCACCACATAAACATAATGCTGTGCAGTCTAAGTTGGCTTTAAAGCACTTGCAATTTCCTGCGCAACTCTTTTTGCAATTGCAATGAATCAGTTCATAGCATGTATCTTTAGCCTGAGTGAGCATCGTCCAGTTTGGCTTCCATCGATTTTCAACCTTCTTCCATCCCCATTCCTCTGGACTAGGCATTTTTGGTGTCGGAATCAGCGTTTGTCCCCACACTATTGCACCTTGGAATAATGCCCTCAGAAGATGTTGTTTCAGTGCGTCTTGACTTGGCGGCACTAACTCGATGTTTTGAGTTCTTGTGGCGAAGAGAAATTGCCTTGCTTTGTTCACCTTACAAAGTAATAGAATTATAGTAAAGAAACCGTAGTTAACATCGGTAACTCGTGACTGAGAATGAAGGCCAGTGCTATTGAGTCCGATCCACGAAACACTGGATATATCTGCTAACTAATAGATCACTACGTCTTACCTCTGTGTAAATACTGGTCTTGTCGTAGAGCAATATTACAAAGCGCTCTATGGTGGTCATTAAGTGGTTGCTCAATACTGGCAATGGTGTCGAGAGATTAGCCAATACGGTTGTTAAATCTGGATAGAGTTTCCAAATTTCCCAAGCGGTCTTCTTGCCTTTTCCTGCCAAGAACGACACTAAAAATTAAACGAATATGAATTGTTACTATTTAGTCGAATGTAAGAGTTTGTAAATAGTTTATATTACCTGTGTCACAACCTGTCATTGCATGAAATAATGGCAGTGCTTTGCTTCTTTCACGTCCCAACGTCCTTGCAATATCATGAACTGCAAGATACCTAAAATGCTTGCCCGTTCCAAATGCCATCCACAATTCTTTGAGGGGAACAATGTGAAATATTGATATCGCTAATGCAACAACGTCAGTGTCAATTGTGCGAATCATTATTCTTTGGTGTCCACTGATAGCGGCATCTTTTACATGTAGCATGATCCTCGTATCTGCTTCTTCATGGGTGCATGGCTCAAGACTGGATAGATCATTACGGTTTGACCCAGAGTGCAGAACTTTTTCCTCGACGGTGGTGTAGATTTCTTTATTTTCTACTTGAAGTGCGGCAACTTGTTCAGACAAAAGATGAAAGAGTTCCACTTTATTCTCATCTACACGCAGAAATGAATGCCAGTCACTTGGAATGGCAGTTGATGGTAAGACTCTACGACGTGTTCCTTTCCCTCTTTTCTCCCTTGTTCCTGTCTTGAGTGAGTCGTCTTTATAGATGTCCCAAACGATGTCTACTCTTTTGTAGCGTTCGAGTTGCTTTGTGATATAAGGCATGAAAACAGTGTCAGAATATTCTTGAAATGTACGGGCTGGTCTTGGATTTAGCATTTGGACTGCTACCGCACCATCGAGAACCACGCTCTCTACAATGGGGGGTTCATTTGGCCTGTTGGATTGAAGAGCTTCAAGACATTGTACAAGATCCGCTTTTTGGCCTTTTCTTATTTCTCCCCTGTTGGCTAGTGAGGGTGGCCAAGGCTGATTCTCATGACGAAAAAACTCTTCTAGGTTTCCGTCACGGTTTTGGCAAGCAATATAAAGTCGAGAAAATAAAGAACAGTCATTTTTCAACTGGACAATTTTGGACTTATCCTTCGACGGAACTTTCACTTCCGAATTACGAAATAAAACCAACTTGTTGTTTGAGATAGGCTCTGAGATGAGGGTTGTTCTGCGTTTAAGTCTACATTCTACATAAGATGTGTACTGTTCTTGGCCTATTTTATGAACATTCTTTACTGCTTCCACAACACTATTGTTCATAATGTCCCTAGTGTCTACTGCAAGCAGATATTTTCCTTCTTCCTCAAAGGGATTTTCCAGGTCTTCAAAGCTATCAATAACTGACTGAACATCCTTACAAAATGCTGCTTGGTGGCTATACGACTGCTCGTGGTGCTTTAGATTATCAGCAGGGGATGTTGTTGTTTTTTCAAATTCAGTCACAATTCTGACGATCTCGGGCCCTGAAATCATCCAGCGTTTTAGCGCACCTGGATTTTCTGTCAGTCCCACCGCTCCACCTTCACCTTTCACCACTGCATTCTTCTGCTCGTGAGCCTGGTCTAGTGCTATTGCAGAGAATCGTTTTTGTGTCTTATGGACAACAAAAAAGCCATTGGTAAATTTCTCATATACATCAGGGTGTTTGATTGGCAGTTACTGCATATCACGGATATGAACTGGTAGCCATCTGCTATAATTTGTTTGGTCAAGTGCAAACATCCAGGGCATCATCTTTGTTAAAGAGTCGACATACAAGTTGAAATCCGCTGTTCGGAATGCTTTAACCAACTGCAAGCAAAGTAGCTCTAATTCCATGACTCTACACCAATAGAGAAAGTGTGGGCACATTTGTGACATCTTATCTCTCCAATCTGTAAAAGACAGAGGGACTCTTTCTTCTGTTCTTGTTATATACCTCTCATATGCTCGCTGCTGGAGAACGTAGAGGGATGCGGAAGTTACTTGATGAGCTCTTCTCGTCCTTGTGATATGCTTAGCTGAGATAAAAGAGTCAGCAACGCCAGGTGTCGCAACATCAGCATTTGCCAAGACATTTGTCCAACCACTTTTATCCAGCCATTTACCTAATGTTCTTAGTATTGCCAGTTCAATATGCAAACCTCCAAACATGACCAACAACTTGTCCTCTCCGTGTGTATGGGGCCATCGCCATTGGATCTGTTTTGCAAGAGCGAACAGTGGCTGGTCCATGGCGATAACAGGAGTCTGTCCTGGATTTACCAGCTGTATTGCAGAGCGGATGACATTCATACCGTGAAGAATCATAGGCGCAGAATGTGCGTTTTCTAGGAACAGGGGCATCAGTGAAGTAACAGCTGGTTCATAGTCAGGTAGTTGTGGTTCGTTGGATGCATGGTAAGCAGCCCATGAAATATTATCATCTGATTCAAGTTTCTCTTTGCTTATGAGTTCCTTTACATTGTCAAGCCACTGTACCTCTTTCTTGTAACCATAGTTCTTTTCATCCTCCACAGCTGGGAGCGGCCCAATCAGCGGTGGAGGGGACAGGTCTTGCTCTACTGAAACTAAAGGCCGGACATCAGTAAATTGCGATGGAAGTGAGGAAATTTTTCTTTCTTTCTGGGGACGTCCATCGATAACAGTCACTTCCCTAACAGTTCCTGGCGTTTGCTTTGTTGGGTGTTGAATGAGAGAGATTGCAGTGCCATGGAATGAATCTCGAGCTGTAGTGGAACTCGGGTTATGATCAATGTTGTCAAATCCAGCGGTCGTAAAGAGTCCACTTCTCAATAAGGGAGGACAGACTACACCGTCTTTGTCAAATCGCTCACAAACAGCGTTTGCGATGTCTGTAGATATGTTTAGGACTCTGTCATATGAAATGCAAAGTCCGAGGTTGAATAGTGCGTCGATTAAACTCCGTCCTCTTGTGAGGCCATGTATTTTTAGAGCGACATATATTGGAAGAGGAGTTTCTCTCTCTCTAGAATGGCGTGTAGTAGCTAAGAGTTTTTTAGTCTGACGTACGGCTGTGTTGTATATGATTAGCTGTGATATAGAACGAGAGGCTTGGTTTTCATTTATTACTTCTTCTGTTTCTTCGTTGTTCGTTTTTCTTGTGGAACTTGGGCCTTTCAATATAAAATTAACAAGAGCTTTCAGAGACTGAGGAATAGAATTCTCTTGACATTCAGTGCCAAACGTTCTTTTGAAAGACTGTTCTTGTTTCAAGATGTCCTTGCGCACTATTCTTGCAGCTCTAGCAAGATGCATAGCCTCAGCGTCGGTGTCTTGTTCATTCGCCAATTTTATTGCTTCTCCAACATCGTGGTCCAGAATTAGTAGTATGTCTCGTCCTTGTGAATGTGCAGAAACGTGTGGTAATGTTGAAAGTATTCTTTCCTTTAGTCTTGTACTATTGACACGACTTGCATCGACACCTGAATCTTCAAGTTTTGCCATGTAAATCTTCGCTAAATCTGCTAACCTTAGATGAGGAACACCATTCGCATCTCTCTCTTCGAAGAATTCTTCAATGTATGAAATAGTTTCTGCAAAAGCAATTCCGTGCAAGCGTTTTGCTTGTTGTGATTCATTTTCGCTGCTTGCGTTGGCATTTGGTCTGCAACGATTATATAATGATGCCAGACAGCGGAAATGATATTTTGCCTCTAGGGCCACCATATCACCGGCAGCGGACAGCTTAGCCAGGAGATCCCTATCTCTTAATTGGACAGCACATTGTTTTACTCTTCTATCTAATACTTCAGTAGATGCACAATGGAGGTTTGTAATGCTGTCAATTCCATCACAGAAGAAACATCTTAGTTCCCTACTCTGCCTATTAGTTGAAGAAAGCAATGACCTTCTCGTTTTACATGGGCTTTTTTCTTCGTGCTGTCTTTCATCCTCACACACTTTTCACTTTTTAGCTCTTTTTAGCTTTGTTGTGTTAAATTTATTTCTGCATGATTTATGCCATGAAGCTTTATTTTTGATTAATGAATTTTCAATTCCTGAACCATCATCTATTTTGTTAGGATCGAAGTTTGAGGGAATCTCACCTAGGTCTTGAAATGACTTTATATTATCGGCTAAAGATTTGTATCCTGCTCCCACATCACTTCTTTTAGAATTTGCAGGACATTGTAGAGGCTCATTCGATTCAACTTGACAAATGACACAGAGTTTCCAATTAGTAGGTACTAGAGACTGAGGATTAGCCATCACAAAAGCCTTCAAAGTATATGGAAAAATAATAAAAAGTAATAAGAGAATCGCCTGTGATGATATATATATATGTGTTTTCATTTCAGCTAAAGAACGATTTCTACTGAGCAGTTCCATTTCGATAAAGCTATGTAATTTACTAATATTTCATGAAAATATTGCCTTAAGTTTGCTTAAATTGTATTCATTAAATACTCTTAAAGCTTAATGAATGATAAGAGGGAATGTTAAGCCTATTAAGGGATCAAATACTTACAGTTATAGTAGAGAACAGTTGCACGTACCTTCAACTAATGCAAGCCGCCATCTTGAATACCGACAGAAGACTGGGCACTAAAATAAATAAATCTAGCGAATTCCTATCAAAAAAGGCTAAAGAAATAAAATAAGCGGTTTTTTTAAAAATCTTAATCTAGAAGAAACTCAAATAAATGCCTCTGATAATCGCATTTTGTTTTAGTCCACATGAAGTTTGAATTTTTCAAATTCAAAAGATATAACCCATATAAGACAGCACCATTTAGCTACTAATCACGTGGTTGTTCACATAATAATTCTTAAAACGCCTTTTTAATTAAAACCAACACTTGCATAACCTCTTACAACTGATTTCAGCTTTATTCGACCTTAAAAAGCCGTAAAAACGCGATTCTTTTGATCAGCCTCGTTTCCATGCAATAGCGTTTTTTGACATGCGCATTACTGGAAAGATAGGCCATATCTCAGATGGCTCCATATCACAAATCAACAAACACATCGAGAGGAGTATATGTGCCAAGTTTCATGCTTTTATCACAAAACGAACAATTTTGATATTTTATGTCGTTTAACAGCTGGACTATATATTTAATGGTGAAAATAGATGAAGCGTTCGACTTCCGGATGACTCTCAAGAGCATGCGTAGTTCCATATTTCATCAAAAAGGCTAAAGGCATTTGTACCATATTACTTGATCATGATTAAATGCTTAGCTTAGTTAGTGCAATTAAGATCACCTTTTGTAGTTTGCTTAAAACATGTAATTTTTTGAGGAATGGTAGTAGTTTTATTTGACTTCCGGTTACAGCCATATTTGTCATCTAGGCCGTATATTGTCATATTTTGAGTTCATGTAGCACGAATACAAGAATTGTGACCCCCATTTTATATTGCATATTTGAAACGTTCATGGTGCAGGCATGTTGCTGAAGTAGCAATATAGTTTTCTACTTTGCAAAAGGAAAATTTGGTCCTCAAAAAATTATTTCTCATGCATTTTTTCTTTTTTATACTTCATTCTTTACGAGTTCCTTAATGCATTGAAAAGTTTCTCGCCATTTTTCGCTTGAGTAAGTTACATTTTCGAGTTTACAAAACCTAGTTAAGCTTATCTTTTCTAAAAAGGTCGTTATGATTGGATGAAATTTATCATTCTACTTTGTAACACAAATCATCAATAAAAGAATAACTGATTCTACAATTTCTTCTTCATTCAACAATTTGTAAAACAATTTATCGAAGCAAGAGTAGCTGCCACAAAAGAAAACAAAATTATGTACGATATTTTTCACTCACCTGTAGAGGAAAGTGCAAGATATATAGCTTGTATTTTCCCTTAATCCTTGTACCACATCGTCAGAAAATAATTTGTGTCATGTGAAAGATATAAAAGAGGTGAAAATGAACTTTTCTGTCGGAGATTTTCACATGCCATTTGCAGTGAACCTTTGCATACAGAAGCACGTGGATACCAAAAAAGTGCTATCTTTCGCCGTCAATCAAATGCTATGCTCCAACCACGAGCGAAAATACGGTTTTTAAATGGCGGCTCTCTCCAAATCAAAATTATAGGAAAATCGCGATACTAGTTCTGATTCGAGATCTCCACTTAAATCCAAAGCCCTTATGTATTTGTTCTAAATTATCACTACATAAGCTTAATGACTTATTCTATAAATGTGCCGCAACAAACTCGGGGGTCATACACGCCTCCTCTTCAAAAACAGTCAGTAAATTTTATATTTACAGCAGAGGCAGTGCTCAGTCTAACCATATAAATCAACAAGACTCATGAATATCCAAAATACCAAAACGCACAAAGCTCTTATAGCTGATTGCATGTTTCCACCGAATACTGTACTGACCTCCACACTTTCCTTCGACAAATACCACGACTCCATTCACAAGGAACAGAAAAAAACAGGAAATTAATCCCAGACCATTGCTTTCCGTTTCTTCACCAACGTTGTCCTCAGTTTTGAAGCTAGAAAGCAAAGCCGTTTGAATCCCTGATAAACCACGCTCTCCTTTTGCTTCTCGTCTACAGATGCTAATGTTCTCTTGCAGTGTTTTACATATGATATGTTCCGTCCAATCACTAGTGAACAGAATCGGTGGTAGAGTGCACGCACTAAAACCGTGAACATTAAATAGTACTAATTAGTACTATTTCATACAGAATCCTTTGTTTTCTATTGTTTAATTATCACTATTTAGTGCTAAAAATTAGCATTTGTTTCACGGATTTAGTGTGAGCACTCTATACTCTGGGTGGTACTAATTATATTATCGTAACAAGGAAGGGATTACCTCTACATGGCTTAAGTTTGATAGTATATTCATTAAACTTCCTGTCCATGCATGGAAACTAAAATCCATAGGAAACAGAAATAAACAAGAACAGACGAAACGAAACGAAAGAAAACTTTTCTAGATTTGGGACGGCTTCGCATTGATAAGTAGTTTTTTTTATTAATTAACGTCCGTCTGAAGATATATATGCTCTAGCTCAGAGAAAAATTGTGTGCACCCAAGACCCAACTCTACCTCCCTATCCACGAAATCCGTCATATGTGAAATAATGAAGCAGTCATTCAAAGAAAAACTATCAGATAAAAATAAATTAGACTTATTACCTTTCACACACAAAAAAAAACTTTTACGATATTTCTTTGATACTCTCGGTAAAATAAAATTCGCCACCCCATCGCGTCAGCTTTTGCTGCATCGGGAGGCCATTTTGGAAACGCCCCTTTTTAAAATAATCCTGGCCGGATCCGCAACTCCTCTCGCTTCCCATTGATCGTCGTACTACTTTATCAGTTTTATTTGATGAGACATGCAGCCATACTGGAGTTCAATTCATATATCATTACAAAATGGCACCAATGAAATCATTGTTGGTAACAAAAAAAGATGTGTTTTAATAGTACTATTAAGCCATTTTGGGCTATTCAACGGATCTATGCTTTGAACTCTACTTTTTCAGTATTAATGAGGTCAGCTGCACTAACACTACAAAGTGACCTGTAGAGACGTGCACTCTATTTAGCACACTTTCTTTCCGGAGTCCAACCCAACTTTTTTCAATAAATAGAGGTTATGCACACGATACAATGGTTTTACCTGAGAAACAATTCAATTCCCTAGCTACAGGCAGCCCAAGCTGTATTATTGGCGTGGGGACGTGATGACGTAAAAACCTCAAACGCATCGATATCTAGCACTCTTATCTAAATTGGGCTACCTTTGCCGTAGACAAGCCTTCCTTCCCATAACGCCCCATGCTCCGCACATAGAAGACCACGTAAATATTTGATCGTGGTGCGAAAAAAAATGGCTTGGATTTGCAGGTTGAGCGCTGAAATTCTCCACGAAATATTTTCTTTCCTTACTGCTAAAACTGTGCTTAATGTAACTGAGATGTGCAAATGGTTGAAGGAGTTTTTATTGGAGAGCGATAGTCTGTGGCAACGCCTTTGTTTTGTAAGTTGATTTGTGGTTTTATCATTTCACGACTATATATTATATATATAAGCTTATTAAAAATGTAGTGAAGTGAAAGCGGAGATATCTTTGAAAACCTGAACAAAGAAAACAAATTTCGATCCGCGAACATGGAGTATTTTTTAAGATCGTGTCCAACTGCCGGACATCTAGCGCGGAACTTTACTTCACTTTGTGACCTGTTAGGTCTCTTATTCCTTTTATAAAGAAAAGCGTTAATCCCTTAAAGCTTATTTTCGATTTATTTATTTGTCATTTATTAATCTCAAAATCTTTTTAGGCTCAATACGAGTTTATATTTATGCAAGAAGGCCTGTCGCTAGGGATATGATGGTTCGATGGTTTGAATGAACTCCCTCCCCCCCCCCCCCCCCCCTATACAAAAAAAGCAATAAGATCCAATATCTATGCAATAAAATTTTTATTAAGAAAAGAAAACAAACCTCCCCTTTTAATGTCCTAGCAGCTGGCCTGCAAATAAACTGGGAAATCAGGTAATTTAGACTACCATCATGATCAATAAGAGTATGTAAAGATACCAAATAATTTCTCAATTTCCCTGTTGCAACTGTTGTCATTTTGTATTGATAAAATACAGTGGTACAATGTAAGTAATATTGCATCTTACTTGGCTTACCTACCTTGTACTGCGTCGTGACAAGGGATGTTTTTGTGATCGATCCCAGAGAAAGAATTGATCCCTAAATTCCAAAAACTCACTTATTTTGATCCCTGATCCCATTAATATTCCCTTGATTCCTGAATTAATATTCATATGATCAAGATCCCATTTCTGTGATTTCTCATTTGTGTATATCCAGAAATCATCCATACCCACCCCACAGAGGAATTTGGAATTTCCAAAGAGTAGGGGGATCAGAGAAAGAACAAAAATTACAGGGTTTGTATGGAAGAAAATTGGAATTTCTGAGGGGTAGGGGATGGGGGTATGGATAATATTTGGAACTACACATTCGTAGTATGTGATCCCAATCCAAACCATGTGATCCCTTATCCCTCGTCACCACTCTGACCTTATACATACATTGGTATGTTTTGTTTTAAGGAGGATTTTATAGTGTTCTTAAAAGTTAAAGGTCCTTTCCAATCATTCTTTGAAATCTACAAAGCACTCTACAAATACGACAAAGTCCAGGAGCAGATTTATGGCGAAAAATGTCAGCTCACTTTCTATTGTGACGTGTTTAAACTACCAGACTATCTGTATCACTGGTGCACACTCCTATGTCAATGCACAATGCATTGGCCTCTGTCACGTGGTATTCTGACGAGGGAAAAATTTAAGAAAATGTGGGGTAAGGTTATAGAATGAATGTTAAATAAATAGATCTATATAATATGATGAAATTATTTTAATAAGCTAGCAAAAATATATAATTATGAATAATTTATCATTTGTCTTTAGCTAAGGAATTCAGAAAAAATCAGAGTCCCTGATACTGGAATCAAACTCATGACCTTCCAGATACCAGTCGGATGCTCATTATTAGGATTATTTACTTTTGCTAGCTTATAAATAATTTCAACATATTATATTTGTCATAGAGCAATGTTATCCCATTACAGACCATGTGTCAGTATCATTTCTGGTTACATATCTGTGACAAGATACATGAATATGAATACAACTCACTAACTATAATGACAGGTCCATAGCATGATTAATTTATGACTGAGTTTTTATTCCTACCAACATAGGCTTGCTAGATGCTGACCTTGTGGAGTTACCACCTAATGGGTCTGGTCGACATATGTTAACTCTCTGTGATCATTTTCGTTCAGAAGGCTTCATTTGGGCAGATGGTCTTGATGCGTCAGTCCTAAAATATGGCAGTATTAGAAAATTTCATGAAGTTGCTCTGCAAAGATGTAAGAAAAGTGTAAAGAGAATTGAGGCAAAATTTACCACAGCTGCAAGAGTTTTTCGTGTAAAGAAACTACTTTCTTTCCTGCACACTAACAATTATCAGAAAATCGAAAATTGTATAATAAGGGAGGAAAGAAGTTTGTTTGATGAAGTCTATTTTGATGAAAAAGAAGATGATCTCTGCCTTATGATTCAACCTCGTAGCACTCCTTCAGAGGATCCTTGTAAAATTGGAGTTGACTATGCTAGAGGTTAGTTTTCTTAACTCATGGATGAGTGAAGCGTATAAAATCAAGTTATTGTTTCTGTTTATCTGGCTGTCTGTCTTGTTTATAATTTATCTTTGTCTTTTGTCTAACTTTGCTTGCCTGCCTGCCTGACTGCCTGCCTGCCTGCCTGAGCTGAGCTGAGCTAATAAGCAGAGAATAATACATGCTCTGATATGGTAGCCTGCATTGCATGTTTTCCTGGTTGAGGACAGGGAGGTCTTTTGGATACAATGTATTTGTCATCAGTCTCCAAACAGGAATGCCTGCATTTGCAGTCTACTGAAACAAGAAAAATAGAAAAAGGTGGACTAGCTACATCAATGCAAATGAAACCTTCTTACCTAAGTAATATTCTTTGCAGGTCTCTTGCATAGACCTGGTTTTCAACAAATTATCAACTTCAGTATGTTTTGCGTGGACCTTACAACAAAGTTAGAAGTTCTTCCACAGTTCACTGAGGAAGACATCAAGCAGTGCACACAGTTTGTTTGCATCAAGCTGTCACACAAAGCAAAAGAAAAGCTCATTTCCCCCAAGGAGTTCATGAAATGTGCAAGAAAATATGAAGAAAGAATAGATAGAGTGTGGAAATGGCAGTGTAAGAAGGGAGAAGAACAGCAGAAAAAATACAGAGGACAAGAAGTGAAATCACACCAATCTTACAAGTAAGAAAAATACAAATAGGAATAGTTCCATATCCATACCTGCCCCCCCCCCCCCCCCAGGAGAGAATTTGTAAAATGATCCCCCTAACCCATGGAATTTTCAATTTTCTTTCGATACAAACTTTGTAATTTTGTTCTTTCTCTGACTCCCCCTCCCCTCCAGAATTTCCAATTTCCTCAGTGGGTGGGGTATGGATATTTTCTGAAACTATGCAATCTACAGCAAACTTACAGGAAACTCTTCATAGCTTTAGTACCAAGGATTGGGAAACACTTTAAAGTTGTGGATGCATCTGCTGCAACATTTGTGGGGTTATATTCCCTAGCCCCTTTCTCTTTGTGGCCCTCTTTTATACCCATTTTCATGGATTTATTTTCATAAATTATCAGTAGGCAACCCAAACAGGTAATATTTTGGACTTAACCTGTTTGGACTATTCCACTTTTCGGACAACCAAATCGAAGATTTTTCATAAATGCCCTCAAAATCCCCCTTGAAAACCCCTTATGCCTTGAAGCTTAGGACACAACTTTGTCTGGGGAGGGGAGGGGAGGGGAAGCTTTGGCCTGAAACGTGTAGGGAATATTGGTTCAATCCAATAAATGTAAGAAAGGATGGAATAGTCCTAGCAGCTTTGTTCAGGACATGTTTGGTTTTCCAAAGCTCAGTCCGAGCTAGTGTTTTTTTGATTAACAGAAGCTAAAAACCCAGGTGTTCTTGGGTAATTATGAAAAATGTTCTCCCTTTTATTCCTTTACTTCCTTTCCCATTTCCTCTCCCTTGCTCTCTTCATCCTTGAAGCACAGGAAGAACCAACATCTATTCACGTGAACTACATACTGAAACTTAGGCAAGTTCAGGACTTGAACCCGAAACTACAATGATGAGAGAAGTGCATGAGCAGTGTGCCCTACCCTTGTGTCCCTCATTATAGATTCTCCTCACTTGCGGCCCTCCTCGTCGAGGGGATTTCTAAAGCCCACCATTAACAGTCTCTGTGATCTTTTAGGAACTTCATTCAAACTGGAGATGAAAAAGAGTTTGATGCTCTAAAAACCTATTTTGATGACACTAAAAAGCGAAAGAAGTAACTGAATTAACCACATGTCATTCTCTTGAGTATTATTTCTTTTATGGATCCTTTTAAACTTTGGGAGTAATGTTTTCCCACTTCAGGCCTCTTGTCATTCCCTTGCTGTTGAGTTTGCTGTTATCATGATGGAGTGTTTTTTTCAGAATTCAAATATTGATAGTTCAAGTGTTGTTTAATAAATATTGAGATTTGTTGCTATTCTCGATTTTCGAATTACTTAAAATTATCTGTAGATAGGATAGTTTTGGTTTGAATGGAAAACGAGCTGCAGTCGTTGCTGAGTAGTAGAATAAAGTTTATTTCTCGCAACGATTGCGGCAACAATGTCGATACATTGCCTAGTCTAACACCCGTGCAACCCGTTCAACGTACCTTCTTTTTAATAAGATTGCGAGACAAGATGCAAGGAGCATTTCCGAGATTTCTCAGTACGATATGATGCCGTGGCAATGAATTGAAATGGCTTCCCAAATGTTTTCGTGCGATTCATTGCATCAAATGCATAGTTTTCAAATGGGATTGAAATACAGTACCGCTACATTATAGATTTACTGCAAATTTTATTTATTTTTGTACCTTGAATTAATATAGCTTAAAACTACACCTTTACTAAGACCGATATTATTTCTGGGTTCGAAAGGTCATTTGTTACATTCACAAGGTTTGTGTGCGAAATTTTTGGGATCAAGAACCAAAATGTTGTGTACATATCCCGTATCAATCATGACCAAAAATATCCTTCGTCACTACCCAGAAACCAGCTATCAGGCCGTTTTTACGCAACATCTCCGCCCCCGCTCTCAATTATCTATAAAATGGCCCATCCCTATTAAACATGGCCAAGCCTATATGGCATAGCATTAGAAGACAAAAGTCAGCTAGCGATTACTCGAGAGATCAAGTCAATATTTTTCAGCCTCCATCTTTAACAATTCTTTGATAACGGGCGAAACGTAGGAAATACGTTTTTCCTTCTCCTCAGCGGGTAAAAATTTAAATCCTTGCACAGTACCCAAGCAGTTTTCAGAACCACAGTTACGCTCAAAAGGGACAGCCATCTGGTACTCTGTCATTGTATAGTCATTCGTTATTTCTTCGCCTTTGGAAATATCCTTTGTGGCTACTATATGCCAGGCCAACTCCCAGCCATCTTCTACTGGAATAGGGGCTCCTTGGCGTTGACTGTATACTGACTTAGCATTGGGATCGCATGAGTGGTTTTTGAATCTATTCTTGCCAACATGCGCGATGTGTTTGTTTATTCCAATGTGATGGGTATGTCCTGTTGGCGAAGACAAAACCGGTCCCCAAAGATCTCCCAAGAACGTTCCTGACTTGATGTCTTCTTTTGCAATCAATGCCTTGTAGCCGTCTTTCAGCTCTTTAACTTCAACGCATTCAGAATCCATTTCGGTTAAATCTCCTCTAGAAACCAAAAGTTTCATGATTAGCGAACGTTAACAAAGTGTACCCTGGGCGCCAGAGCTTCCATATTTCGCCTGCGAGTGAAAATAAACAATCGTTCCTAGATGAAAAAAACAGTCGAATTTTTAAAAAACAAATTCGGGAAAAAGCGATTTATTTTTAACCACAAACCGCAAAACCAAGCTTTGGATCACTATATTGCTCAACTAAGTTAACAAGGAAACAGCTTTCGTCAAAATAAAAAGGTTTGACCCTTCATAAAAGTCCCCCCCCCCCCCCCCTCAAAGTTAAAAGTTACTCAAAAGTTGCTAAACATTCAAAAAGTTACGGAAACCCTGGAGGAACATTCACATACTTCATACTTGAAGTCTCACTTTAATAAAATTTTTGATTTCATTAATGGCTTTTTCTACTCCTTTTCATCCTTTAGTTTTTGAAATTTATTTTTGATTTCTTAAACAGCTTTCCTTAACATTTTAGGCCGTTAATCAACGGTCGATTTTGACCCTTCCTATAATGATGCATACTGGAACATTTTAGGCCGTTAATCAACGGTCGATTTTGACCCTTCCTATAATGATGCATACTGGAACATTTTAGGCCGTTAATCAACGGTCGATTTTGACCCTTCCTATAAAGATGCATACTGGAATATTTTGAGCCGTTAATCAACGGTCGATTTTGACCCTTCCTATAATGATGCATACTGGAACATTTTAGGCCGTTAATCAACGTTCGATTTTGACCCTTCCTATAATGATGCATACTGGAACATTTTAGGCCGTTAATCAACGTTCGTTTTGACCCTTCCTATAATGATGCATACTGGAACATTTTAGGCCGTTAATCAACGTTCGATTTTGACCCTTCCTATAAAGATGCATACTTGAACATTTTAGGCCGTTAATCAACGTTCGATTTTGACCCTTCCTATAAAGATGCATATTTGAACATTTTAGGCCGTTAATCAACGGTCGATTTTGACCCTTCCTATAAAGATGCATACTTGAACATTTTAGGCCGTTAATCAACGGTCGATTTTGACCCTTCCTATAAAGATGCATACTTGAACATTTTAGGCCGTTAATCAACGGTCGATTTTGACCCTTCCTATAATGATACATACTGGAACATTTTAGGCCGTTAATCAACGGTCGATTTTGACCCTTCCTATAATGATGCATACTGGAACATTTTAGGCCGTTAATCAACGGTCGATTTTGACCCTTCCTATAATGATACATACTGGAACATTTTAGGCCGTTAATCAACGGTCGATTTTGACCCTTCCTATAATGATGCATACTGGAACATTTTAGGCCGTTAATCAACGGTCGATTTTGACCCTATAATGATACATCGATTTATATACGCTTTGTTAGTGCATGGTTGGCTCTGCGTTAATTTTTTACGCGTCAATCAATGAACAATAATGCATGATCGACTCGACAAAGAACTGTACAGATGATAATATATGGACCGCATGCCACTAATGAAATACATGAAGATATAGAAATATAGATAAGTTACAATTCGAAGGTCGTGGGTTCGATTCCCAGCGAGGTCGGAAATTAATTTTTCCGAATTTAACAGCGCAGCGCAGCCGTGACGTCATAAAAACGAAGATAAAGGCGAAATTCGGACAAACAAACTTACAAGTTTACTTTCAGCAGATAATTTTCACAGCCGATCGCAGTTGATCTTAGTTTACATGGGTTATTATTGTAACTATAAGTAAAAATAATAAAATCGGTTCGTATAATCCTCGTAGCGGTGAAACAGAATGCAATGTTTGTCCGAATCTTTAAGCTATTTTTAGAATCAGCGCGCTGCGCTATTCCAAGGGCTTTCGCCCGGAATAACCTCGTTCCCAAGCACTATAACTTATCTATATTTCTATAAGAACTGTACATATTGGTTATGAGAAAAATTTGGTCAATATTTCATGATAAGAATATATATATCGTTGGCTATTACTAGTAGAGTGGTTATTAAAAACCCGTGAAATACACTTTAGCGTATTACACTTTAATACACTTTATTGTCCGCATTTTCTTTTGATTTTCTTTTGTGTTTTCGGTGCATTACAATTTATTACACCTTAGTTATTACACTTTGTTACACGGGTCTTTGAAAAACACTCTAACTAGAATAGACGGGCGCTAAAACGCGTCAATTAAAACATAGTTCGCCAGCAACTGCCTGCATTAAGGTATTAATAGTCGTAAAGCCAAGGCAAGTTACTCATCGTCCTCACTATGACGGTCATATGTTTTTATACATACACATAGAGTGGCTTGCAAGTGTCATCATCGGATTTGACAATACTTTTTTAGCTGCATGGGCAATTAGTATCTTACTACTTACCTTGACTAGGCAACACTTACCACTTATTCGGTTAGCAGCTATTCTGTGCCACGTAGATTAATGTCCTCCGAGCATGACGTCTGTCTGTGGAATATTCATGTTCTGTGACCCCTGCGAGACAGACGTAGATACGGTGACTTATAAGGGACATACATAGTAAAAAAATTTTTCGAGTGTAAAAACCATTTTTTATTGCAAATCCCAGAACCCCAGAAACCAAAATCTCAGGATCCCAGGATCCCAGAATCCCAGAATCCCAGAATCCCAGAATCCCAGAATCCCAGAATCCCAGAATCCCAGAATCCCAGAATCCCAGAATCCCAGAATCCCAGAATCCCAGACTCCTCCACAGCATCCGGGATGCCAGGCTGCTTCGGTGGTCACCCTGTGTGTTTATGCGGTCAATGATGTAAGTACATGCATCTACATCTACATCTATATTTATTTAAGTCCATCAAAGGGGGGACCCCATCACAGATAGACAAGTGATAAGGCGCTAATCCAGGATTAACCGAGTCTATAGGTCTTATTACTAGGTAATGTTATGGGATGACCGCTCTCGGTACGAGCTACGGGATCTTTATTCCGCTTTCTCTTCTTCTTCTCTATTCTCTTCTATACTCTTCTTCTGACTAAAACTAATTACATGAGCTCTACTTATAATAACTTCATGACAGGTGTCATTCTACAATCAATATGATATTATCGCTGTGCGCATGCCTTGATTGGCTAATGGAAATAGTAAATTCCTAAGTGTGATATCTTATTAACGAGTAATACGAGTGAAAATCTTAGAACTAAACATAGCTTAAACTAAAGATTGATTTATGAATATATGGTAAATGTATAGAAAGGTATACGAGGAACACTTCTATAATAAGATTTAAAAGAATAGTGCTAAAATAACTAAGCAAAGGGGTAAAGAGTGTTTAGGGTGTGACCAGAGGTGTACATGCTAATGGGAGGAGCTAAGAGGTTTACTTGTAAATTCAAAGCATACCATCATCTAAACTTGTGCGTGATGGTAGCCTTACTGAAATCTTATATCGATATTTTTAATAACTAATTGATCGTTCTTTATGTTGTTTTCATACGATAAGAAATAGTAATTATAAAACTGATGTCTAGCTTAGTCTGTAAAAACATTAATTTTCTCTCTCATAACAGTAATTCCCTTGAAAGAAATTTTGCCAATAACTTTGTCCTGAAACTTTGCATGGACATTAATTATGTTATGGACATTTAAAAACTGCAATAAAAAGATGGGGTCACCATTCTCGTTTTTTCGCTAGCTAGATGCTCTCCAAATATGTCAATTTATGGGTTTTATAGAGAAATGCGGTAGCAACCAGAAGCTGTAATCAACAACCTTTATTCACCGTTAAAAGTACTTTCATATAACAAAACGTACTTATAACTCGAAGTTTACAAGATAATCTATATTATTAAATCCATCAAAGTCATTGGATGACTATGATTCTTGAACTATAAGTGAAAAATTCACTGAGGTATGTGCCCCTCTACGAAGTCCAAAAATTGCACATGTCAACTATTCCCATCAAAATATTTCAAAACCTATCCAATAATCTTTCCTTCATATTTTGATATATGATGATAAGCATTGAATTTATTGAAAAATCTGAAATAAAAACTGGGGGTTAGGCGTTCTCGTTATTGATCTATCTCAAAATAGTCAAAATAGTTCAGACGTCGCCCAAACTTAAAAACAAGTATCCGCGCCCGCGATCTGTATCAGTAAAACAAGGTTTGTGTGCGAAATTTTTGGGATCAAGAACCAAAATGGTGTGTGCATATCCCGTATCAATCATGACCAAAAATATCCTTCGTCACTACCCAGAAACCAGCTATCAGGCCAGTTTTTTTGTGTGTGTGTTTTTTGTTTTTGTTTTTTTTAGATCAGAAGACAAAAGTCAGCGCGGATTACTCGAGAGATCCAGTTATTTTTTTTCAGCCTCCAACTTTAACAATTCCTTGATAACAGGCGAAACATAGGACATACGTTTTTCCTTCTCCTCAGCGGGTAAAAATTTAAATCCTTGCACAGTACCCAAGCAGTTTTCAGAACCACAGTTACACTCAAAAGGGACAGCCATCTGGTACTCTGTCATTGTATAGTCATTCGTTATTTCTTCGCCTTTGGAAATATCCTTTGTGGCTACTATATGCCAGGCCAACTCCCAGCCATCTTCTACTGGAATAGGGGCTCCTTGGCGTTGACTGTATACTAATTTAGTATTGGGATCGCATGAGTGGTTTTTGAATCTATTCTTGCCAACATGCGCGATGTGTTTGTTTATTCCAATGTGACAGGTATGTCTTGTTGGCGAAGACAAAACCGGTCCCCAAAGATCTCCCAAGAACGTTCCAGACTTGATGTCTTCTTTTGCAATCAATGCCTTGTAGCCGTCTTTCAGCTCTTTAACTTCAACGCATTCAGAATCCATTTCGGTTAAATCTCCTCTAGAAACCAAAAGTTTCATGATTAGCGAACGTTAACAAAGTGTACCCTGGGCGCCAGAGCTTCCATATTTCGCCTGCGAGCGAGAATAAACAATCGTTCCTAGATGAAAAAACAGTCGAATTTTTTTTTAAAAAATCAGTCGGGAAAAAGCGATTTATTTTTAACCGTAAAACCAAGCTTTGGATCACTATATTGCCTAACTAAGTCAACAAGGAAACAGCTTCAGTCAAAATAAAAAGGTTTGACCCTTCACAAAAGTCCCCTCCCCCCCCTCCAAAGTTAAGAGGCAGTCTCTGTAAAAGCGGCCCACTGCATTTCGGGTCAGAAAATAGTTTTCCCTCAAACTTTTACCATAGAAAGGTAATTACTAGTAAGTAATGAAAATGACTTTATTTTCTCGAAATTCATTTAAATGATTTTTTTACAGTGCATAAATCATGGACCACCGTTATCGCTAAATTTGCATTTATTATCAATTGAAAATTGCCCGTATTCAAGTCATCACTGCTCGCAAAATATAAAACGCTGGAACAAACTATTATTTTTCCTGACTTTTACATTCATTCCTAGTGTCAAAAATAAGCAAAATTTTGAATATTAAGCAAAAGGGGAAAAAGAAGAAAAATAAGTATTCATACCCATTTGACGGCTTTTTGAAATCAAGACAAACCACCCCTCAGCTAAAAAGCTTTTTTCTCCCAAGTCCAGAACGGATTACTTAAGTTTTTTACTTCAATCTACTGATCGAAGGTTGATAAAAGTGGATTCATAAAAACATTTTGCGCTTTTTTTATTTATCTTCTTCACAGCAACCTCGGACTTTTTCGTGTTTTTACCAAAATGTCTCATGAAATATGCAAATTAAGTACTGAAATAAACTAAAACTAACCATTATTACTTGCTTGAATTTTACTATATCCGGTGTTAACACACTAAATATGATCTTATTTTCCATTTTAAACTACTTTGAAGTAAAATCGTCTCCAAAAATACGCTATGATGCGTTTGACGCGGTATATGAACTGTTTTGAAGTTTATGCAAATTACTTATTGATAATGTAAACTAATTTTTCCTAAATTATAGTTTCCAAAACTGTATTTCTTTTCTTTTATTGTCTTGAAATAACCTAAAAACTTGTCAAAAAGCATCTATTTTAATATATCTGATCTTCTTAAAACTGCCCAAACTAAGGAAAATAGTCAAAATACAATTGTTATGAGAGAGAAAATTAATGTTTTTACAGACTAAGCTAGACATCAGTTTTCTAATTACTATTTCTTATCATCTGAAAACAAGATAAAGAACGATCAATTACTTATTGAAATATCGATATAAGATTTCAGTAAGGCTGCCATCACGCACAAGTTTAGATGATGGTATGCTTTGAATTTACAAGTAAACTTCTTAGCTCCTCCCATTAGCATGTACACCTATGGTTACACCCTAAACACTCTTTACCCCTTTGCTTAGTTATTTTGGCACTATTCTTTTAAATCTTATGATACATATATTCCTCGTAGACCTTTCTATACATTTACCATATATTCACATAATATCTTTAGTTTAAGCTATGTTTAGTTCTATGATTTTCACTCGTATTACTCTTAAATAAGATATCACACTTAGGAATTTACTATTTCCATTAGCCAATCAAGACTCAGTGATAATATCATATTGATTGTAGAATGACACCTGTCATGAAGTTATTATAAATAGAGCTCATGTAATTAGTTTTAGTCAGAGTGAAGAGATAGTAGAATAAAGATCCCGAGTAGCTCTACCGAGAGCGGTCCATCCCATAACACAATTTATCTACCACGACGGAATGAACAGCTTAGTTCAAAACAAGTGATTAAATACGAATTAAGTCCAAGATTTCAGGTTAATTTGGTAAAAATGTCGATATTCAATTAATTTAGATATGTCCAAGCGAACGTTTAGACAGGGCAAAAATTTCTCTGTGTAATCGCGCCTAAAGACGACTTGCCTCCCCCGTCCCTTCCTACCCCTCCCCTCAAAGCGCTGCTACGCAGACTATCTAAATGTCCCTTACTCCGACGATTTATAAGGACTAAGCGTCCGAAACGTAAGTTTCACAAAGCTTTTTACGGTGATTCAATTTATTCACGAGTTCCGACTGTTTTATTCAAAAACACCGAACGCAGTCCAAACTAGGGTTCTACTAGTTATCTCTACTCGTTTATCTAAACGTTCGCTTGCACATATCGACATTTTAATTGAATGCCGACTTGGGTATTAGAGCTCTTGTAGCCTGGTATATCTTGTTGTGTTGAATAGAGGCAAGCCTTAGTGGGTCGCCAAAATTTTCCAAGGCTAAAATGAGTATGATTCTTTACGCAAACTTTCATATGATCTTTTGCTATGAAGTTGTCTTTAGGCGCGATTACGCGGAGCAATGTTTGTGCTGTTACAACACTGTTGCGAGTCAACATGTAAGCTCGTGCTAAATAGGGGATGGACTATTAGACAAAAGATGGGGGGTTGCAGGAATTTTAATTTTTTTTTAATTTTAATTTTTGCTCAACCCTTGCACGTTATTTTTTTTTTTGCGTACAGTTAGATATTTTCCTTCTAGCAGAAGAGGTTGCACGATATTTTGAGGTTTGAGTGCTTGCTCGATATTTTTTGTGGGGATTTACGCAACGCCCCATCGACTATCTAATGGTCCGTCTCTAAGATCCCGCTTTGTCAGGTGTTGTTTTGATAGATGTGGATTGCAGCAAAGTGGCTTTGCATATCATCATTATATGCAGTGGGCAAAATATCCCTGAAATACCTCTTGAATCGCGCATCTTGCAAAAACTCCAGGAAATTGTGAAAAGCAAGACATTTTTACTGAATTAACTAAAATCTTGAATGTAATTGATCACTTGTTTTTGACTATAAAGTTGTTTATTCCCTCGTCATTCTCCGTCGTGGACGATATCGATAAATTGTACTAGTATTTTGACTATTTTCCTTAGTGTGAGCCGTCTAGGAAGATCAGACATATAAAATTCTGTGCCCCTGGTAAGTTTTTTAAAAAGTTATTTCAAGATAGTAAAAGAAAAAAATACAGAAAAATATTTTTTAGATTAGTTTGAATTACCAACACTTAATTTGCATAAAGGCTTCAAAACAGTTCATATACCTCGCCAAACGCATCATAACATTGTATTTTATGGGAACTTTTTCGCTTGGACATATCTAAATTAATTGAATACCGACATTTTTACCAAATTAACCTGAAATCTTGGACTTAATTCGTATTTAATCACTTGTTTTGAACTAAGCTGTTCATTCCGTCGTGGTAGATAAATTGTATTTTGACTATTTTCCTTAGTTTGGGCAGTTTTAAGAAGATCAGATATATTAAAATAGATGCTTTTTGACAAGTTTTTAGGTTATTTCAAGACAATAAAAGAAAAGAAATACAGTTTTGGAAACTATAATTTAGAAAAAATTAGTTTACATTATCAATAAGTAATTTGCATAAACTTCAAAACAGTTCATATACCGCGTCAAACGCATCATAGCGTATTTTTGGAGACGATTTTACTTCAAAGTAGTTTAAAATGGAAAATAAGATCATATTTAGTGTGTTAACACCGGATATAATAAAATTCAAGCAAGTAATAATGGTTAGTTTTAGTTTATTTCAGGTACTTAATTTGCATATTTCATGAGACATTTTGGTAAAAGCACTGAAAAAGTCCGAGGTTGCTGTGAAGAAGATAAATAAAAAGCGCAAAATGTTTTTATGAATCCACTTTTATCAACCTTCGATCAGTAGATTGAAGTAAAAAACTTAAGTAATCCGTTCTGGACTTGGGAGAAAAAAGCTTTTTAGTGAGGGGTGGCTGGTTTGTCTTGATTTCAAAAAGCCGTCAAATGGGTATGAATACTTATTTTTCTCCTTTTTCCCTCTTGCTTAACATTCAAAATTTTGCTCATCTTTGACACTAGAATGAATGTAAAAGTCAGGAAAAATAATAGTTTGTTCCAGCGTTTTATATTTTGCGAGCAGTGATGACTTGAATACGGGCAATTTTCAATTGATAATAAATGCAAATTTAGCGATAACGGTGGTCCATGATTTATGCACTGTAAAAAAATCATTTAAATGAATTTCGAGAAAATAAAGTCATTTTCATTACTTACTAGTAATTACCTTTCTATGGTAAAAGTTTGAGGGAAAACTATTTTCTGACCCGAAATGCAGTGGGCCGCTTTTACAGAGACTGCCTCTTAAAAGTTACTCAAAAGTTGCTAAACATTCAAAAAGTTACGGAAACCCTGGAGGAACATTCACATACTTCATACTTGAAGTCTCACTTTGATAAAATTTTTGATTTCATAAATGGCTTTTTCTACTCCTTTTCATCCTTTAGTTTTTGAAATTCATTTTTGATTTCTTAAACGGCTTTCCTTAATTAACATTTAAGGCCGTTAATCAACGGTCGATTTTGACCCTTCCTATGAAGATGCATACTGGAACATTTTAGGCCGTTAATCAACGGTCTATTTTGACCCTTCCTATAATGATGCATATTGGAACATTTTAGGCCGTTAATCAACAGTCGATTTTGACCTTTACCATAATGATACATCGATTTATATACGCTTTGTAAGTACATGGTTGGCTCTGCGTCAATCAATGAACGCTGCATGATCGACTCAACTAAAATCTGTACATATTGGTAGTGTTATGAGAAAAATTTGGTCAATATTTCATGATAAGAATATATGTATTGTTGGCTATTACTAGCAGAGTGGTTATTAAAAACCCGTGAAATACACTTTAGCGTATTACACTTTTATACACTTTATTGTCCGCATTTTCTTTTGATTTTCTTTTGTGTTTTCGGTGTATTACAATTCATCACACCTTAGTTATTACACTTTGTTTAACAGGTCTTTGAAAAACACTCTAACTAGACGGGCGCTAAAACGCGTCAATTAAAACATAGTTCACCAGCAACTGCCTGCATTAAGGTATTAATAGTCGTAAAGCCAAGGCAAGTTAATCATCGTCCTCACTATGACGGTCATATGTTTTTATACATACACGTACAGTGACTTTTTCAGCTGCATGGGCAATTAGTATCTTACTACTTACCTTGACTAGGCAACACTTACCACTTATTCGATTAGCAGCTACTCCGTGCCACGTAGATTAATGTCCTCCGAGCATGACGTCTGTCTGTGGAATATTCATGTGTCTGCCGTAAAAAAAATAGTGTTCGCGGTTCGCGAGTGTGTCGAGGGAAGGGGTGGGAAGGGCACAGAGAGCCCAATTTAGATTAAAGTGAATGGTGAAAATGAAATCGGAAAAATTAAATAATTAATGATTTTTTAAAATTCGAGATCAAGATAATGTCCTCCGTAATGCGAAAGAGTAAAAAGGTCAATAAAAAAAATGCTCTAGAACATTTTTTTTTCGCGCGCGCCTTTGTTTTCCTATACAATTTCCCTATGGTATCTGATGTTGATCTTTAATATGTATATGCAAGAGAATTCTCTTGGTATATGTGAGTATATGTACAGATACCATAAGGAAATTATTAACAAAACAAAGGCGCGCTCGAAAAAAATGTTCTAGTGCATTTTTTTTATTGATTTTTTTACTCTTTCGCATTACGGAAGACATTATCTTGATCTCGAATTTAAAAAATTATTAATTATTTAATTGTTCCGATTTTATTTTCACCATTCACTTTAATCTAAATTGGGCTCCCTGTTGGAAGGGGTGGGGGCAGTTCAGACGTCGGGTCAAACTTAAAAACAAGTGTCCGCGCCCGCGATCTGTATCAGTAAAAACCGCGCAGGAAGTGTGGAGGCTGCCATCTTGTACGACCATCCAAAATGGTACGAAAAACTCCTCACTTTATTCCCTTCCCTCGCCTTATTACTCACCAATTCTTCCCATTTCTCTGTCCTTCAGAGCTTCTTTGGCTTTGGTCAGTCTGCAGAGATCGAAATTGAACTCGATGGAGCTGATAAACGCAAGCAAGTTGACGTGAAAAATGAGGACGGGAAGAAGGAAAGATTGTACTTGTACTACGATGGAGAGAGCGTTACAGGAAAAGTAAGATAGCGATCTTCCTCATTGCTCAACTTTTACGAAATACAATACAAACTATACCTTAAATATAAAGTTATTGTCTAACCTGGAATTTTTTCACGGCAACTACCCTGAAACCTCGAAATTACATCCATATTAAATTTGATTTACAGTAACTTCAAAGCAAGATTCCGTCGATCATATAGCTTATAAAGCAAAATTAAGAGAATGTTCATTGTTCTTCGCTTAATTTTCTGTCCATATCGGTCAAATTATTCATAAAAGGTTAAACGTTCTTAAAAACTTAACAATTTGAGATGAATTCAGCTATAAATTTAAAAAATAGTGAAGTTGAATTATTTAAGAGAACTTGATCAGCATTTTGAGATTTCGTGGTTGATGACTGCGTGCACTACATGAATGCATTGGTAAAATTTAAAGATGAAGCGATTTGCGATAATGATTTAGAATAAGAGGCTTAGATGTATGTATCGAGTTGATCCACTTATTATGAACCACCATTCTTGACCAAGTGTAGTTTTAAAGATTAAGCAGTTTTGATCTTTTATTCTTTCCTTGTATCATTAACAACCCTGGAGGCATTGTGCTTGTATTAATGCTTGTTTTGTCTGTTTTCTTGCAAAATTTAATAATAATAATAATAATAATGGAACTTATATAGCGCACATATCAAAATTCATGGCGCTTCACAATAAGAAATAAAATAAATACCAGACGTATGTTACAATATTAATGAAATGTCATAGTTAATAATGTGACAAATAGCAAGAAATCTCTATAAAGAGATGAAAGTGGTTTTCCTATTTACTTCCACTAAGATCTCATTCACTTCATTAAGTGGAACTTTTTGGTTTGCATCGGCGTATCAAATACAATGAGTGAATAATAAGGAAGCTTACCGTATAAACTGTGGGTTTATCAATGTCAGAGGCCCTTCTATGGCTGAATTCCGGACTAGTGACGTGGCTTTGAAACAGTGAAATGAGAGCCATGAATTAGCGATGAACAAGCCTTATTAGGGGGGAATTACCAAAAACATACCTAAATTGTGACATACGGCAATTGTGAAATTCAGGCAGAGGACATGGATACCTCGTCCCCCCCTTTACTCCCCTATAGGTCCTCAAGCCAGGGCACATTTATTTCACATATTGAATTTGAATTTAGCTGGTGGTTTTGCTAGTTCTTCAAATTCTTGATTTAGTGGTAGAATTTTTTGTCTAATAAGACTTACGTCTCACATGATAAGGAAGTACTTTAAACAATAAACTTAACTCCTTTTCAGTGACTGCAGTTCTTCATAAAAAATTAAAAACAAATCTTGTAAAACTAAACCCTTTATAAAATAACTTCAATTTAATTAATTTATAAAGTCCTTTAGATTTATTTCTGAAGAATATTTCTTTCCTGGATATTTCTGTTCCTTCGACGGTGGTCATCTCTTGTCAAAAGAGGTCATAAATCAATAAATACTCTTGAGAGAAAGCACTAAACATGTACAATTTAAGTAAGTCTGAATTAAATTTGTAGATAGGTAGGAAACATGTAGTTCAAAAAAATTTGTTTTATTAACAAAGTAACATTTACAAATTGTTTTGAGACTTTTGATAATCAACTACAGTTCCTTCAAATATTTTACAATAAATATACTTTTTTCTTGCTTATTTAAAAAATAACCTAACTGAACTTTGCAATAACAATTTTTGCTTGGTTTTGTTTAAAATAATTTGTAATATTTTGTTGTTAAATATGAAAAGTTCTAGACATTTAGATGAATCTGCAATCTGCTATGAACGAGAGTGTTTGATCTGCTATGATCATCCAAAATTATGTGAAAGGTTGGATAAGGTTGTGAATATTATATATGAAGCCCCTGCAGGCTAGCACTGTCTCAATTTTAACCTTGCCCTTAGCCTAATAAAATTATCCTGGCTTTCAGGCTAAGTTTCCATCTGATATCAGGGAGAGTAAAATGTATTAAAACATCTGAAAAAATGCTGTTGAAAATCTTGAATAATTATTTCGCAAAGATAAAAGGGCAAGCTCTTAAGGATGATGAGATAGCCTACAAGGAAACAGTCTTATAATAATACTCATTGTCTCTTAATTTCATAAAGGTCAAAGTCAACCTTAAAAACCCTGGAAAGAAACTAGAACACCAAGGCATCAAGATTGAGTTTATTGGTCAAATTGGTAGGTCGATATACATTATCTGTACTTAATTCTGGGATAAAGTTTAAATTTCCCTGTCTCAGTAGTCTCCCTTGTTTATTAGTCAAAGTTTATATATCAGTAAAAAACGTAATTCCACTTTAGAATTTACTGCTGTATATCATCTTGAAAAACCTTCAAATTTTATTGAACCCTGAAACAATCTCTGGACTGATGAAAGTGGGAGCAGGAATTGGCATGGACTCTAGATTATTAGGTTTTGTATAGGGAGGGAAACCAGAAAACTTTGAGAAAAACCCTCAAATCAAGGAAGAGACCTAATAAACTCTGCTCATATGTATCCCAGTCAAAGAATTGGACCAGAGACCCCAGAGGTGAGAGGCGATCGACTAATGCTACACCATTCTTGATTACCACATGGGTGGCACACTACACCCTATTAAATCAAGGTGTGAGAGGGTGCTTTTTTTCCCTTTACCCTATTAGTACACAACTGACATACACCTAATTCAAAAAACATTGTCATCGCCAAAGGTGATAGGCATTTGAGAGTTTTAGATTTACGTTCACGGCAAACGTGAAACGTCAGTTGACCAGTAAAAAATTCTTTTAAATGACTGAAAAAGAATCGCAAAAAAGTCCAAGTAGTAGAAAAACAAAAGAGTATTTGCGCTTGGTGAGAAGGTTTGTAAATAGTTAAGTAAAATACAGGAAAACTATGAAAACGTGGTCACGTTTGCGGTTTGCGGGGAGGAAAAAAAAGTCAATCTAAAACTCTCTAATAGGTCATTGAGTCAGTCTCAACACTAAGGTCCATGTTCTTGACGAGAATAAGAAGCAGAAACACAAGTCATTCCAGCTATTCTTGGATCTTGGAACGACATTATATCCTATTGGTTTTCACCTATTGCCTATTGCCTATCGCCTTTGGCAATGACAGCGTTTTTTGAATTAGGTATTTCTAATGGAGAAGTTAAATTTTTCTCTCAACAGAACTGTTCTATGACAGAGGGAACCATCATGAGTTTACTTCGCTTGTCAGAGAACTAGCCAGACCAGGAGAATTAATGCAAAATGAAACCTTTGACTTTGAATTTGTGAATGTTGAGAAACCATACGAGACATACACGGGTGCAAATGTTAGGCTCAGGTAAATATCTTTTTATTTAAGTGTCTAGTCATTCTTGTGCTTTCGCACTAATTGTGGACACTTTTCGCTCACACACACTACCACTACATTAAATATTCTATGCACACAATGCTCAACTCACATGGAGAAAACCTTCGAGCATAGTAGAGAACGAACATCAAACAAACTCAATTCACATGCTTTAATACGATTACCAGAAATTAATGAGAATTAACTTGTTAATGTACACCCTTTTATATCCCTCAGGTATTTTCTTAGGGTTGCTATAGTAAGACGGTTGTCGGACATATCAAAAGAAATGGACCTTGCTGTACATACATTATCTACCTACCCAGAGATGAATACCAGGTATGAATAACTATAATCAATTCTACATAAAGGGTTTTTCTGGCTCTATGGTTGTTGTAGCTCCTGCCTTCTGGGAAGATGAAGCTACTATTTTTCCTCACTCCTTTTAAACCAACCCTAACCAATTCAATCTGCAATCTTGGACAAAAAGAGTTGAGAATTTTTCATCCAATTATCTTGAAATAGTGGAAAATACCCCCTCTCCCCCAAGACAATGTTGGTCCCTGTAGTTAAAGCAGCCCTGTCTCCCTTGAAGCAACATTGTTTAGGGGGGAGGGGGTTGTTTTAAGGGGAATGTTTCATGTTTTTAATTAAAAACCATTAAAACTAAATATTTCTCAACATTTCTGACCAAGATTGTGGTTAGGGCTGTGCTCTGGGGTCCTACATGGACTGTATAGTGGCTTCCAGAGGTGTCTTCTCATTGCTTTCAATTCATCCTTGTTGAGTTTTACCACTGTATTTGCATTCGTCAACAGCAATAAGGTTTTATTATCTGTTATTTTGAAGTAATTTCATTGTTTTCATTGGTTTCTCTAGTATCAAGATGGAAGTTGGTATAGAGGACTGCCTGCACATAGAATTTGAATACAACAAGTCAAAGTAAGTTACGTAACCCTTAAATGATGGTTGTTATGGCAACCAGGCATTTCCTGCTTGTATTTACCACTATTGTAAATATCACATGGTGAGAGATTGGAAGAGAGCGATACAATGATGTTAATGATGACAATAACAGCAACAATGGTTACAATGAATGATGATGAAGATGAAGATGACAATGTTCTGTCTGATGATGGTGGTGGTGGCAGCTAATGATAATGATGTTCGTGATGACGACAACGATGGGGAGGATATTAACGATTGTTTCTTCCTAGGTATCACTTGAAGGATGCCATTGTAGGGAAAATTTATTTCCTTCTAGTAAGAATCAAGATCAAACATATGGAGCTGGCAATAATCAAAAGAGAAACCACTGGCACCGGTGAGATAATCTTGCTTTTAACCAGCTATGTCATCTCCCTTGCTGTAATAGATCTTAGACTAAGTGGTGATGTAATGTTTTCCCGTTACAGACCATGTGTCATTCCCTAGAGTATTATTTCTTTGTTTAACAGTTGCAAATGAGAAGACACATGAATATAGATATGACTCAAACAAAGAATCTTATTCTCAAGGGAATTACACTTGGTCTGTAATAGGAAAAACCTTGTATAACAATAAATTAAATCTATTGCCCACCATCTTATCATATCTTCAATTTTATTAAAAGTCACTTCTCCCAAACATACTCCTCCCCCACACCACTAACAAATCCTAATATTATATTATATTTTTTTATTATTTGTATAAAAATTTTAGGTCCAAATACTTACAATGAAAATGAAACCATTGCAAAATATGAAATCATGGATGGTGCTCCAGTAAGAGGTATTGTTGTATTGTCCTATGATTTCTTTATATATTGATATATTTTACTACCACCACTCCCCATACAGGCCTCTTCTTTAAGGTTCCCTCCACACACACTACCACTACATTCTCTATTTATGACATACAACACTCAACTCACGTGTTGATTTTTGAGGAGGGAGGAAAAGGGAGAATCCAGAGAAAGCCCTTGTGGCAAGGGAGAGAACATCAAATAAATTCACTCACATTATGATCCAGTCTGAGCCATGGCTCGAACCCGGACTACAGCGGTGACAGGCGAGCAGTAAGACAGGGCAGAAAAACTGGTTCTACTTTCGACGTTTATGCATTAATAAGCTTTATATTTCATAAACAGGCTCTTTTGAGGCTGATTAACAAAATACCAAAATTTGGGGAAATTTAAGGAATGCATATTTGAGATATAACGCCCTGAACTTTGGGAGAGATGATATTTTGATCAGCACAAAAACTAACAGTAATACCTTGAAGTAGAATTGCTTGAGGCTCTGAGCAGAATTTTGTGAAAAGTTTAAAGCACAAGAGACACGAATGAAACACTGAACGTTTTTTAGCATGAATGAGAGATAAAGCAAAAAATTGCAAAAGTAGCAGCCTTGTCGTTTTTCTGCTCTGTCGGGCAGTAAACCATTACACCACCCATGTCACCCCTTTATTTCTTTCTCATTTTTTCATTGATATTTTTTTACACTTTATTTTATTTTCCTTGGTCTTTCATTATTTTATAATATTGGTTTCTTTTTTTTTATTTCAGGTGAATCCATCCCTATCAGACTCTTCTTAGCAGGTTATGAGTTAACACCAACATTCAAAGATGTCAATAAAAAGTTTTCAGTAAGATACTTTTTGAATTTAGTTCTTGTTGACGAAGAAGAAAGACGATACTTTAAACAGCAGGTACATAGTCAAGAATAAGTCTTGAATGTCCACTACTATTTATCATATAGCTAAGATAGTACGCAGGCTCTGATTGGTAGAGAACTGTGCTTTATTAGTGAACAGAGCATGAAGGTGATGCCATTCACTTGACATCCTTCTTTGCAAAGAAGAAAACAGCATTGAAAACTACAAACTGGACAAAAGTACATTAGGTAGTATTTCTTTCTACGACAATCTTTTTCTATGACCCATTGATCATGAACCCTTACACACCACTTAAAAAGCACCAGAAGCCCCATCTAAGGAATAATGCTTTATACTTCTTAATTTTATTTATATTGCTTTTCGCATGCTGTGTTACTCCCTGCTCTATAGCAACAGCAACTACATGTAGTATTGAGATGTATTTGCTGCTTGGATAATTATAAAAGATGTGTGTGTGTAATTTATCTCTACCTCGCTCACCAACATGAGTTTCAATAGCTCAGTGGTTAGACTAGCAACCAGAAGGTCACAGATTTGAATCTCCCCTGGAGCTCAGAATTTTTTTCCAAGAAAGATTTTTTTGAAGAAACCGAAATTCACATTCCATAAGGTTTAAATAATAATAATAAGTACAGTTATTGAATAGATATTAAAAGGTAAATAAATTTAAATCATGTCTATCGTTCTTATCTTAACAGGAAATTATTCTCTGGAGGAAAGGAGAAGTAAGAAAAAAGCTTCTTTCCTCTGAACACGCTATGAAACATTATGAGAGCAAACCACAAGCACAAGTCAAGGAAGAAAGCAACCATGCAGATGCTGAAGAATAGATGGAATAACTTTTTATAGAATTTGTTGTCGACAAAGGTATCTTGGTAGTATTCCCACATTGCAGATTTGTTAGCGATAGAAAAATTATCTAGGATCAAATTGATTTGCTTTGTTTAATTTTACTAATAATGTCAACATTGTATGATGGCTGTATATATGTAGGGTCTAGTATGTAGTTCTACAGAAAATCCATACCTCCTCAACTAACATGGAAACTCTATTAGCTGTACTAAGGTTGAGGAAAAAACTGGGTCTAGTTGGCATTGCAGTGCATTGTGGGACTTTTGGGGGACAAAATAGATGCCATCTCAAAAAAATGTCACCTAAAGCAGTCCAGCAATGCAGTGCATTGCCGACTCGACACAGTCTTTCCCTTAACCTTGGAATGGCTAATAGAGGTCTGCACCATCATGTGACGGCAGCCATGTTAGATGTTTAAAAAACTTGATTTTCTTGTACTGCCATCTAACATGGCAACTGTACAAAAACTATTCCTTGGAAGTTCTATGACAACCTCTAAACCTTCTTCAAATTGTCCCCATTCCCTAGGAATTCTAACCTCTCTCTTTCTGGGAGGTAAGAATAGTTTTACAACTTCATTCAAATTATGTCAGATTTACAACCTCTTTGTCTCAACCTTTGTCTCGACCTGCTTATACCATTCCCCTCCTCTCACGCTGGGAATTTTCTCATGCTCTGTGGCAGTAGGAGGTATGGATATTTTTTAAAGCTACATTTAATTGTTGGAGGGGTGCAGTGTATTGAATAGGGTACAGGATAAGTCAAGGGACGTATACATTATACCATGTTCAACCTCAGTATCCTCACCCAGGTTCCCCTCTTGATATCTTTTGATAGGACGTTTGCATGATAGCCTTATTTTTTACTACGACTACCGAAAATGCTTCACGAATTTCCTTTCTTTTTCTAATTTGTATTGCCTCATGAGAATAGTAAGACAATAGTCCCCTTCACAGTTCCCTGCACCATCTTGAAAGGTAGCCGTGCCTTTGCATCCAAGCAAGACGAATGGTGAGCTTGCAATGATATAGACCTTTTTTAACACCTTGGACCAATTATTGCACACGTCTCTATCATTGCAATGCTCACTGTTCATCTCGCTTCGATGCAAAGGCACGGCTACCTTTCGAGATGGCGCATGCAACTGTGAAGGGGACTATTGGTGCTAATTACAAGTAACTGAACGAACAAGTGTGCAAGGGATTCTGGTAGTTGTAGTTCATGATGTCAGTAATGCAAGATGTTCCTATTAGGATCCATGTATTAAAGTGAAGAGCTGAGATCTTGGTGTCCCCTTGAATCAACTAACACAGGAAAGCCCATCAAAGATATGATATAGAAGAGGGGAGGCTATCAAGGTTTTTTAAGCATAACTCCTATTACAAGATGTTTAGTGGTTCACTAGTATAACCTTATTGGGGCTACTTCTGGGCTGGTTGTGCCTATACTTACTTCCCATTATGCCTACTGGCATGTAGGGCAGCAACAAAGGATTATAGGTTCTGCCTATGGCTCGTATTAATCGTAGATTGGTAATTATAATCATTGCAAAAATTTACTAAATAAAAAACATTTTGATGTATGTTAGCATTTGTTTTGACTGCAAACTTTTTTTTTTGTATGTAATTTCAATCATAAGAGAACAAGGATTTATGATGCAAGGAACTCTGAAGCAAAACGATCGTACTACTGTGAGATGTTTTGTAAACCCTCGTAGAACTGCCAAATAACAATCCTGAATGCAATTGAATTTTCGATACTCTGTAATTTTGTACTTTCTCTGACCCCCCCCCCCCCCTACACATTTTAATAATGAGGGTGTAAAATGCCAGTAATCCCATTCACATTGGGCATAAGTTAGATTTATACCATTATATATTTTTTAAATGTTGTAATGGGTAAATAAACACCCCACCGTTTCTGACTTTTATTAGATCATGAAATTTCTAAGCAAAAGTAAAAATTTAGATTTTTATTAATTCCTCATACAGAAAGTACACACCATTACATAGTGGTCTAAGATTAATAGTGACTTTACTTAACCTGTGAAAGTATTGTAAGTATAATACATAATAGTAGACACTAATTCCATTGTTTGTTTGTTTGTTTTTTCTTATGACTATTCCCTGCTAGCAGAGCCTATTTTCCTTTGTGTTTTGTTTTGGAGAGAAAAATAGACTCTGCTGATGTAGGACGTTATTTCTGTCTTGCATGCGTGGCAGTAACTTAGCAACACTGTCATGATTTTGACAGCCACTCTCGTCAAACGATGTTTGGCGCCACAGGTGTGTTACATTTGCTCATGCGCACTACATGTAATCGGTTTTAAAACTGGTTTTGTTCGTCCACAATCGTGGACAGCAGTGTATCAAAGGAAAAGCTCTACATCGGCAGAGTCTCCTTCCCCCCGCCTAAAAGAAGGGAGAGAAAGAGAAGAGAGACTCTGCTAGCAGGGAATTATGACTATTACCCACTAATACAACTTCGTTTCACGTGTTAATTAACATCACTCCACTTTCAGTAAATTTCAGTGAACAGTGTTTCCTGTCTGTGGTGCATGAAATATGCAAATTATGAGTTAAGCCAGTGGATGTACAGTACATACATGTGCACAATTTTTTTGTTAAAACTACATGTACAATCCTTGCTGATTCAAGCTTAGCATGATATTATCATTTCACACAAGAATATGACTCGCGATTCTTTTATAAATAAAAACTCCCCCCCTTCCCCAAACACCAAACACCACCGTGGTTTTGAAATGAAAGTGCTGTCTCATGGGCCTTTCTCCTGTGCCAACAATTTTCGCAAGGATTGTATCTGTAACCCGTAAATAAATCAGCCAAAAATAACAATAAGACCTAGCTTTTAAGTGCAAATAAAATTTTCGCATCACTTGAGAACAAGATTCTTAGAATAATGTTCAGTAGCACTACAGTAGTTGGTGTTTACAAACATTAGCACTGTGATCATCGTTAGTTTTCCAATCATTATCACAATAATAATCAGGGAATTTGATCTCTGGTTGACATATATAGTAATGACAAAAGCTAACATCACAGCAGCTAGTGCTATACGTTACTCTGAAATCCTATTACACATCATACTGATGTCAGTAATGTAATACCTAAATACCCATGTGGTGTACCCCCTAAATGTAAGCTTTTAAGCCTGATATTTACCAGTACACATCAATTAAATCCAGAATCAGAGAATGCTATGGTAAATGAACAATTATCGCCTAAAAAATCATTAATTTTGTAGCTTAAGTAATATTGTAAACTGTTCACTCTCTAGCTAGTTGATGATCTCCTATATCATGTCAAAACCTAATGAAATCATTATCACATAATACTATTTAATAATGTTCAGTTCACCATTAATGTTTCCTTTCAAGAGAGCGCACATTGATTATACTGAACTACTGTACACGTGTGAATTAATAATTTTTGGTTGTTTGCTTAACTTCTGACACCTAGCAGAACACTTGAATTTTGTTTTCAAATTTTGAATCCCTATAATATATAAATGAGAATAATAAGACAATTGGAATTCTAACAAACTGAAAAAAAGGTGCTCAAGGGACACTGGTTAAGTCGTATGCAATTTTGAATCATTTGAATGCCCTAACTGATTGAATCTTCCATTGAATTATTTTGACTAGCTATAGCTACATTTAAAAAATCATCTTTCCATCATGAATCAATCTCCTTTGGTTTTCTTTGATTGTGGTTCACCATTTTCTTCTTCACCAGGACCCTTAAGGTGAAGAACTTCTGAAGCCATAAATTTTCTATCCTTGACAACTTCTTCAAGATTCTATGTAGCAAAAAAAAAAAAAAGAAAAGAAAAATGTTTTCATTAAAAGTGTGCAGATCATCAGCCAGTGTCCATATACAGTCCTTTGACTAAACGTTGTCATTTGATCGGCTTCATCCCTACGCACCTAGACCAAAAAGGATCATGGGGATAATTAATTCACAGTTACTAGCTGCCGCACATGTTATCTAACACGACTTGAGCTCGCTTTTTTCGATCCCTTTTAATTTGCTGAAACCATGCCTCAAGCATACGGTGAAGATTTAAACTGGCGAGCAGTTTGGATGACTGCAAGTTCTGTGCAATTTACCAGTTATCCTTTTCGGTCTAGGCGCGTAGCGATGAATCCGATCAACAACAACGTTTTGTCAAAGGACTGTATAGTGACCATGAATAATATGCAAGGACATATACATATAGCACAAGGATGTGGGGGAGCTAGCATTATGTTCTATGCATCAGTATTTCTAAAATTCACACATCATGTATAAACCATATAAACAGTCATATAAACCCAGTATTAATGAATCAACCTCTACTATACATTTAAATTTGCTATTTTCACAGTAGCACACACTTGGAATCCAGTAAAATTTCCCAACAAAACTGCCTGAGAGAAATCTCTGGCACCGTAATTCACCAACTTATTTCAACCAGAGTCATGTGTCACCCCCAGCTGTGTCACCCTGACTGTGGAGAGGGGTTGCTGTGTGATTAGACTTAACCTTCAGGAAGGTTGAGCATGTGGAGGGGCTAAAGTAAGCAGTAACACTGGGTGAAACAACTTGATTGCAGGGAAAAATCAACTGCTGGGAAAACTACTAGTGAAAAAATTGAATGGGTACTTATAGAATAAAATACAGGCCGAAACAGCTGTCCACGGTTTCTAGTTGAGCTGGTTCATTTTACGTGACTTGAAGTCGTGAAAGGCCCATTGGCACTCATCTTCAGTCGTTTCATATAAGGCTCGTAATTTACCTATTACACATGTTCTTATAAGATTTCCGAGCCCATCCCACACAGCTTACAGCCTCGTCTATCATGTATTATTTTTCTTAATAGTGGTTGAAACCTTTCAACTCACCTCTCCAAAGTAGGATAGAAGAGGAGAAATCTCACAAACTATTGAACTTGCTTCATCTCTGCAATAAAAGCAAAGCTGTCAAGTAAGCTTCTTAGCTTCATGGATAAGTATTAAACGAACACTAGCACAGAAGTAAATACATCAGAGTAATTTAATCACCCCCAGCACAAATGCACACCTACAAAAAGAATTAGTATTTTATATAGTAGTTGATGACTCAGTAAGAGTTGAAAAAAAGACTTGTAACAGAGCTAGCTAGGCGTAGTGAGTGAGAGGACCGTCAACAAGACTAACTTTTCATGGACCTTGCCCTACCAATTTAAGATTTAAGACCAATTTAAACCCCCCTCCCCCCCCGTCCCGTTCACCCCCCCCCCCCCCCCCCCCAGTTGGCTTCAAATGACAACTTACTTAGTAGGAGGAAGAACCTCCCCATTGCTGTCCACAAATTTACCACCAGCACTGATGATCTGTCTGTAGTGGAGGCTGATCAATGACTGTCTGGCTGATGCAGGACTGTCCTTGCCATTGCCGGCATTTTTTAATGGTGAGAACTCATCTTCTCTCAAACTCTCCAGTACAGCAAACTTGCTAAGTGGCCAAGAGAACATATATTTTAAGAACATGCAAAATGAAATGTGGCTAGCTAGCTTTTTTGCAAATGAAGGAAAACTGAAAACCCTCAAATCAAGGGAGAGAACCTATAGGCCCTGGTAAGGTAAAAGTGAAATGCATATGCATATGCAAGTGCGCTACCAATATATCCCACCCTTTTTTGGGGCAGATAAAGGCTAATAGGCCGATAGAGGGGTAAACATTGCAACAAGCTTAATGAAGGTCCAAATTATCCAGGACAAGATGAGGACAAAGGGCATGTTTTTTTGCTCTGACACAGGTAAGCAATCTTAATGTAGTCAATAGCCCACTTCCAAGATGTGCTGAGCAATCATACCAAGGCTACATGCGAAGATCAGCTTGGTGTATGGTACATTGTTCAGTAGCTGGTCAAAAACAAATTTTCTCAAGATCGCTGTTTTGCATCGCCAAGCATGTCTTAGTGCATGGCCTCGCTATGATGCACTTTGTTGAGACATCTCAAAAATGGGCTATTTCAGATTGCAAACTTTGTGGCAGAAGACTGGCATTTTTTCATACTTACTCTGTAAACTGAAAGACATCGAATACAAACTTCTCAAGCTTGATGCCATTTGGTTTGTCAGGCTTAACCCTAAAGTCAAAGTTGGATAAACAGTTAAAAGGTACAGCATAACAACAATTAGCTTTATCTTGTAGTAGGGTCAACCTAGCCAGACAGGTTGAAGGAGAGAACAGAAGAAGCACAATCCACCAGTCCTCCAAAGCTAAGGGGTTAGGCACAGCAGGGCTGACTACACTGTTTCGTAGAACAATCATGTTATGGAAACAGCAACAACTCTCAACTTTTGTTGCTGCCCTACATGCCAGCAAGCATAATAAGCAGTAAGCAAGTATTACAACAATGGATTGATTGTGATTTAAATAATAACTATGCTCTGATTGGTTGAAATGCTATTTCTGTAATATGTCTAAAAATGTCATTTCTCAAGTCATTTTCTTTTTCCATGAGCTCTAAATTTGCACTTTAAAAATACAACTGTATTTTTTCTTGCATACGCAGAATGCCACATGTCACTACTGGCTGAGAACCTGTGAAAATCCTGTGAAAAACCTGTGAAAAATATCTCTCAATTTTAGGAATTTCACAGGTTTTTCACAGAATTTTCACAGGATTTTCAAACATCCAGACCTGTGCATGTCTTGAGAAAGGCTAAACATCCATTTGTTGCATACTTACGTTTGTCGACTTTCATCAACATATGGAATCTTTTTCTTGGCCAAGTGAAATGGGAGCTCATCTTCCGATTCTCTACGAAATAAAAGTCAAAAATATTTATATTTATAGCTCCTCCACTTTTTCCCTTTTCCAATACTAGTCTCTATTATTTTCCAATCTGAGCCTCCCCCCTTTTTCCCCCATACTAGTCTCTTATATTTACCAATCTTAAATCCCACTTTTTAGGTTTGTCTGCAGGCAGTTCTTGTTACCAATGTAAAAACGAGGACTATTATTCCAAAGGTATCACAGAATTGTACAATCATTATGACCCTACCTGCAAAATCTGTCTAAAAACTTGACTGTAAAGAAGTGGTTGGCTATGTTTCCTTCTCTGAAGGTCAATTTTCCATTGGCATCTTTTCTCTCGGCTACAGCTAGAGAAATTTCACTGTATTCTACTACCTAAACACAAATTATGGAAAAAATATCTTTTAAAATGAAAGCCCAAAGCAACTACAGCACCACGGTAAGATGTGCATGTCCCGGAGTGTTAATAAGCTAATATATACTTTGTTTTTCCCTTTCTTACCTCATATTTTCCATCACATACACAGATTACACCTACTGCTTCTGTCGGCTGTTTCTTCTCCACAACCTAGTCATTAAATAAAACAATTAAAACAGCTTCTTCTATGCTCTTTCCTGTCAGTAATATTTAACAATTATTTGCCTAAGGTGAAGTGAATATCGGGGAATATTTACTGAGACGCGAGTCTTCGAGCGGTCAGGTAAATATTCTCCGATATTCACTGAGGCTGAGGCAAATAATTGTTTTAGTATAAACACACAGGTGATTCTTTTTAAAAAAAAAGAAAAAAAGAAGATAAAAGACATTTTTCCCGGTAACAGCAACAAAGCGGCTGGCCACCATTTTGGATTATCGCTGGAGTTGATTATCGTGAAATAGTGCAAATTTCTCGACCAGTCAGCACGCGAGATTTTCAATAATCACCTGTGTATTTTTACTAAAGGGTTTTTAAAAATGGCCAGGGCTTAAAAAAATGGCCAATCAGTTGCCGGTCATACATTGATCTGTTTTTAGGCTTTGATTGCTTTTGCTATCACAAATTCCAAATCACAGGAAAACTAGCCATTGAGACAAATGCAACGTTACTGCTTATAAGCAGACTATGATTTGCAGCAAAACAGCTTTGCAGCATAATGCACATGAGCAGAAAATTATTTGTATTAGGCAGTTATTTGCAGTTGTCTCGGCCAATCGAGGCTTTTTCTCCTGATTTTCCTCCCTCCGCAAAACCTAACATTCTGAATTCCAATTCCAATATGATATTTCAACAACAGTAGCCTTTAGACAAACTTAAGAATTTTTTCTTGTGAGATAATATACTCACCTTGGCTCCACACTCTGCTGATCTCTCCACACAGAATCCCATAAACACTGGATCTGCCATTTTGACTAGAATATTATCTACACAGTAAACATGTACAAATTCAACACCACGCTTCTGCATGTCCTGGACAATGTTACTAGAACTCAGTGCAGCATACAATCCACCATTTCCATCCGGAGCTCTTGCAACTTTTCCTGGACTCTGTAGAATTATTTTCCCCTCGAATGTGAGACATGGGATTGTGTGTTGTTCAAACAAAATGATATTCTCCTTTCCAAGACCAAAGTAGTTGTGTTCAGTGAAGAAATTGTCTGTGCTGCCTTTGGTGTGTTCGCTCGTCATTATGTACCTGGAGAAATTATGAAAAATTAAAACTTATGAGCATAACTAATAAAAAATAAAAAAATATTTATATGAGGTCCAAACATAAGGACTGAATTTATATATGGACCAATGCCATTAGGTCAAGGTCCATTTTCAACGCTAAGGGCACAGTTTTTCTATATATTGACCAACTTTAGGCCAGTAAATAACTTTTCCCCCCCCTCCCCCCATTTACTTTTCCATCTACTATTTTTGTTTTGTAATTTGTTTTGTTGTTAAACAATCCATTTTCACATGCGCAGGCTTGGATAAAGCATAAGTTACATCAGGATTTAGATTTAGACTGGACTGTGTTCAGCGATTGAAAGTACCAGCTGCTCTGGCCTGCATGCTGTGACTGGATAAATTGTTTTGGATAACAGCATCGACTTATCCATTAGATAAAAATTTATCACTCAGATAGGGCTATCTGACCTCTGTACCACCAGGCCCTGAATTGTACAATCTTGTTTTGGTAATCAATTCTGGAGTATTATAACCTACAGTGTATATACGCGTACATATATATATATATATATAACACTTATTTCATTTTATAACACTTATTTTATTTTATATATAACACTTATTTTTTTCGAAACATCATATGGGCAAATGCCATGTTTTGTGATGCAAATTTTTGCTTCTTTATCTCATTTAAATGCTTTCCTCCTCTGGGGAAAACAATATATAACACTAAATGTAAATATGTATAATAATCAAAACTTGTGGACGTATTTTAATTTTACATTCCACTTGCTGTGTGTACGTGTTTACTGGTGTGCAGTTACGCGAGACTATAAATTACATAAGTTTACCTCAATTCAGAAATGTTATTAACACAAATAAAGACATGTATTTAGTGGCAAAACTAAGGTAAATCCTAAGCCAAATAAAAGAAAGATCTGTAGTCTTTAGAAATATTCACGTAAATAACGTGACGGTAAGCTTTTACGATAATGCAAGCTGGAACACATTCCTCTGCGTATATTACATATACGTGACAAGTCTGAAACCATTGCAAAATTCCGAGTTTTAGTTGTGTTTTTTTTAAAGTTTATTATTAATACGCCATAGTTTCAAAATTTTAAACAAACATCAAATACTGCAGAGAATACTACACAGATAAAGAAATCTAACCTCACTGTTTAAATTTATCACATGACTTGATGGAATAAGCGTTTTAATCCAAGACTTACCAAGGGATCGTGCACTTCTTTCCAGACTTTTTAGAAGCTAGTTCTTGTAGTTTAACGATTCTTTCAGCTTGTAGTTGGTAGAGAGTCTTCCCTGAGGGCAATTCCACATCGTACATCCCTTTTGGATAAGGAACACCTAAACGCGTCCCTTGGCCACCGGCTAACAACAGCACAGCAACTTTACCCTCACCTATCTCTTGTAAACCCCGATCTTCCCAAATCTTAAGGTCCTTCCCAGCTCTAGCAACGCTACCTATTTGCTTTGGAGGTATAGGTGTAATTCTTTCGTCTTTCTTTTCGCCGGTATGATTCTCAGCTTCCTTCATTGTGATTGTGAACGAGTGGTTTAGTTTAGCCAAATCAATGCTTTCCAAATCATTATATAGTCTTGTCTGTTGCTCTTCATCAAGCTCGTCCCAATACTTCAATGTGTGTTCTTGGCCGTACCCTTTGAGATTTTCTCTAAGCATTTCTAGATCCATACTTGTAGGGAGTCTAAAATGTGGGGTGAAGAGAGAAGTGTTAAGGGAAGCAAACAAGTGTCTTGAAGGGAATGACCCGCGCGTGATCAAAGATCAAATTCTCCTTCAACCCCCCATCCACGTGGAACATCAAAACATTCCACAACGGGGGAGGGGACAGTACATCTTTTTTTCTTGCGAATCGTAAAAATCCGCCCTCTTTTGATGTAACGCATTATATATATGTCATTATATAAAATAGATTCTGATATCATCATATATGATAAATTTTGATTTCCTGGTCAAAAATTTTATTTTTATCTATTTATTTTTTTGTTCTCGTATTTTGACAAGCAGCTAGGGCGTAGCTAAGGGCAACAGTTAACGAACCCAACTGAATGCTATTCCAAGACTCAACAAAATCATAAAGTCGACATATTTAAATTACAAAAAGAAGTATTGTCCAAGTGACATCTTAAAACTATGGAAATATGTATGTTTAATAATTAACGTATTTTTTCTAAGTGTTTTTTTTTTTCAAGAAAAACTTACAAAATGATCTAAGATCACAAGATATCCGGAACTTTACTAGTTGCCAAGACTTGCATAAAAAAGTGACGCGTGAGTGAAAAAAGCTGAATTTAATTAAATTACATATATTATAGTATTGTCGACCAAATAAGACATTTTAAAACTTTGGGTAAAAGTAAGTTAATGAGTAATGTATCGCTACTTTTTTCCAAGAAAAATTTCAAAATGATCAGTCACAACAGTCACAAGATTCAGAACTTTACTGACGCGCCAAGACTTGCATCAAAAATTTGACACCCGTAATTGAAAGAAGAAAGCTTGTTTTCCTAAACTTTTAGGATAATAATCTATACCCACTCACCCCTGTCAGCTTTGACCAAAGGAAATACCTTGCATTAACGAAATTTCATTTGGAAGGATTAGGAAACTTAACCGAAAGATTATATAAATTGTATTTTTTTGGACGGGTGAATTCATATGAAAGTGAAGTCTTAAAAATATGTACGGGAAGTCCGGAATTCTGAAAGGTTCTGGGAATGAATCGAGCAAGCTCAATCCTTTGACGTGTGCAGAAATTATTTTAGTATTTTTCCACGAAAATTCTAGTATTTAGGGGAAAAAATCTTTATCTTACCTCTTAGGATAAAAATATTTGTCGTCCATATCGCGTAAGTCTAATCGTATTTAATCGTATCTTTGATTTTCCTTTTATAGAGTTCGTCTACTAGTCGAGGGTGAAGTTTCGGTGAAGCTAGCGCGACTTGTAGACGTGTTAAAGTAATAGTTTATGTATATATATGCGTCACGTCATGGAGGGGCTTGATTGGTTGATTTTGAGTCTTAAAAAGCATGCAGCCGTCCGTAAAGTATATCCGTTTAACAAAAGGAATAGGAATAAATCAATTACTGCGCAGTAAAACTTAGTGATAAAATGATTAAAAGGTTTGAGATAAGATAGGAAGAAAAAAGTATGTAAGAAAATTAAGGAATAAATAAATGCGAAAATCAGAGTGTTTTAATGGACAAATGGATAAACAGAAGCTAAGGAAATAGACTGGAAATGAAGAAGAAGTGAAAGAAATAAGATCTAGACATGCTAGAAGAATGAACGAATGCGGGAATGATTGCATAAGAGAAAGAAAGGAAGGAAGAAAGTAAGAAAGAAAGAAGACGTGAATAATTATTATCAAACGCACAAAAATAAACGATCGAGACAAAATGGTTCATTAACTGCTTGACGTACATGCACTCATTATATTGGCCGCCCATCCTATAAGTACCTCAATCTTTTCAATATTAATGTACTAGTTCGGCTTTAGTGGATTAAATGATTATCATAAATGCAAAAACAATTTAAGCATAAAGTTCGCCAAAAATATAATACTGCATTAAAAATCCGTATTGTCTTCAATTATTCAAATTTACCTTTTATCAAATATATTCAAATACATTAAATTTACAAAATAGTGCTTCTTTAATAAGACTCTTTAGTCGAGCTATGACTATATGACAAGATTTTTATATAAAGTGCTCAAGGCAGCGCTGCCGTAACTCAATGCAATTATGTTGGCTTAATGTTTTTTTTTCTTTTGCTGTGTAAATTTTGAATGTATATATCGTCAAACGAAGATTTAAAAAGAAGTCTATTCGTTATTTGTAACCCTGCTGATAGCTTGAGCTGAAGCTAAGCGGGAAAACGTTGTGAACTAATACTTTGAAGTCGATGTTATATTATCATTATATTATTAGATTTATGTATATATTAAACAAATACCTTAATACAGAGTGAAACTTCGAAGCCAAATCCACGTTTTTTTTGTCTCTCATCTTCGAATTCTTGAAATATTGTTTAAAATAGTTTAAAAACTCAAATTATTCACCAAAAAACAAATGTGATTTGGGAGTGAAATATAATGACTGTTTAGTAGTTTGACGCTTTGGATCGGTAATCTATTTATACGTATAAAATATAGTTCCGCATTCGCGCAGTTGTCTGCTTCAGCAAGTCTATGACGTCATAACAGGGTCTGACGTAACGTGTTTCCTTCACGATCAGGGAGCGGAAAACTCTTGTCCTTTATTTCTAGGAATTTTATTTCTGGTATAATGGTAATGAAACGATGATGATGACAGTGATGACGACGACAACGTCGATGATAATGAAAGTTATCATAAACTTATTGATACCAAAAAAATAGATTACAATACAATATGCGTTATTAGATGCTCCCAAGCGATCTGAATAGCACTAACAAAGTGGGTTAGCAACAGTCGTGACGTTATCAGTACTATACCAGAATCTGAAAGAAACAAAAACATTAAAGAAATGGACTTAGCTAAAGACAATCTGCCCAATCTGCCCGTCGAAAGAGCGCTAGGTGTGAACTGGAATATCGAACAAGACAAATTTGGCTTCAAGATCAATCTCAAGGAACGCACTCCGTCAAGAAGAGGTATACTATCCATGGTTAGCGCATTGTACGATCCATTAGGATTTGTCTCACCATTCACATTACAAGCAAAGTCCCTTTTACAAGATTTGTGCAGACTCAAGCTAGATTGGGACCAAGAGATACCAATAGAACACCATCAACAGTGGCAAAAGTGGTTAAATGACCTACCAAAGCTTGCACAATTCACAGTCGAAAGATGCTACAAGCCAACGAACTTTGGTCAAGTGACATCTACACAACTTCACCATTTCTCTGATGCGTCTCAAACTGGTTATGGCTCAGTCTCATACCTGCGTATTGTGAGTTGCAGTGGAAAAATTCATTGCTCCTTTGTTATGGCTAAGTCTCGAGTAGTCCCACTCAAGCAGATAACTATACCACGCCTCGAGTTAGCAGCAGCGACCGTGTCTGTTCGTCTTGACAAGATGATCAAAGAAGAATTAGAGTATGAAATAGATGAATCTATATTTTGGACAGACAGTACTTCAGTGATAAGATACGTGGAAAACGAGACAGCAAGATTCCATACATTCGTAGACAATAGAGTTGCTCAGATTAGAGAGGTATCAGATCCTTCACAATGGAAGTACGTAGACTCATCCTCCAATCCCGCCGATCATGCGTCAAGAGGTCTGTCAGCAGATGAACTACTCAAGAGCAAACAGTGGGCAAATGGTCCAAACTTTCTTTGGAAAGACAACAATGCTTGGCCACAAAGACCGAAAGGTATGATAAGTTCGCTAGAAGATGATGTAGAAGTTAAAAGAGAAGCGAAAATATGCACGACATCTACCAGGCCTAACGCCGCAAATGAGATATTCCAGAAATTCTCATCCTGGTATCATCTGAAGAAGATTATTGCATGGATACTAAGATATTTCCAGAATATCAAGAAAGCTCTTCAAGCAGAACACAAAGAGATCGCACGCACAAGAGAAACCTCTCTCAAGTCAAATACACCAATCTCCTTGAAGGAAATGCAAGATGCAGAAAAAGAGATTTTACGACACGTTCAGTGGCAAACTTTTCATCAAGAGATACGCGCCCTCGAAGAAAATCTTGATGGTCTTCCAAGAAAATCCGTCGTAAGAAAATCAAGTCCCTTGTCCAAGCTGGATCCAGTGGTAAAAGACAACTTGATATGTGTTGGAGGACGTCTTCGCAATGCGCCAATAAGTGAAAGAGCCAAACATCCAATAATACTTCCCAAGAATCATCATGTGACGAACTTGATTATCAACGATTATCATCACATCTCTGGTCATTCTGGTAAACAACACGTGCTAGCACTCCTGCGCGAACGTTATTGGATCATAAATGCTAATGCAGCTATCAAGAAAGCCCTTGGAAACTGTTTCGACTGTCGACGTAGGCAATCTCCTCCACTACAGCAGAAGATGGGAGATCTGCCAGATGCAAGGTTAACACCAGACAAGCCACCATTTACTGCCGTTGGAGTTGCCTATTTTGGCCCATTCTACGTGCGCCGCGGTCGAAGTCTTGTTAAGCGTTATGGCGTCTTATTCACGTGTATGACGACGAGAGCCGTTCATCTAGAAATCGCTAGCAGTTTAGATACCAACTCATTTCTGTTAGCACTAAGGCGATTTATTGCCAGACGAGGCCAAGTAGAAGAGATGTTCTCCGATAATGGTACAAATTTTACAAGTGGCGATAAAGAGTTGAGAGAATGCATTAAGCAGTGGAATCAAGAACAAATCCATGAAAGTCTACTGCAAAAGAACATTCAATGGCATTACAGTCCGCCCTTTGGCTCTCATCATGGAGGCGTTTGGGAACGCCAAATCAGAACGATTCGCAAGATCTTATGTGCTCTTCTCAAGGAACAAACACTCGATGATGAAAACCTGTTAACGCTCATGTGCGAAGTAGAGGCAATTATTAACAGTCGTCCCTTCGTACACAAATTCTTTACGATGTTGGCACTGCTTGTCCCATACTCTTGATTTTATTTCTTACACATACGTAAAACGTACGGTAAAGAATTTGTGTAGGGACGAAAGGACGAAGGGACGAAACTGCGAGCACCAACTAACAAGTATTTACATAGAGGGCGTATATATGGCGTATGTTATGATGAACTGACTTGTACCTTCTGGTCTGATTTTAACTGGTAATACAGCCATACCTGTACTAGATTGACCGGCCCCTGTTGAGCATGTGTTTTCAGCAATCTTAATACATGTATTCGTCACGGGAATAGCGTTGATCATGGGAACCTTTTGTAGATTCTTCTTGGTACCATTAACTTCACGGGTTGATGATTGTTCATGATCGTTCTTGTTAGGATCACCAATATCACCTGGAGGATTGCTTCTGATCGAATTGGTATGCAGAACAGCTGGATGACTTTTAGTGCAGTCAGGAAACCTACAAACTTGTTTCTTGGTGCATTCTTTGACAGTGTGATCATCGGCAAGGCAACCAAAACACAATCGTTTCTTCATGAGAAATTCTATTCGTTCTTTATACGGCTTTCTTCTAAGAGCATTACAGTTCTCCAATTCGTGGTTCGAGGCGTTACAATACACGCAGCACTGCTGAGGCGAATCTGTATCGTGGCTGTCCTTGTGGGTTTTCTGTGTACTGTTAACTTTGGCTAGTACGGCGAGACTCGATGTTCTGGCGGTAAGAGGATTATGTCTGACACTAGGCTTGACGGTACTGGTACTCCGGGACTTGTCTCTAGGGGTCTCTAGTAAAACGATCTTTCCAAAAATAGGATTAGTGGCAATTCTTGCTTCTTGATTAACGTAGTCTACTAAGTTGCAGAATCTGACAGGTTGTTGATGAACTTCCATGATATCGTCTACCTTACGACGCCAACGGTCTCTCATATTGTATGGCAACTTTAAGACTAATCGCTTTATGTTGTCTGGGTGTTCAAACTTATCCAAATACTTGTTCCCTTGCATGGCATTGACGCAGCTATTTAAGAAGATGGAGTATCTATGAAGAGCGACGGCATCGTTGTTTTTGATTTCTGGCCAATTTAAAGCCGTTTCTACGTAGGCGGATGCGATTCTATAGTGATCTCCATACCTCTTCTGCAGAAGCTGTTTTGCGTGTAAATATCCAGAATGGGGAGCCATGAAGTGGCATGAGCGAACCAGTTATCTCACTTCACCAGTGGTATGCTGTTCCAAGTAGTGGAGTCTTTCGGTGCCGTTAGTAGTTTTACCTTCAATAAGACTTTCAAAGGCATGTATAAATGTCTGATACTCTAGTGGATCACCACCAAACATAGGAACTTGAAGGTTAGGTAAAGTACTACGCTGTTGTTGCGTGTGGAATAGCTTCATCATTTCATTCTGCTGCATCTGGAGACTAATGAAATCTCTCATAGTTTCTTTGCTGTCGTCATAGGTCGGACGCGAACTATCGTGATAGAGTTGTGGCTTGAATGAATCTTCCATCTCTCCATCAGTATTCTGGGGTCGTAACCAGTCGTTGCATCTTTTAAAGAAGGGCGGTGGTTTTAAGGCTGACTCGTCTTTTATGCTTCCATCGAGGGATGGTAATTTACGTGATCCATCATCTGCATTTCTATTGCTTTCAATATCGGCAAGTACTTTATCTTTTGCTTTGACTTTCTCAATTTCTGTCTCCAAGTTAATTCGGACTTCCTCTTGCTCCAACTCAAATCTTTTTTGGTTTAGGATTTGCTTCTTTTCTAAAGCGGCAGCTTCTGCTTGTAGCTCTGCTAATCTAGCGGCTTCCTTCACTCTGGCCGAGGAAACAGAACTTACCAATGACATATTTTTACTGGCTTTGCTGAATTTACTTGCTTTACTACTCAGGCTGGCTGCATCAATGTCGTCAGCAACGGTATTACTGCGTACTCGGGCTTTAACTTTATGCTTAGGCGGTTCATAAGACGATGCTTGTGATCGAAAAAACTCTCTCAAACGGCTCAACAACTGGCCTTTTTTCCCTTTCACACTGAGACCATAGAATTTGAGTTCTTCCTTGAGTTGAGGCACGGTCCATTTCTCAATGACTCGAACACAAATTCTTTACGATGTTGGCACTGCTTGTCCCATACTCTTGATTTTATTGGAGCATCTATTTAGCCTATTGCATTGCATGGTATCATTTTATTTGTTTTGTACATCAATAGAAAAAATGCAAAACTCGCACCGATGTGAGGCTTAAGCCGTGAACAAAGGGATCTGGCATGATTCAAAAGTCACGAATCATGCCAGATTCATTCGTTCAACAACTCACATCGGTGCTAGTTTTGCATTTGGCCTATAAGTCGAAGCACTGAAATAACAAAGAAAACATGCAATGCCTTGAGGAAGATTTTTTGACTGAATTAAAGATTTTAAACCTCTAATCATCTAAAATATTTAATTAAGTTGCTCTTAAGATTTTGTTTTTTTAATTTTAATTTTTTGATCGGCAAACGAGACATCAAGCCTCGCGGGTCACACTTCAACGAAAATATTAGAGACATTTAGCATCGTGTCCACCGATAACCAATAACCTGTAACAGCTAGGAATCAGGCCCCGAAAAACGCCCGCAAACGCGAAGAAACACTCGGCATCGATGAAATTCAATATGGCGGCTCTTCCAGCAACAACTTCGTTATGACGCCTCGCTAAATGTCGAAAATTTGAAGGAAAACGCCTGACGTCGAACTGCAGTTTGACGTTTGCGGGGCTAGCAAGAACATCGTGCTAAAGGTCCTTAATAATGGTAATGAATAAGAGACAAACACTGCCTATATGCCCAATCATCTTAATAGCGGCCTGCATAGAATACAAACTATATTCATAACACTAAACAGTTATAAAGTGATTTTATTTGGCTCGTGAAACAAAACTGTATGATAAGTAACTAACAAAAGAAAACCAGAAAAGGTTTGGAGGCATGCTGCCAGGAGAGGTTTTACAATACGGTTTCCAGAAATGCTTCCTGTGTTCTGGAAATATTTCAATTGGACCAAAAAGGGCAAGAAAAAAAGGATATCAAACTAAAAGGGGGTACGTGACCCCATCGCCCCCCTCTCCCCTCTTGAACTCCCCATTCTTCCTCCTTTCTTAACCCCCTCCTATTCCTCACCCCCCCCCCCCCCCAAACCGCACCTGCAGATACAGTCTTTAGTGTTCATGGTGCATGTATTGCATTGTTGAGAAAATTTAAATTTCGTAGGAGTAAAAGATATAGGATTCCTCGACTATTATAGTTTCCAGTGTGAAACGATGAGCTCTGCTGTGTGGATTAAAAAGTCTTTTAAAAAATTTAAAAACAATCTAAATATTGTTGATGTATAATTATAATTTATTTGCTTTGATTTTATCTTCAGTTCCTTCAGCTTTTTCTCTCACTCATTTTTTCCTTCCATCCTTCCTTCCTCAGCTTTTTTCTTTCTTTCTTTTTTCCTGTTCTTCATTCCTTTTTACATTGCATTTTTCCTTTCTTGCATCGAATTTCTTTTTTCATTCCACCTTCCTTCTGCCTTTCCTTTCACTTTCTTTTTCTTCTTTTTCGTTTTTCTTCTTCTTTCTTACCACCTTCCTTTCTTTCCATCTAACTTCCTTCCTTCTTTCTTCATGCTTGAGCATTATCAAGCGCATGCACCAGCGAGAGTTACAAGTTTTCAATCCAAATCCTAAGATTCAGAAGTTTTTAAGTACTGAATATCCGGGTTTCTACCACGGAATGACAAATGTTCTTAATAATAACGATTACATTCCTGCAGCACAAAACATCAGGCTATTCACGCTATCTTCTTTCCCTTGCCCAGCATGATGTACACTAGATTACCGCTGATACAGATGAGAGATGTCAACTGAAAGACGGCTTTCCAACTGTTTGTTAGGTGTAATATGTATCCAGTAGCATACACGCCAAGAATCCCTGCAAAATGGATTGTGGGAGAATGAACACTCTACTCTGTGGTATTGTGGCTGCGATCATGGTTGATTCAAATATCTTAAAAACGGATTATCCGGAGATCAAGACTATACTAAGACCTTCAAATTTTATCGATACCCTGAAACAACCTTTGGACTGCAGTAAGTCAAGGCGTGGTTTATTCACAGATTGAACCCTGAAACAACCTCTGGGCTGATCTAAGTCAGGGCACGGCTAACTCACAGATTGAACCCTAAAACAGCCTCAGGGATGATCTAAGTCAGGGCATGGTTAACTCACAGATTGGACCCTAAAACAACCTAGGGGATGATCTAAGTTAGGGCACGGCTAGCTCACAGATCAAAGTCAGGGCACGGCTAACTCACAGATTGAATTCTGAAACAACCTTTGGGCTGATCTAAGTCAGGGCACTGCTAACTCACATATCGAACCCTGAAACAACCTTTCGGCTGATCTAAGTCAGGGCACGGCTAACTCACAGATTGAACTCTGAAATAACCTCTGGGCTAATGCAAAGTCCAGGAATCGAACCTGAAACCCCTGAGGAGAGGGGCGAGTGCACTACCACTACATCACCCTTGATTCCCAAGGCATTACAACTAAGGCACATAAGATTGCAAAGATCACGGCTTTAGAACACAATAAGCTTTTCATGCTTACCTGGTATTGCCCCCACACAAAAAACTACACCTAAGAATAGAGGGAAAATAAGTTAAATAACATAACAGTTATATAAAAACAAGTTGAATACTGAATACTGCATACTAAATAGTGCATTCCAAGACCGAAGTGCATTGTGGGTTGTGCTATCCAGGCTTCATACAACTGGGCCCAGGCTTTCACAGACCCTCCCCAACCATGAAAAGTCCAGTAAAAAATAAAATAAAATAAATCAACTTGGTTTATAGAGGATGACACTTAACAGCAATTCAACTGAAAAACTCGTGGTCCTCTTTTGACGTCTTTGATAGTTGATGGGACAGGACCACTACTAATGTGGTTATTTGTCTTTTTTAAAGTTTCAGTTTCCCCTTCTGAGGTAAGGATATTTCCAAGAATAAGAGATGACGTACTTACCACTTATTGAGCCAGCAAAAGTTGGTGACAGGTCTTGTATGTTGCAAAGAGAGCCGCTCGTTGTTAAAGCGGACAATCCAAGGGTGAGGCTCATGCAGAATAATGCCTGCCAAAACCCAGTAGCATAACTAGATGTAAGCAGGATTAATGACGATACTGAAGTGCCAACAGTCTGCAATATAATTAGAATCTTTTCATAGAAAGAACATATATTTATTTATATAATTAAAAAAAAGATTTTTTTTTCAAATATTATTCATAAAAATTGGTAGTGTTGGTTGCAAATATGTGTATGTCATTCATTCATTCCTTCCTTCCTTCCTTCCTTCCTTCCTTCCTTCCTTTCTTCATTCATTCTTTATTCATTCATTTATTTTTTAATCATTCATTTCTTACATTCAAAGGTAGCATTCCGAATAGAACAGTTCTTACCTCTAGACATTTCCTGGTAAATGAAACAGAAAATCCTGGAAAATATTGAAACATATACTAAAACAAATCTTAAAACGATTTGGGTAACATTTCACATGATATTACCGCCATTCGCATTGCTACGCGGCCACCCCAGACAAAAATCGTGACGTGCATTTTGCAATAGACTGCCGTCAATCAAACATGTTGACATCATTTACATGTGTGTGTGATTCAAAAAGCATCAAAACTTGTCGATTGTTTACAAGTATTATGAGCCACACTCGCCGGGCCTATCTGGGCAGATCCAAACGTGTGTAAATGACGTCAAAGTGTTTGATTGACGGCAGTCAATTGCAAAATGCATGCAATTTTTGTCTGGGGTGGCCGCGTAGCAATGCAAATGGTGGTATGCATTAATTAGTGGTGTACTGGTATCATGCTCAAAGTTTCATGCAGACAGTTTCCCACAATGGGTCGGTGTCCACTGGCAGAACGAAGCTTGAGATTGGACAAAATAACAAAAACAAAGAAAGCATGGATTATGGTGAACAATGTGTATTGTTCTACATGTCATTGCGTTCTTTGTTTTATCTCACCATTCATTGTTTGTTCATCCATTCCCAGGCTTCGTTCTGCCGTTTGTGGCTTACCCCCCACAATCCTATGGACCATGGTATATCATTAGTAGCCTGTCATTTAACTTCAAAAAGGCAGCATTTGCATACCTTTTTGTATCATTTTATCAGCAACTTTTCCTCCAACAATCTTTCCGACCAGATTTGCTATGTAGGGAAGTACATTAAAAATCCATCCCTACAGAAATGAAAACTAGAATCAATAGTTCAAAAAAATACCAAACCACCCCCCACCCCAACCCAAGGGGGAGATGTTTTGGGGGATGTGGGGAAGTATGGAGATGAAAGAGGGATTTCAATTCAATTCAATTCAATTTTATTGAATTGAAATCCCTCTTTTATCTCCAAACTTGTACATATTCTTTGGTGAGAATCTCATTCTTCTTTTATAGGGAGTATGGGTATTTTTAGACTTTCTCCAAAGTCAGACACTAATTCTTTTCACTCCAATAAAACTTCTGTAGAAGACAAGAGGGGTCAACTTGTGACAAATCTAGGCCATTTCTGGAACAAAGCAATGTCTTTATCTTTGGTTATGATGTTTGTACTTACTTTTGCCTGGGGAAAGTTTTCGTGAAAATATGTTGGTAACCAGGAAATGAGGTTGAAGTACATACAGTTATGACAAAAGTGAACAAGGACAACTGCCCTAGAGAGGAAATAAAAAAATCATTTATTCAGTCACTTATTGATTCCATCCATCTGTCCATCCATCCATCCATCCGACTGTCTGTCTGTCCATCCATCAGTCCACCTGTCTGTCTGACCACCCACTCACCCACCCATTCATCCATCTATCCAACACTGTCTGTCTGTCTGTCTTCCGTCTATTCGTCAGTCTACTCGTCTGTCTGACCAGCCACTCACCAACCCATTCATACATCCATCCATCCATACAACACTGTCTGTCTGTCTTCCATCCATTCGTCAGTCTACTCATCTGTCTGACCAGCCACTCACCCACCCATTCATCCATCCATCCAACACTGTCTGTCTGTTTTCCGTCCATTCGTCAGTCCACTCGTCTGTCTGACCAGCCACTCACCCACCCATTCATACATCCATCCATAAATCCATTCCTTTGTTAATACACACCATACTGCTGGCTCCCACATCAGCACTCCCCATGGAACTATCGTGTCTGTTTTATGGTGCTTTGACAAAACACTTTTTTCTCTTATACTTGAACTCATATCAATAACTGCTGGATTCTGATTCAGGAAATAGTAATACCAGACCAGAGTCCATACCAGACCAGCCAAGCCAAAAATAATAAAAACCATTCGCCAGCCTAGATGTACAAGCATTAGGGAACCAAGACTACCCATGATGAGACTCCTGTGAAATGAAATAAGAAATGAAAATCATAAATACTGATATATAACATAATGGATGGATGGATGGGAAAGACTGACATAGGAGTGGGTAGTTAGATTAATGGATAGGTGAACAGATAAATGGGTGGATGAATAGGAGGGTTTTGATACGTAACATAATGAATGGATGGATAGGAAAGACTGGCATAGGAGTGGGTAGTTAGATAAATGGATAGGTGAACAGATAAATGGGTGGATGAATAGGTGGGTGTTGATACATAACATAATGAATGGATGGATGGGAAAGACTGGCATAGGAGTGGGTAGTTAGATAAATGGATAGGTCAACAGATAAATGGGTGGATGAATAGGTGGGTGTTGATACATAACATAATGAATGGATGGATGGGAAAGACTGGCATAGGAGTGGGTAGTTAGATAAATGGATAAGTGAACAGATAAATGGATGGATGGATAGGTGGGTGGGCATCTGGATGAGATGGATATTAGAGGGATTTCATTAATAAATTTTATTCTAATAAATTTTATCAGTGGATGGGGGTGGGTTGGCAAAATTGTAGGGGGGTAACGTTATTTTGAGAAAGTGGTTAGGTTTTTTTGTATATTGGGGGAGGTTGGAAATTATTGCAGGGTGATGAAAGGGGGTTACGTAAATGTTGCCTCTACCATTAGGGGGGAGGGGGTGGGTTGTGTTTGTAAAGCTTTTCATTCGATTTTGCCAATCCCCCTCCCATGTCCTTAAAAATGAAATCCCCCCAAAAGGGATGGGGTGTGATGGGATGAAACAAGTAATATGATGAAATATTATGTATTTCATTATACACACTGAATGCATATTTTATTACTACTTACTAAGTAATATGATGGACAGGATGTGTGGGACACAATTCAATTGGACAGACTGACAAAACAATGGATGTTTGGATGGGTGGGTGGGTGCATAATGGATATAATATGGGTATAATGGATAGAAAAAGGATGAAATGTGAAGGGATGGGATGAATGGTTGGATAATTTGATTGATGGAATCTGCTTGCATTAAAATTCAGCTGTTTGTTGTAATGAAAAGTGGAGATGAAAAAATCCCTTAGAAAACAATTGATTGAAATGCCAAAAAATTAAGTGTTTCAGCTGACCATCAAAGCACCACTCAACACAATCCTGCCATCCACCCCTCCCCCTTAATTAAAAACACCTACCCCAGTGGACCCCCTGCCAGTGCTAATGCACCACCTGATGAACGCTCACTAATTGGCAAACATTTCCCGATAATGCTGTAAGTAGCTGGATAGAATATACCTGTTAAAAACAATAATTATAAAGTTGTACATTAACATTTTACCATTTGAGAATGGTCATTGTTCTCTCCCCTAACAGAGAGATTACATGTGGATAAAGATGCAGAGAAGCAGAGCTGAATTGAGGAATGTTTGGTGTTGAAGTCCATCATTAATCGCTTTAGAAGAGAATTTTGAGGATGAATTAAGACAATTTCCTCCTAAATTTACATGGAAGAAGCCCCATTATTTCCAAATTATATGATTCCAATGTACAAAGAAATTTAAAATTTAGATTTCATTTAACCCCTCTTAGATTAACAACTTCACAAATATACAACAAATACTCAACCAGTTCACTGTAAGATTTGAACTTTAACCAAAATTAATGAACTACTTTGATGATGGGGTGACCATCTTGGATTGCAAGGCATTGGGGGGCATCCAGGGGGCAAATAAAATAATCTTTGTTGCAGTAATGACGTTGATTGATATTACCTGCTAGCTGCTCACCACAAGAAAATATGACAAAAGATGAATAAGGATGGTACATCAATCTCCTTTACCCATAAGACAAACACACGGAACTCTATATAATTTTCATCATCTTTGTTTCATCTTGCCCCCTAGAAAGATACTGGCTACTGTATTTAAGTCCATTGTATTGCTTATTTTAAATTGGGGCATGGATTCACAAAGGGTGCATTTCCCCTACATACTTCACCCTGCTAGAGAGCATGACAGCCCTAACAGAAATGGAACACTTGCCTTGTGAGCACCCAAGACACACTCTAACTGCCACCACAAGTGCTAAAGGTGAGGCAAATGACAATATGCTCAAAGCTGAACTGGTTACAATAGGGATAACCATGGTAGTGACAGAGCATCCAATGATTGCCCACATCACAAGTTTTTCAGCTCCATACACATCACTAAGGAATCCACCTGGGATCTGAGTGATAAGATAACCCCAAAAAAATGAGGACAAAACCAGGCCCTGAAACAATAAAGATGTGGATGAGCAAAATGGAGAAGTGAATAGATGGAGGGATGGATGGATGAATAGATAGATTGGTGGATGGAAGTAAGAGCTGATGGATAAATGGATAAAAATGGAATCGACTCTAAATCTACCATTCCATTTTTCCCCACCAACCTCCCGACCCCACAAAAGGAAATTTTCCCAACGGGGTAGGGGTACGTTGGTGACCCAATTTCAATAACTCATTTTTCAAATTTTTCGGGAATATAATTCATTTATTTAAATGGATGGCATGAATAAAATGTTTTTAAAAGCTTTATGCATCGAGAACGATACTGCTTAAGCCCATTTTGATTCAAAAAATGGTATTCTAGACCTGCGAACAGCTGTGTTATCATGAACGTGGATGGAGACTAATACCAGCAAAACAAAAAGTGTAAAAAATACCTTGATATGATACAACATATCATTAAACACCAAACAAAGGTATCAATATATCACTTACCGATTCTCTTTTATCCCAATTTAACTCTTCAGCCACTAATACCATGCACAAGGGCATTATGATTCTGGTAGTATATAAACACGAACAGGCGCACATGAGCGCGGCCAACCACTTCGGTCGATCAGCTCTCGACCAGTGAAACTTAGTGGCTAATAGACTTTCTTCCTTTGAATGGGATAACAAGCGATTCGACAGCGGTATAACATCGTCTTCCATATTGATATTTCGATTAGGACTTCGTTGTTTAAGGTTTCTGACACGTGTCATTAGTTTTTCTAAAATTAATGCAAATCTATTTCTGAATATCTGAAGCGATATTTAAGATAATTCGCTACTTCCTACTGTCTAATACCAATGGTAGCAGTCTAAAAGCAATATAGGCTCAATCTCGCTACTGTAAACCCCCCAAAAAAGATAATAGGACGATTCAGCCATTGTGTTAGTCAATACATTGTTGGGAGAAGATTGCGTGACGTACTAAGTTTTACGTCACTATGGGAACGAACGATGCGTTACGAACATCGGTTCACTTGGCAAATACAAAGAATTCAAACGAATATTTGAATATTAAAAAAAAATTCAAAATTAATTAAATAAATTTAATCAATTAATTAGAATTGAGCCAAATTATAAAGGTACGTTTTTGAAATGTTTATTTGCAATTCTTATACTATTTCTACATCATTTTTAACTTAATTATTCTTTACTGCCTCTTAAATTTACAATAATAATATATAATATAAAATCAAATGCATTAAAATCAATTTAATAGATTTCCAATAATAATATCATTTCCAAGGGATCGACGTTCTGCCAAAGATAAGAGAGTACTATATAGAAAGATGTACCAAAATGTTGCTAAAACAATCTGGTCTTGGTTGTACGATGAGTTGATAGTGCTATCCGATGTATAGATTCTTTTTCAGTGGATAAATCAATACATGTATTTAAATAACATTCAATACATTAATCCACGGAATAATATTTATCCCTTGGATAGTGCTATCCACCCCTCATACAATCAGGTCCAGGTGACATTCCCTGGAGAATAAGATTTTATGTTTAACGACTGCACACATAGTTGTAGACTAGACACATGAATGTAGATACGACTCCCACAAAGAGTCTTGTTCTTAAAGGAATGGTATGCCCAAGGTAAAAGGGTCTATTATAGATCTTAGGGATTTATAGTCCGCTAGAGATGGTTGGACTGGGGAGCCTGTTCCAATTGGATTACAAAAAATTTACATTTTCTTAATCTTCCAATTTAATACTTGATTTCCATTATTGATCTGCTCATAAACGGGTCTCTAACCCACCCTTAGCTATATCACACAGAGTTTTGGGTCCTGCCCTGGTGAAGATAGTCTCCCCCGCCCAAATGCCCTGGGGATCTCAAGGTTGGCCGGCCCCGAGTCGCCTGGACTCCGCCTTTCAGAATTTCTAGCTTTCGACTGGAAAGGTGGAGTAAAACACTAAAAACGGATGTGAGGGAGACTATGGTGAAGAGATCGATAAAAACAAGTGTCTTCCTTTCTTCCTCTCCTGATTATTTCAAACTGGCCCTTAGTAATAGCCGGCTTCATTGCCAGTGACAACAACATGCACCAACAAAACATTTGTCAAGCCAATCTAAACTGAGAAGGGTATGTAGCATTACATGAATGCTTACTAGTGACCTTATTTATGTTTATTGTGTATATCCAGAAATCATCCATACCCAAAAGAAATTTGGAATTTTTGAAGAGTAGGGGGTCAGAGAAAGAACAAAGATTACAGGGTTTGTATGGAAGAAAATTGGAATTTCTGGGGGGTAGGGGGGTGTCTTAAAAAAATTCCTCCGTGAGGGGGGTATGGAAAATTTTTGGAACTACACATTATGCAATTTGTTTAGCAGTGCCAAAAATAAGAAAAACTGCAGCTCCAAATAGCAGTATGGCAGTATTAATGTGGAATATTGAGCTCCATAACTGAGTGATCTCTAGGACATGACCAGAGATAGGTACTAGCACAATCCCTGTGTGAAAGATAAAAGTATTAGATACAAATGAGTTGTATGGTACTGTGCAATGCTATCCTATCTAAATTCCAATTTGATCTTAGGAAATATTCTCGATAGGGTTAACCTCTTATACTTATATAAAACCTATATCCAACAACGCCACTCCCTGTACAAGGCTCTTTTGTGAGGTTCCCATCAAACACACTACCACTACATTCTATATTTACAACATTACAACATACAACACTCAACACACATGTTGACTTTTACGGGGGGGGGACCGGACAACCCAGAGAAAATCATCGTTCTAAGGGAGAGAACAACACATAAAATAAACTCACACCAAATATGATCCAGTCTAGGCCGGTGCTCAAACCTGGACCACAGCAGTGAGAGGCGAACAGTAAACCACTACGCCACCCATGCCACCCCATGCCATACTGTATCTTTTTTTGTACCTCAATGCAAATAAATTTGTTATATCCCCCCAATGATTATGCTTACCTGAAAATGCGCCTGCAGAATTCATCAAACCTGGAAGAAAACAACAAGAATATAATTATAGACTGGTTCTTAGTTACAGAGAGGGAATGAGGGAGTGTTACTCCTTCTATTCATAGACTGTTTTTATTCATAGATTCAATGACTGTTTGGAAG